>NC_074669.1:43936636-44244136 GCF_029448725.1 Salvelinus fontinalis
GAAGACTGGTATCTGTTCAGACATCAGTTGTTTCCCCACATGGTAATTGTATAAGGAATCATTGTTACTGTGGTACAGTCTCTAGTATTACAACTATAAACTGAACATACATATGGTGAAAATATATGAAAAAGGTCATATTCTTTGATGAGGTAAATAGATACTCACTGGGCAAAATCTGTTTCAATCAACATTGTTCCCACGTCATTTCAACAAAAAACAAAAAAATACCACCGTTCAAAAGATTGGGGTCACTTAGAAATGGCCTTGTTTTTGAAAGAAAATATTTTAAAAATTCTATTAAAATAACAGAGATACAGTGTAGACATTGTTAATGTTGTAAATTACTTTTGTAGCTGGAAACAGCAGAATTGACATGGAATATCTACATAGGCGTACAGAGGCAATTATCAGCAATGGCACGTTGTGTTAGCTAATCCAACTTGATCATTTTAAAAGGCTAATTGCTCATTAGAAAACCCTTTTGCAATTATGTTAGCACAGCTATAAACTGTTCCTCTGTCCAGTGTCTGTGTTCTTTTGCCCATCTTAATCTTTTCTTTTTATTGGCCAGTCTGAGATATGTTTTTTTCTTTGCAACTGCCTAGAAGGCCAGCATCCCAGAGTCGCCTCTTCACTGTTGATGTTGAGACTGGTGTTTTGCGGGTACTATTTAATGAAGCTGCCAGTTTAGTACTTCTGTTTCTCAAACTAGACACTCTAATGTACTCATCATCTTGCTCAGTTACGCACTTGGGCCTCCCACTCCTCTTTCTATTCTGGTTAGAGCCAGTTTGCGATGTTCTGTGAAGGGAGTAGTACACAGCGTTGTACGAGATCTTCAGTTTCTTGGCAATTTCTCGCATGGAATAGCCTTCATTTCTCAGAACAAGAAGAGACTGACGAGTTTCACAAGAAAGGTCTTTGTTTCTGGCCATTTTGAGCCTGTAATCGAATCCACAAATGCTGATGCTCCAGATACTCAACTAGTCTAAAGGCCAGTTTTAATGCTTCTTTAATTAGAACAACAGTATTCAGCTCTGCTAACATAATTACAAAAGTGTTTTCTAATGATCAATTATCTTTTTTAAATGATACACTTGGATTAGCTAACACAACGTGCCATTGGAACACAGTAGTGAGGGTTGCTGATAACAAGTCTCTGTACGCCTATGTAGATATTCCATATCAAATCTGCCGTTTCCAGCTACAATAGTCATTTACAACATTAACAATGCCTACATGGTATTTCTGATCAATTTTATGTTATTTTAATGGACAAAAAAATTGCTTTTCTTTCAAAAACAAGTGACCCCAAACTTTTGAACGGTAGTGTATATGTGATCATGTTGAATCAACATGGGAAAGTGATTGAATTTTTTTTAAGTAATCAATATCAGGGAATTGTGTATTTTTTTCAACCATCTTTTAACCTAAATCCAATGACATGGTGATATTTTTTGTTGATTTGATGTTTTCTTCTTTTATTTTACCTTTATTTAATTAGGCAAGTCAGTCAAGAACAAATTTTTATTTTCAATGACGCCTAGGAACAGTGGGTTAACTGCCTTGTTCAAGGGCAGAACGACAGATTTTTACCTTGTCAGCTCAGGGATTCGATCTTGCAACCTTTCGGTTATTAGTCCAAAGCTCTAACCACTAGGCTACCTGCCGTTAGTTGACAACTCAACCAAACGTAAATCCAAACAAGACGTTGAACTGATGTCTGTGCCCAATGGGTATATACAGTGATTATGCGATGTAGTCTTTTTCTTTTTTTGGTCATTTCACAGATCCTCTTATCCAGAGCGACTTACAGTAGTGAGTGCATACATTTTCATACTGGTCCCCCGTGTGAATCGAACCCACAAACCTGCCGTTGCAAGCACCATGCTCTACCAACTGAGCGACACGGGACAAATAAGTTACGATTAACTTGAGAATCGCGTTCTCAGCTCAAACGATGAGGACAGTTGATTTATAGACAAAGAAGTGAAGGGTAACAGTTATTTATTTGAATTAATAAAGGAAAACCCCGAAAGGCATAGTAGTATTCCCCTAGGTGAGCTCTATTCACATTGCTACAATTAATAGTCCGTTTTAAGATAGCCACACACAAACACAGCACACCGCCTTTGTTAAGTTGAGAGCGTTTGTCTGAATGTGGTTCCAGCTGAGAGGGGTTCAAATCCGATGGAGTCGATATCACTGGAGAATAGGGCATGCAACACAAAGCCCACAGGGACCGTCTCTCCCTCCCTGTCGGTCGCCATGAGTTGAAATAGAATTGAATCATCTGAATCCTCACTGGTGAATGTTCACTAGGTCAATACTCACTGTATCGTTAAATCCCCACGCATTGCATTCAGATACACTGGGGTTAGGCAGGGTATTATTATCTCTGAGTTTAAAGTAATACGCCAAAATACCTCTAGAAAGATCAAACAAGCTATACAGTATACCACATTGGGTGGGGAGATGTTAGGTAGAACTGGGTCCAAATAGCATTTGTTTTCTTTCAAATACTTTGGGTGCGTTCGTTTCGAAAGATAAATACTATCTGGACCCAGGTCCGGGTGCAAGGCTAGAGTGTGGGGAGTGAGGTTGCCTGGGGTGGTGTTAGGGAAAGCCATGTCGTCATTGTGATACAGTATATGTGTCAGTGTGTGTCGCCCAGCCCAGCCCAGTGTGCGTCCAGCCCCCATGTCAGCGGTCCCAGCCCCACTCATACATCATGCAGGTCGTTAGCAGAGGATCAGCCTGGACCTTTGGCCGCGGCACCACCGTGCACCACAGAGCACCGCCGACAGAGCACAGTGAAAGCCCCAGGCTCTGTCACTCAGTGTCACTTATACGACTATTTATCTGCTCTATCTGCCTTTGGCCCCACTGTCTCTCTGCCTCGGGGTCACTCTCACACACACACACACACATGCATCCTCTCTGTCGTACTGGGATCCTAATGAATAATGGATGAGGCTGTACTCAGCGTTCAGATATTAATGGGGCTGAAAATAACAGGGAGGACCATCCTTTGTGCTGGCAGCCATACTGCTCTGACTTACAAGATCTCTCCTCTTCTTCGTCTTCCTCCTCTTCTTTCTCTGCCGTGCTGATCAGACTGCCTCACAGGATCTCTCCTCTTTCTGCTTTTCCTGTGCCTGTCGGGCTGGACACTAATTCACACTGGCACGCTCAGCCCCCTTCTCTCACCTCTGTGCCTCTCACTCCTCTAACCCTCTCTCCTCCCATATCCATGTCTCACCCCCCTCCCTGTTTCACCCCTCTCCCTCTCAATTTCTTCTCTCTCTCTCTCCCTCTCCTCTTACTCCTTTCCCTCTCCCCAAATCATATCTCACTCTCATGCCCTTTTTCCACCCAGATAAGGTAGACTTACTCCTCTCCACATCCTCAGGGTTGTCACACTGAGGTCAGGGTTCATTGAATTTAGTTTTACAGAAGATATGGAAAGAGAAATGAAAAGCTGGCCAGGGCTATAGATAAGTTGGCCATGGTCTCTCTCGGTTTCTCGTTCTCTCATTCAAGGATGTTGCAATGGGTCATTGTCCTGTCTTTCTTCCAACTTCTCCATAATCTGTCCATCTTGGCCAGAGACAGCATCGTTGCCAGAATGCTTTAGTGGTGGAGCCTAAAAGGTAGAGTTTGTCATTGTTCTCACTGTCACTTTGAACCAGGATAGGCTGGGGGTTGCATGTTCCAGGATGGGTCTGCCAGTTAACTCCCGCATGGCAGAGAGGGAGGCCTGGCCCTCTGTCTCTCTCCCTTACTCTTTGTCTTACAACCAGGCCAAAAAGCACAGACGAGTGGGCACAGCCTGGCTAACTCTAGCCTGGGTGCCAGTCTGGTTTCTGCTCTCAATAATGGCACACCGTTGTCTCATTTGGCAAGGTACCGACAGGTTGGCTAAAGCAGGAATAGATTGGCACCAAAAGATACAGTATCTGCACACGACAGGTGAAAATCATTAACTTTTAAAATCTCTTGAAGGAGAAATTCAGTTCACATATTTTTGTCTTTGAGAAAACATTATTGAGACAGAGAATTCAATACATTTGAGACAATTTGCACAGAAAGCTCATTAGGCTTCTTTCCCCAATTCTGCATGTTGTCTGATTGTTCTTTGTCAAGATGACACAAAATGGATGTCCAGTCATCCACTGTCTCTGCATTAGGCGTTAAAAAGTTGGAAATAGGACTACAATAAGTTTCCGTTTGTTTTTCATTGGGTGAATAGGTTTTGATCTTTGAAGGAAAAAAACTAGCAGTGACTTTAAAAATACATTTTAAATAAAAAGCCGAGTATAATAAGTTTAAATGGCACAATTTTTGTCTCGGATGGGAATACATTTCAGTTAATTACGTGCAAAACCCCTCGCGCACACATCTCTCATCCACCGCCGTCTCTGTGAGGACAAAGAAAAAAAACAAAGGAGAGCAAAAAACAAACATTAAAACATTTAAAATAAAGATACGGCAGCCAGCTCAGCTGAAGCGGCGGCATCGTAGCGTCTAATCAGCCGGTTTGCCTGTGCCTTCAGCGTGAGTGAGCCGCATCGTGGCGCTTCCCTCTGATCAGCGTGCTCCCCCATCGTGCTCGCTCCCGCCCATGAGCTGCGGGTCAGTATTTGGTGAGTAGGCTGTCACCTTTATACCCACAACCCTCACCCTCATTACCATGCAGTGGAAGTGTGTGTGTGTGTGTGTGTGTGTGTGTGTGTGTGTGTGTGTGTGTGTGTGTGTGTGTGTGTGTGGCAGGGAAAATGCACCCCAGGACTAGCCTAGAGGGGCACGTAGATTCATGGCCTCTGCTGGGATGCGGAGTGCAACTATAGGGTTTCTAACGGTGGGGGGCTGCTGTTACTCTCTGTGTGTGTGTGTGTGTGTGTGTGTGTGTGTGTGTGTGTGTGGTGTGTGTGTGTGTGGGGGGCAGGGAAAATGCACCCCAGGACTAGCCTAGAGGGGCACGCAGATGCATGGCCTCCGCTGGGATGCGGAGTGCAACTATAGGGTTTATAACGGTGGGGGACTGCTGTTGCTCTGTCTGTGTGTGTGTGTTTGTGTGTGTGTGCTTGTGTCAAAGAGACAAGAGGAGCATCAAGTGACTCCTGTGTGCCTCAAGGTCACAGAGAGAGAGGTAGCGGGTGTGTCTCTGCTGAGCCACGTTGCGTTGCGGGGTAAACAACAAACTGAGCCTGTTAGATCTCATCACTCTCATCGCAATCCTCATCACAACGCTGCTTTATGCTGATTTGTTAGGGAGAGGATGTTTGCTTCTCTGCGCTGAACTTTCTTCTGGCTGTGCTGTGAGAGGGGTGGAGTGACGGCCTGTCACAGAGTGCATGTGTGTGTGCGAGAATGTGTGTGTGATGGACAGAGTGCAGTGAGTGTGTTAAACTCTGAGGGATTGAGGCTGTACACAGGGTTCATTAGGACTCTGTTTGCTAATATTGGTCTTTATATAACTTCAACCAACACTTTTCCATCTTCGTTCATTTGCATTAATGCATATTTCACTCATTTCACACAGCATATTTACTCAGCGTAGAACAAAATGTTAGATGTGCAGTGAAATGATCAAGTTCACATTGTCTATTTATTATGTTGTGTCAAAACAACGTCTCACAACTGTCTCCATGTAAACCACTTCCAACTGCATCATGCACAACATTGAGTTAAAGGAGAAATCTATATTTTTTTATGTAAATGATATAATAGAAGGGTCCAGACACTTTTGTTTTGATTTCACTTGTTTTTGACAAAGAAAAACTGCAACCAACGATTCATTTCCTTAGTCTTATTGTGCAGTACGGGGGCTCTGAAAAAAGATAAATGAACAAAATGCTCCAAAAACACCCAAATACATCCTTCTAAAAATGGAAACTCTGTCAGTATAGTGAGGCTGTAGATGTTGTACACATGGAATTGTGTCATTCCGAACTTTATCCGCAATGTTTTATTCGATTTTGTGCGACTAAAGCCGTTTCCCCTATCCAATTGTTCCATTTTCCGTGTAGCTTGCTGCTACAGGAAAGTGACAAAATAAAGGAAATATCAAGATAAATTATCTTAACACGGCATTGGGCCACCACAAAGCACCAGAACAGCTTCAATGCTCCTTAGCCTAGATTCTACAAGTCTCTGGCACTTCCTGTGTGGAAGCACCTGCTTTTAATACGTTGTAGCCCTAATTTACGAAAGAGTTTCCTTTATATTGGCAATTACCTGTAGAATGGACGGAGAGGTATCGCTCGAGTCGCAACAAAATGGAAAATAACATTGCGGACAAAGTTCAGAATGACACAATTTCATGTGTACAAGATGTAAAGACCTGCATCACTATACTGAGAGCGTTTCAGTTTCTAAAAGGACGTATTTGGGTGTTTTTTGGAGCATTCGTTCATGTTCTTTCAGAGCCCCCATTCTGCCCAACAAGGATGAGGAAATGAATCACTGGTTGGGGTTACGTTTCTCAAAAACAAGTGAAATAGAAAAATAATTGTCTCATGACGCTTCTATAACATGTACATCAAAAATAGAGCTTTGGATGTAAAAAAGCTAAATTCACCTTTAACATAGTGCCCCAGGTCCTGCCTTTCAATTTGCCCTTGTCTTAACCTCTAACTTCTTAACTGAGCATTTTCCATTAAGTATGGCTTGATGTTATTGATAAAGTATAGTGAAACCTTTCAGCAGCAAACAATCACTACAGTACAATGTACTCTCTCTCTCTCTTTCACACCCACACATCCGCACACACACATAGAAAGAGAGAGAGATGGTAAAGCGACTACGGAAAGCGTTGAAGCCAGGAAAAGGGTGTTAATTGGAGTTTGGGGGTGAAGGTATTGTATGTCAGGCCCATAAGCACAGATCTAGGATCATCTTACCTTCCCCCAATTCATGCTTTTTAGAATCAGGGTGAAAAATGGACCTTAGATTAACTGCAATTGAATTCTACTCACACACACACACACACACACACACACACACACACACACACACACACACACACACACACACACACACACACACACACACACACACACACACACACACACACACACACACACCAGCTGTAACTGTAGGCAAGCCCTTAACCAACAATGCAGTTTTAATAAAAATAAGAGTTAAAAAAATGATTACTAAATAAACTAAAGTACAACATAAAAGAGCAACAATAAAATTATAATAACGAGGCTATATACAGGGGGTACCGTTACCGAGCCAATGTGCAGTGTGCAGTGTGGTTGCGATTGCGTCGTCTGTGGACCTATTGGGTCGGTAAGCAAATTGGAGTGGGTCTAGGGTGTCAGGTAGGGTGGAGGTGATATGGTCCTTGACTAGTCTCTCAAAGCACTTCATGATGACGGAAGTGAGTGCTACGGGGCGGTAGTCGTTTAGCTCAGTTACCTTAGCTTTCTTGGGAACGGATTACAGACTCGGCCAAACTACAGACTCGGCCAAGGACAGGTTGAAAATATCAGTAAAGACACTTGCCAGTTGGTCAACGCATGCTCGGAGTACACGTCTTGGTAATCCGTCTGGTCTTGTGTCCTTGTGAATGTTGACCTGTTTAAAGGTTGGCTACGGCGAGTGTGATCACACAGTTGTCTGGAACAGCTGGTGCTCTCATGCATGCTTCAGTGTCATTTAGCTCGTCTGGTAGGCTTGTGTCACTGGGCAGCTCGCAGCTGGGCTTCCCTTTGTAGTCCGTAATAATTTGCAAGCCCTGCCACATCCGACGAGTGTCGAAGCCGGTGTAGTAGGATTCAATCTTAGTCCGGTATTTACGCTTTGCCTGTTTGATGGTTCGTCTGAGGGCATAGCGGGATTTGTTATAAGCGTCCGAGTTAGAGCTCTACCCTTTAGCTCAGTGCGGATATTGCCTTTAATCCATGGCTTCTGGTTGGGGTATGTACGTATGGTCACTGTGGGGACACCCTCATCGATGCGATTATTGACGAAGCTGGTAACTGATGTGGTATACTCCTAAATGCCATTGGATGAGTCCCGGAACATATTCCAGTCTGTGCTAGCAAAACAGTCCTGTAGCTTAGCATCTATGTCATCTGACCACTTCCGTATTAAGCGAGTCACTGGTACTTCCTGCTTTCGTTTTTGCAGGAATCAATAGTTTTTCCCCCCTCTTGTTGGACATGTAACATGCTGGTATA
This sequence comes from Salvelinus fontinalis, assembly GCF_029448725.1. NCBI lineage: Eukaryota > Metazoa > Chordata > Actinopteri > Salmoniformes > Salmonidae > Salvelinus > Salvelinus fontinalis. Next base: position 43,944,832 of record NC_074669.1, read on the forward strand.
AATTAGGTCAAACGGATTTAAGTTGCCCTGGCCACTAGGGGCGCCGCCTCTGGATGAGCATTTTCTTGTTTGCTTATTTGGCTTTATACAGTTGAGTGTGGTTTGTGGTGGTAAATAGACAGCTACGAAAAATATAGACGAAAACTCTCTTGGTAAATAGTGTGATCTACAGCTTATGAGATACTCTACCTCAGGAGTGCAAAACCTCGAGACTTCCTTAATATTTGATTTCGTGCATCAGCTGATATTGACAAATAGACACAGACCGCCACCCCTTGTCTTTTCGGAGGCAGCTGTTCTGTCGTGCCGATGCATGGAAAACCCAGCCAACTGTATATAATCCATGTTGTTGTTCAGCCACGACTCAACGAAACATAAGATATTACAGTTTTTAATGTCCCGTTGGTAGGATAGTATTGAACAGAGCTCATCCAGTTAATTCTCCAATGATTGCACGTTGGCCAATAGGACGGATGGTCGAGGCGAGTTACTCACTCGCCAACGAATTCTCACAAGGCACCCCGACCTGCGTCCCCTGTATCGGCGTCTTCTCTTCATGCGAATGATGGGGATTTGGACCTGGTCGCGTATCTCGAGTAAATCCTTCGCGTCCGACTCGTTAAAGAAAAGTAATCGCTGTTCTGATATCCAGAAGCTCTTTTCGGTCGTAAGAGACGGTGGCAGAAACATTATGTACAAAATAAGTTACAAACAACACGAAAAAACACACAAAATAGCACAATTGGTTAGGAGCCCATAAAACAGCAGCCATCTCCTATGGCGCCACTGGGAGTGGTTTAGTTGACTGGAGATCATAACAGAGTTACAGAATGCACACCACGAAAGACAAGGTGTATACACAAACACACAATAGGGTCGGGGAATAACGGATTACAAAAAAACGAACTGTAATCAGTTACATTACCAGCAAAAATGCTGTAAATCAGATTACAGATGCTTTTGAAAAACTATGACAGCTTTCTGTTTTCTCAATGACATTCAATTCAGCATTGAAAAGTTCAAGTTTGTTTTAGAAAGTAACCTATCCAACCATGACACACACACAGACGGTGGAAGATATTAAAGGGTATTAAAGCAGGACGCTGAATTAGAGTTGGACAGTGTGGAGAAATTAGCAGGTTTGTTGTGCATTACATTTTAGTCAGTGAAAGCAACATATTTCTTCTAAAGCTCCGTTGTTCCTCTAGAGTAAACATATAAAGACGCATTAAATTCAATCCATTTGAATTCCTGTTTACAGTCCAACTGTTACATGAATTTCAGATTTTGCATTTGATTGTGATGTCACCGGTTGATGTAGCCATTCTCTTTGAGTGTCTGCCTCCTCAGTCCTCCTCTGACTAACCTCCCTCCATCTTTGAACATGTGTCTTTAGGGCCATGGTAAGTCAGACTGACAGAAGTGGTTATTTTGGGACAGCTCAATGGCAGGTTTACGAGCCAACTACTTATTTTCTAGACCCAGACACGTGACAGTGAAGGAAATCCTTTAGGAAGTCTGGCATACAGGCTGAAATATAGGAGGCCTAAGGAGGCCGTAAAACTGCCTGATGGTACTAACAAATGTTGCAGGACCCACCAGTTTTTATTTCTATTAGTATTAGATTTTTATTTGAAATTCAGTTTAGTTTCAGTTAGTTTAGGCCATCATGGTAAATAAGAATCTGTTCTTAACTGACTTGCCTCGTTAAATAAAGGTTAAATAAAAAATAAATAAAATAAAGAAGTTTTCAGATCTAGTTTTACTAGTTTTTATTTAGTTTAAGTTTTATAAAAACATTTCTATTTAATTTTTTATTCATTTTTACTTTAACCCATTTTTTTCTCCCCAATTTCATGGTATCCAATTGGTAATTACAATCTTGTCTCATCACTACAACTCCCCTACGGAGGTCGAGAGCCATGCGTCCTCTGATACACATCCTGCCAAGCCTTACTACTTCTTGACACACTGATCGCTTAACCCGGAAGCCAGCCCCACCAATGTGTAGGAGGAAACACCGTCCAACTGACGACAGAAGTCAGCTAGCAGGTGCTCGGCACGCTACAAGGAGTCACTAAAGCAACTTGAAACCCTCCCCTAACCCGTACGACGCTGGGACAATTGTAACAGTAGTAATGGGTCAACTTCCATAACAACCAGAGGGGTATACTATGATACATGCAAGATCTACTCAGAGTTTTCTAAAGCTAGCCAGCTTCAGTTAGCTTCACATTCAAGCTGAGGCTAGTTGAATGCCGAACTCTTCATTGAGACAATGCTGCAACATCAATCCATGGGAGTGTCAGTTCCACATTTTTATTTGTGCCGAAATAAAAGTGAAAGAAAAGCTATTTAGCAAATTCAGCAGGCTATGATGTGAAATAGGTTTTTAGAAGTGCAGTCTTTATTTTATTACTTATTTTTGATTCCATCTTTGGTGTGCTTATCAATGCACAAGCACCCCCCCCCCCCCCCCCCCCAATCCTATCGATAAAATAACTGTATTAAATAGAAAAGTTTTATTGTGCCTGAAGGTTCAAATTCATTCTGCCATTACTAAATGTATAATGTGATAAGTAGTCATGTAAAAATACCGAACACACATTTTTTGTATTAATAAAATATTTTATCAGTCATCTTCCTCAAATGAAAAGGAAGATGACGCATCTTTGCGAGAGGCAGGGAATCTGATTTCATTGGTTCACAACTCGCGGCTCAGACATAAATGGAGTTAGCCTTGAGTTATCCTGCCCCGGAGCAGGTTAGTCCTGAAAAAATTGCTGGCATAGAAATGTGCCTGGCTAAAAGGTGAGACATTTTTGAGGTACTGGGTATCAAATAAAATAAAATTTTATTGGTCACATACACATGGTTAGCAGATGTTATTGCGAGTGCAGCAAAATGCTTGTGCTTCTAGTTCCAACAGTGCAGCAATATCTAACATGTACTCTAACAATTCCACAACATCCACCTAAAACTCACAAATCTAAGTAAAGGAATGGAATAAGAATATATACATATAAATATATGGATGAGCAATGATAGTTGAACGAGTTGAAGTCAGAGTTGACCAAATTTACCTCGCTAACTCCTCAAACCAGTTATGTAGTATAGGGCTCAGGAGCATTGAAGGGCGTGCCTAAACTTCTCCACTGTTTTGGTCCTGTAGCTGCTACCGCCTTTTAAAGTGTGTTGCATTCTGGGGATAAAAATTGTTGACTGCATGAACGTTGCAAAAATTATATGATCAAAGGTCATGAACCGTCTAGTCGGTTGCTTTAGCCCCCCCCCCCCCCGAACTATTTTAGTTAGTTGTGGAGTCAAAGATAATAGTTTCAGTATAGTTTTAGTTTTAAAACAGATTTTTAAATTATTTTATTTCAGTGAACTAATAATTGTTTTCATGGTTAGTTTAAGTTTTAATTTACTATAATAACTGTGCTGGACACATGACGTTAAAGTCACCTGTAAGACATCCAAAAATTGGATTAAAATAGAGGCCAGAAATTAAATCAAACACTTAGATTTTATCCTGATTTCTCAAAACGTGTTGTTTTTATTCAAAATTACCTCAATTGAAAGCCATACAGAAACCCACATCCCAAAAAACCATGGTGTCCTTATCTTAGATTTACTGTCTCTCCTGACTGATCAACAGAAAGTGGGTTTGGGGTGAGTAAAGTCTCCCCCAGGAAGTGAAACCAGCTGTGTTGAGGGGTTGAGATGTGCCCCGCCACCACAGCCACCTTTAAAGCCACATTGTGGATCAGGTTTCTTTTGAACCACTTTAACACAGCATTTGTTTCCAATAGTTACAGTTTGTGAAAACGCCAATTCCGGAAGGCTCCAGTGATACTTCCGAATTTTGTTTACAGGCCCGGGGTTCTATAAATTTTGATAGTGCTTCTGCACCAGGCCGTGCGTGCCTTTTAAAACCCCTCAACTGTTTTAGAGAGGTATTTGGCATTTTATTTTGGCTGCTTGTACTTCACTGTGCTCCCTCAGCGCTGGACTGACCATAATAGATTAAGGATAAGCAGTCCTTGTGTGTATGTGATAATGTTAGGGATTGACACCAGCTGCCAACTGGGCTATGCAGTTTATCAGTTAAAGGATGGATGTTGCAGTACTGTAGATCAAAACGCTCTCTCTTTGTGTCTCACTTTCTCTTTCTCACTCTTTCTACCCCACGCTCTCTCTCTCTCTAACATGTTGCCCTTTAGAGCACTGAGAGCTACAGAAATGTTAAGTTGAACCTGTTTATAGTTGATACAAATTCATTAGGACACATAAAAAAAGTACCTTTTAACAATACCAGCTTTCAAATCATAAACCAGAGTGTATACTCTTGAGGTTGGAGACATTTCCTGGTGAATCTTGTCAACGAGCAAACTAATATCTTTAAAGCTTTGGTTGCCATTCATGCACCACGAGAATTTCAAATGTGCAAATACTATTGATAAATCGGGAGAAAAAAAGGCTTTGGCGTCCTCCAAAACAACTCCATATTCCTGCCTTTCCTCATCCACGTTGGACAAAATTATGAAAAAAAAGCTCTGTATTTTGCAAGACACACACTATATACAGTTGAAGTCGGAAGTTTACATACACCTTAGCCAAATACATTTAAACTCAGTTTTTCACAATTCCTGACATTTAATCCTAGTAAAAAATCCCTGTCTTAGGTCAGTTAGGATCACCACTTTATTTTAAGAATGTGAAATGTCAGAATAATAGTAGAGAGAATGATTTATAATGATTTTACTTTTCATCACATTTATTTCATCACATTCCCAGTGGGTCAGAAGTTTACATACACTGAAATTGTATTTGGTAGCATTGCCTTTAAATTGTATATATTGTGAAGATGCAACAAAGTACGTTCATCTCTAGGAGACAGAACGCCTCTCCTTCCTGAGCGATATGGCGGCTGCATGGTCCCAGGGTGTTAATACTTGCGTACTATTGTTTGTACAGATGAACGTGGTACCTTAAGGCATTTGGAAATTGCCCCCAAGGATGAACCAGACTTGTGGAGGCCTACAATGTTTTTCCTGAGGTCTTGGCTGATTTCTTTTGACTTTCCCATGACGTCAAACAAAGAGGCACTGAGTTTTAAAGGTATGCATTGAAATACATCCACGGGTGCACCACCAATTGACTCAAATGATGTCAATTAGCCTATTAGAATCTTCTAAAGCCATGACATTTTCTGGAATTTACCAAGCTGTTTAAAGGCACAGTCAACTTAGTGTATGTAAACTTCTGACCCACTGGAATTGTGATACAGTGAATTATAAGTGAAATAATCTGTCTGTAAACGATTGTTGGAAAAACTACTTGTGTCATGCACAAAGTAGATGTCCTAACCAACTTGCCCAAACTATAGTTTGTTAACAAGCAATTTGTGGAGTGGTTGAAAAACGAGTTTTAATGACTCTAACCTAAGTGTATTTAAATTTCCGACTTCAACTGTACATGTGCACTGGAATGACCTACTTTAAAGTAGGTCTTAAATCCTTGCAAAAATGCTAGAAGATTGGCTCATCAGATATTGTTTCCCAAAACCAATCTGTACTTCCTGCAACAACAAAAAAGTCCCACCCGTCTCTAAAAATGCACTGTCTGGTAAATGTACCACGTGCCAAATCTTCCAACAGAGCAAGATCAGCCATTTCTCATTCGATTTTCCATTATCTCAGTATTTTATTGTATTTTAACAATGGTTTCACTTTCACACTTGTCTGTAATATAACAAATGACTGTACTTTATATAGATTATTAGGGGGACGAGTGGGGGAGGTCTTGAGGGGCAACGGTAGTAGACACATTTGGTTAATAGCCTCATACACGCTAACAATGCTTACAGGCATTCCCAGAACATTAGCTAAGAATCCCATTAGGGTTTTATCTAACGTTAGGATAACATCCCAAAAACATTCAATGTTTTTGATATATATATATATATGTTTTAAATGACATTCTCGGAATGCAGATAAAAATGTGATAATTATATATAGTACAACCGAGGCAAAAGGGTTCGAAATGCTTATGGATGCTAACCTGGTTTTGTTCTGTAAGTGGCACCTTGTCCTCTTTTCAAGGGAAGGGTCCCATTTACCCAATTTTTCTCTCCAATTTTCTCCAATTGCAATCAAATTACAATCTTATCTCATCGTTGCAACTCCCCAACAGGCTTGAGGGGGGCGAAAGTTTAGTCATGCGTCCTCCGAAACATGACCCGCCTAACCGCTCTTAACACCTGCCCGCTTAACCCGGAAGCCAGCTTCACCAATCTGTCGGAGGTAACACCGTTCAACTGACGACCGAAGTCATCCTGCAGGCGTCCGCCACAAGGAGTCGCTAGAGCGCGATGAGACAAGTAAAGCCCCCCCGACCAAACCCTCCCTTTACATGGACGACGCTGGGCCAATTCTGTGCCGCCCTATGGGACTCCCGATCACGACCAGTTGTGACAAAGTCTGGGATCGAATCCGGGTCTGTAGTGACGCCTCAAGCACTGCGATGCAGTGCCTTAGACCACTGTGCCACTTGGAAGGCCCTCGGGGACCCAACTTCTTAAGGGCCCTAGGATCCATGTGTACAGGGGTGGTCTGCCAGTCACAGGGACGACAACCCTACTTGGGATGGAGGGAGGTTTTTGCAGGTGGGAAATTGGAGGACTACTTGAGTTCTTCTTAAGAGCCAGCTGGAGCTACAGTATGTTTAGCAAGGCATCTATCATGATACAGCTATGTGTTAACAGACAGGCATTGATTCTGGTAGGTATGGATAAATATGTCAAAATAGTGACAAAGATAGAGGTAAGTCTCTCAAAATATAACCCGTCGTGGTAATTGGTGAATTGATTATAGCTAGCTATAATTCCAATGGTTTTGCTGATAATAGGAAAATTATAGGCAGTGTTTACAAGGATGACCATATTTATTGTTTATAAGAAACTCATTAAATATATTCAAAGTGGCCTGGGGGAAAGAGTGGGATGGTAAATGGTCAAATCTATTTCTGCCAAATAATTCAAAAGCTGTTATGATCATATTATAAACAATCTAGATCTTGAGGTACATTCTGCTATAGATAGATTGCATTGAATATACTACTTGTTTATAAACAGATATGGCTCAAAAATCTAAATGGACCAAATAATGATGATCCAAACATCTTTGAAAATATATCTAATAATCAAATTAGTCTCCAAAATACAAATAACTATTATAATGGTATGGTACTACAACAGTTTTAAGTATGTTAATAGACAATAAAGACAATCATACTACCAAGTATCAACCTCTGCTGGTGCACAAAGAGATTACAAATATTATGGACACGTTGGAATTGACTGACATTCGGAGGCTTAAAAACCCTCAAAAGATATACTTGGAGCCTTAATCAAGCTAGTATGATTTTCTGGTATCCTTTTCTATGGTGCCAAAAGTTTAAAAAGTATTGATTGAGAATTGAATGCCATCAGATCATCAACTTCAATTGAGTGTACAAAACATTAAGAACACCGTCCTAATATTGAGTTGCACCCCCCCCCCCCCCCTTTGCCCCAAAAAAGCCAAAATTCGGTGGGGAATGGACTCTACAAGGTGTCGAAAGCGTTCCACAGGGATGATGGCCCATGTCAAGTAGGCTGGATGACCTTTGGGTGGTGGACAACTCTTGATACGGGAAACAATTGCGCATGAGAAACCCAGCAGCGTTGCAGTTCTTGACACAAACCGGTGAGCCTGGCACCTACTACCATACCCGTTCAAAGGGACTAATCTTTTGTTTTGCCCATTCATCCTCTGAATACCACACATACACAAGCCATGTCCCAATTGTCTCAATGCTTAAAAATCCTTCTTTAACCTGTCTCCCCCCCTAAATGTACACTGATTGAAGTGGATTTAACAAATTACATCCATAAGGGATCATAGCTTTCACCTGGACTCACCTGGTCAGTCTTAATTGGTATTGGTCTACGGAGAACAGACTTCCAACAGAAATAGAAGCACTGAATAATCTAGACGCAAAACAAAAGGAGTTTGAGAAACTTATTCAGGAAAGATTGGGTTTTATTTATTTTTATAAAACAGCAAATTGAACGGCGAAGAAAACCTTCTTCCAAAACCTTCAAATACAAAAATATAAATGCAACATGCAACAATTTCAACGATTTTACTGAGTTACAGTTCATATAAAGGACATCAGTCAATTGAAATACATTAATTAGGCCCTAATCTATGGATTTCACATGACTCGGTACAAGGGGGGGGGGGGGGGGGGGGGGCGTGGATCAGAAAACCACTGACTATCTGGTGTGAGCACCATTTGCCTCATGCAGTGCCACACATCTCCTTTGCATAGAGTTGATCAGGCTGTTTATTGTGGCCTGTGGAATGTTGTCCCATTCCTCTTCAATGGCTATGCGAAGTTGCTGCATATTGGCGGGAATTGGAACACATTGCTGTACACATCGACCCAGAGCATCCCAAACGTGCTCAATGGGTGACATGTCTTGTGAGTATGCAGGCCATGAAAGAACTGGGACTTGTTCAACTTCCAGGAATTGTGTACAGATCCTTGTGACATGGGGCCATGCATTATCATGCTAAAACATGAGGTAATGGCGGCGGATGAAGGGCACAAAACTGGGCCTCAGGATCTCGACATGGTATCTCTGTGCATTCAAATTGCCATCAATAAAATGCAATTGTGTTTGTTGTCTGTAGCGTATGCCTGCCCATACCATAACCCCAAGCCACCATGGGGCACTCTGTTCACATCAGCCAACCCCTCGCCTACACGACACCGTATGCCATCTGCCTGGTACTGATGAAACCGCAATTTCTCCGTAAAGACCACACTTCTCCAGCATGCCAGTGGCCATCTAAGGTGAGCATTTTCCCACAGAAGACGGTTACGATGCCGAACTGCAGTCAGATCAAGACCCTGGAGAGGAGGACGAGTATGCATATGAGCTTCCCTGAGACGGTTTCTTCAGACATTTTTCGGTTGTACAAATCTACAGTTTCATCAAATGCACGGGTGGCTGGTCTCATACAATCCCGCAGGTGAAGAAGCCAGATGCTGAGGTCCTGGGCTGGCGTGGTTACATGTGGTCTGTGGTTGGCAGGCCGGTTGGATGTACTGCAATGATTATACCATTTAATCATCTTCTTGATATGCCACACCTGTCAGGTGAATAGATTATCTTGGCAAAGGAGAAATGCTCACTTTTTGTGTGTATGGAACATATCTGGGATCTTTTATTTCAGCTCATGCAACATGGGACCAACACTTTACATGTTTCATTTACATTTTTGTTCAGTACAGAAACACGACCAAAAATAACCTACAGAAAATAGTTAAACAATGGAGAAATCCTTCTCACCGAAGGAGTAAAATATTTTAACAATTTTCTCTTGTCAAGTTCCTCCAACCTCACTTGAGGATGAGTTTTGTGATATCCTTCTCCCAAAACAAGCATGTGAAACTATACTCAACACAAAACAATTATTGCGAATGCCTATGGTTGGAAATTGATTCCTTTCAGAAGGAGAAAACCCCTGGCCTCGATGGCACGCCAATCAAACTTTTTATGAACTACCAAAAGAGCCATTAATATCATGTTTTAATTACTCATATATAAATGGCAACCTGTTGGACACACAAAAGAGAGACTGATATCTCTTCTACTGAAGGGCAGTACAAAGACCCAGTCTCTTAAAAAAAATTCAAGGCCCCTTACCCTTTGATGTTCCGAAGCACAAATTTTGGCAAAATGTATCGCTCATAGAATTAAAAAGGTCCAACCGAACATTATTCATCACGATCAGATGGTATTCTTAAAAGGAAGATATATTGGCAACAACATTAGAAAATCACTATAAATTATTGAAAACTATGAGAATGCAGGGATACCAAGTATAATGTTTATAGGGGATTTTGAGAAAGCCTTTGATACAGTACGTCTAGAATCTTTTTATAAGTGCCTGGATGAACTTTGTAGAATCTCTCATAAGATGGGTAAAAGTAATGTACAACAATCCTTTAATTTACTGTTACTACTCTGAGAAGTTTGAATTGTTAAAAGGCGTTAAAAAAAGCTGCCCTCTGTCACCATATTTATTTATTATGGCCATTGAATTGTTAGCTTTAAAATTCTGATCTAATGATAACATTAAGGGGGGCATAAAATGTATGGATTAGAGACAAAAGTATTAATGTACGCCAATGTTTAAAAGTTTGTGGACATCTGCGGGTTGGAATTAAGATTGGAGTGATTGATTGGCTGAAACAGTGGGATTAAGAAATAAACGAAAGAATCTTAAATCCTCCAACCACGGGCGAGGGGGCCATTGGGCATTGGGATTATTGTGGACAGATTAATGTGGATGCTACCATGATTACGGATAATCCTGAATGAATCATAAATATTGATTAGTGAGAAAGTTAGACACAAATATCATATGCCACCCCTGTTATTGTAATGGAGAGAGGTTAGCATGTCTTGGGGGTATGATATTTGTGCTTCAGTGACTTTCTCACTCATCATTATTCATGATTCATTCAGGACTATCTGAAATCATAGTAGAATCCACATTCATATAGAAGTGTTTTTTACAATAAAAGTGACTCAAATGAAACACACTATTTACCATGAATTCTAATTGTGCACAAACTAATCTGAAACACAACCAAAACAAACAGCAAATTCATCCAACAAATTTGTTGAGTCACAAGCTTGATGTAATCATTGCGTGCTTGGAATATGGGACCAAATACTAAACTTTTGACTACTTTAATACACATATACTGTAAGTGAATTTGAACAAATACTTTTGGTCCCATAAAATGGGGGTACTATGTACAAAAAGTGCTGTAATTTCTAAATGGTTTACCGGATATGGATGAAAATACCCTCAAAATAAAGCTGACAGTCTGCACTTTAACTTCTTGCCACTAGGGGGGTGCCATTTCGACATAGCACAAATGTGTACCCAATGTAAACGGCCTCATACTCAATTCTTGCTCGTACAATATGCATATTATTATTACTATTGGATAGAAAACACTCTAGTTTCTAAAACCATTGGAATTATGTCTGTGGGTGAACCAGAACTCTTTCTGCAGCGAAATCCATGACAGGAACTGCGAAGGTCTGAAAACGAAGCTCTGTTCTGAGATCAGTTTTAAGCCCTGTATGTATCGTATGGATCGACATGAACTGCACCCGCCTTCCCCTGGATGTCAGTAACCAATGAGAAGTGGAATGGGGTCTCTACGTCATTCTCAGAGTTTATAAATGGCCAAGAAGCGAGAGGACCTCTCTTTTCGACTTTTGCCTTTACGCAAAGCAGGACCTCAGCATGGCATTTTGGAACGCTCAGTTATCGACCTGAAATATATCCGTCTTTAATTTAATTTGATATAGGTGTTAGAAACATCATAACGAAGTTATTTTAAACCGAGTTATATCAGTTTATGCGAGTATATTGCTATTTTCGGAATTTCCTTAGAATTACGTTTTGGGGATTTGGGCATGCGTGACCACATAGCTACTGTTAGCGGCTAATTCCGAAGTTGGAGGCCGACGTTTTACAACCAAGCAAGGATTCTTTTGGACAAAGGACCACTTGGCCAAGATTCTGATGGAAGCTCGTCCAAAAGTAAGAGCTATTTATGATGTTATTCCGTATTTATGTGTAAAAATGTAAACGGATTTGACCGCAATTATTTCGGCACTAGTCTGGCTGTAGCGCACACTGTATGTCTTGTAACGTTAATTTAAAAAATCTAACTCAGCGATTGCATTAAGAACTAATTTGTCTTTCAATTGCTGTCCAACCTGTATTTTTATAGTCAAGTTTATGAATAGCTTTCGATAAGAGTAGGTGCCTTTCCAAGATGGCGCCGGCCAGAATGCATGCCCTGTTGCTACTGATCACATTGTATAACCACGGTGTGTGCTGCTAAATATGCACATTTTCGAACAAAACCTATATGGATTGTGTAATATGATGTTACAGGACTGTCATCTGAAGAATTCTGAGAAGGTTAGTGAAAAAATGAATAGCGTTTGGTGGTTTATAACGTTATTGCTATTTTTGCCTTGAATCAATGCTGCCGTGTGACTGACTATTGTAGTAAGCTAAGATAACGCTATATTGTGTTTTCGCTGTAAAACACTTAGAAAATCTGACATATTGGCTATATTCACATGATCTGTGTCTTTCATCTGCTGTACGCTGTGTATTTTTAAGAAATGTTTTATAATGAGTAATTAGCTAATACACGATGGTCTCGGTAGTTATTCTAGTCGCTTTGGGGAGAGTTGTGATGGGGGCTGCAATTGTAAGCTATGATTTATACCTGAAATATGCACATTTTTCTAACAAAACCTATGCTATACAATAAATATGTTATCAGACTGTCATCTGATGAGGTTGTTTCTTGGTTAGTGGCTATTTATATCTTTATTTGGTCGAAATTGTGATAGCTACCTATGCAGGAAAAAAATGGTGGACAAGTTGTGTCTTTTGCTATCGTGGTTAGCTAATAGATTTACATATTGTGTCTTCCCTGTAAAACATTTTAAAAATCAGAGATGATGGCTTGAATCACAAGATCTGTATCTTTCATTTGGTGTCTTGGACTTGTGATTTCATGAACATTTTATTTTATGATATCCCTGTAACTTTAGGCTAGGCTATGCTAGTCAGTTTTTGTGATGGGGGTGCTCCCGGATCCGGGTTTGGTAGGCGTTAGAGGTTAACCTCATAGGCATTGTACCATTTCAATTTGTCACTGTCCCAATACTTTTGGAGCTCACTGAATATCAGCATATTTCATTATAATGATGCATCTCTTAAGATACCTAAATATGAGCTCTTGCATAATAATGCGGTAGGAACCTGTTATAACAACGTTCAAGAAATGCTTTCAGATGTGTCATAAATATGTTATGGATACGTAGTCAAAGTAAATTGTTACCAGTTACATACAGTATATACACTGCTCAAAGAAATAAAGGGAACACTTAAACAACACAATGTAACTCCAAGTCAATCACACTTCTGTGAAATCAAACTGTCCACTTAGGAAGCAACACTGATTGACAATAGTTTTCACATGCTGTTGTGCAAATGGAATAGACAACAGGTGGAAATTATAGGCAATTAGCAAGACACCCCCAATAAAGGAGTGGTTCTGCACGTGGTGACCACAGACCCCTTCTCAGTTCCTATGCTTCCTGGCTGATGTTTTGGTCACTTTTGAATGCTGGTGGTGCTTTCACTCTAGTGGTAGCATGAGACGGAGTCTACAACCCACACAAGTGGCTCAGGTAGTGCAGCTCATCCAGGATGGCACATCAATGCGAGCTGTGGCAAGAAGGTTTGCTGTGTCTGTCAGCGTGTCCAGAACATGGAGGCGCTACCAGGAGACAGGCCAGTACATCAGGAGACGTGGAGGAGGCCGTAGGAGGGCAACAACCCAGTAGCAGGACCGCTACCTCCGCCTTTGTGCAAGAAGGAGCAGGAGGAGCACTGCCAGAGCCCTGCAAAATGAACTCCAGCAGGCCACAAATGTGCATGTGTCTGCTCAAACGGTCAGAAACAGACTCCATGAGGGTGGTATGAGGGCCCGACGTCCACAGGTGGGGGTTGTGCTTACAGCCCAACACTGTGCAGGACGTTTGGCATTTGCCAGAGAACACCAAGATTGGCAAATTCGCCACTGGCGCCCTGTGCTCTTCACAGATGAAAGCAGGTTCACACTGAGCACATGTGACAGACGTGACAGTCTGGAGACGCCGTGGAGAACGTTCTGCTGCCTGCAACATCCTCCAGCATGACCGGTTTGGCGGTGGGTCAGTCATAGTGTGGGGTGGCATTTCTTTAGGGGGCCCCCACAGCCCACCATGGGCTCGCCAGAGGTAGCCGTCATGCTATGCCATTAGGTACCGAGATGAGATCCTCATACCCCTTGTGAGACCATATGCTGGTGCGGTTGGCCCTGGGTTCCTCCTAATGCAAGACAATGCTAGACCTCATGTGGCTGGAGTGTGTCAGCAGCTCCTGCAAGAGGAAGGCATTGATGCTATGGACTGGCCCGCCCGTTCTCCAGACCTGAATCCAATTGAGCACATCTGGGACATCATGTCTCGCTCCATCCACCAACGCCACGTTGCACCACAGACTGTCCAGGAGTTGGCGGATGCTTTAGTCCGCCACCTCATCAGGAGCATGCCCAGGCGTTGTAGGGAGGTCATACAGGCCACACACACTGCTGAGCCTCATTTTGACTTGTTTTAAGGACATTACATCAAAGTTGGATCAGCCTGTAGTGTGGTTTTCCACTTTAATTTTGAGTGTGACTCCAAATCCAGACCTCCATGGGTTGATAAATTTGATTTCCATTGATAATTTGTGTGATTTTGTTGTCAGCACATTCAACTATGTAAAGAAAAAAGTATTTAATAAGAATATTTCATTCATTCAGATCTAGGATGTGTTATTTTAGTGTTCCCTTTATTTTTTTGAGCAGTGTACATACAGTTTATTAAGTACACCAACCCATTCATGAAAATGTGATTCACGCAGTGAAAAAAATAATATATTTTTAAAGTTAGATTTTTTGGGCTGGCCTGTTTTGCCAATGTAAAAAAATATATATCATTGAGTTAATAAAGCGGCATAGCAAGGGAGCTCCAAAATGCAGGTGTTTCTGTGGTGGGGCAAGCCAGCAGAAAATATGGAGCTTTGCGCTGTGATTGGCTCAGTGTTCTGTCACTCATGGGGACACTACGTAGCCACCAAGTCTAAGGGTAGAGCTCGAAAAGTCAAGCCCCTTGGGTGCTGCCATAGAGTTAAATCAGAAGTGCCAATCCAAGAAGACTAAAGGTCATTGGCCACAGATAAAATTACGTTATATCTACAGTAGCTTTGATTGGACTGTCAACATCAAACTTTCAAAATCTTAGTTTCAGTCATTATCATAAATCAAGTCAACAATCTACTGGCAAATCCTTTTTAATCCTTGTCATATGAAGAGAAATAATGAATAGAAATTATAGTTAAAACGTATCAGTGTTCATCGGCCATTGGACATAAAAATTCAACAATGAGTGGTTTGGAAGGAATCAGTTGCTATTTGCAAGCATTGCAAAGCAATCATTGGCCCGCTATTCAGTGGAGTGGCTGTGTGGTCCCAAGTCTAATATTAAGGGTCTCTTTTCCTAGTTTAAAATTATAAACATTCAACATTGGCCATGCTGTCAATGAAGCATGATTTGTGCCGTGCTCAAAACAACTTAACTTGGAACTGCAAAATCTGACGTCAGTGAGTTCAAGACAACTGGGAACTGGGAAAATGAGCTACGACTGGGAAAATATGTTTTGAACTTTCCTCCAACTCGGAATTGTAAATAGGGAACTCAAGCCTCTTTCTAGAGCTACGAGTTGAAGATCACTGACGTCATCATGATTTAACTTCCCAGTTGTCTTGAAAGCACCATAAATTCAGAGAATGCCAGACTTTGATGACAAAATTTGCTCACGAAGGACCGCCGCACCACCTTCCTGTTCAAGTGAGCACAGCACAACACGATGAGTCCAAAAATGTCTTGTATGCTGCTGCATAAATGATGTAATATGCCAGGAAGATATGTATACTGTAGCTAAGAAAGTAATTCTAAGGATGTTATGTAGTAAGGTGTTAGTAGCCCATGTGCCTCACCCTTGGGGGTGCACATGTAGCATATAACCTGGTTTTGAGAAATGTAATCATAGAAAATTATAAGATCTTTCATTGTCTGTTTAAATGCCCCCTTTATTTATCCTACGGTTCTGACTTGTCGTACAGGGAGAACACTGTAAGAACAGCCCATGTTCTGAATTCTGTCGATGTACATTTCAAAAGTAGTGTAGTGGCTTTGCTGGCATACAAAAGTGTAGTGGCTTTGCTGGCAAACATCCCACATTATTATTTTTTGCCCCACCAAGATTTACATGCTAAAATCGCCGCTGGAAATACATGGCTTGCTATATAAAGCAGGCAGACAGGCATTCAATTACTGTTCGATTGAACATTAGAATGGGCAAAACTAGTGACCTAAGTGACTTTGAGCGTGGTATGCTCGTCGGGTTCCAATATCTCAGAAATGGCTGACCTCCTGTAATTTTTACGCACGACAATGTCTAGGGCAGTAGTCTGTAAAAAAAAAAAAAAAATGTAAAAAACAACAATAATTAAAGCCTTGCATTCCTAATTATTAAAAAAAGTTGCCCTGTTGGCGGTGGCTGCACTTGATTAACCAGCCCTAGCGCCAGGAAAGGCAATGTGTTCCCATTTTGAACCATTTCATGTGTGTGAAGGTAGAACTCAGAATACCCGGCAGGCCCAGATAAGCAAATCAAGTGCACCTATAGGCCTACCGCTGGCCAATCAGATAGCTCAGCTCACCATGTCTGCAGTTTTCTCAAGCCATAGGCTGTAAAAAGAAGCCTTGAGCGCACAGCAAAGTTGATACTGTGAGATTTCAAGTTTTAAAACCATGACTAGAGCGAGACAAAGAATGCAGCAAAGAGCTGATGTTTTTATAACTAAGTTCATGTTTAAGTTGAACAATTTTATAAGACTTAAAATGAGCGTTCTTCCTACTTCCAGTCGCGCTACAACCAGCACTGCAGCTGCAATGTTTGAGTATAGCAAAGTGTGTCAATAAACTTGCGTTGTTATTATTAGCGTTGTGTCTTTTTTAATATCAAGGAATATTTCACATCCTCTGGTCATAGGAGTAAGAACATGAATTGGTGTACGAGGCAGAAATAATGCAGTGCGACTTGAGTTTCTCCATCACCTGGAAGACTGTGTCCCCTTTTCTCTGCGAAGGGACAGTGAGCGGGGTGAGAGGCAGCCTCACCGTTGCTCCCTCCCTCCCCTCAGACTGACCATCAAATGCATGCCATCAGATCAGTACAATAAAAAAAGCAAATTATTGTGCACCCAGCTGTGCCTCACAAGTAATACAACAAATGATCTATTACCATTGCGATCATATACTGTACCTACAATTTTGAAGTGCCGTGATAATGTATTGTGCCTATAGCCTACTGCACAAACCTAATTGCTACAGAATGATTTTTAATAGACATGTTTTTTAAGTCATGTTTAAAAAAATATTGAGCGGGAAGATCTCGGTTAGCTTTTGGAAAAAGGTTGGTGACCACTGGTCTAGGGTTTACCGAGAATGGTGCGACAAACATCCACTCAACGGCAGTCCTGCGGACTAAAAGCTCATTGATTAGAGGTTGAAGGAGAATGGCAAGAATTGTGCAAGCTAACAGGCGGGCCACAAACAGGCAAATAACGGAGCAGTACAACTGTGATGTGCAGAAAGGCATCTCGGACCGCACAACTCTCCGATCCTTGTCACGGATGGGCAATTGCAGCAGACGAACACACAGGTTCCACTCCTATCAGCTAAAAGAGCGTCTCCAATAGGCACGTGATCACCAACACTGGTCAATTGAGGAGTGGAAAAACATTGCCTGGTCCGACGAATCCCGGTTCTTGTTGCGTCATTCTGATGGGAGAGGCAGGATATGCATAAGCAGCATTGTGCCTCATGTCAACGGTACAGGCTCGTGGTGGTGGTGTAATAGCGTGGGGAATATTTTCCTGGCATAGGTTAGGTCCCTTGATACGAATTGAGCAATATGTCAATACCCCAAATAATTCAGGCTGTTCTCTAGGCAGAGGGGAGTCGAACCCAGTACTAGATGGGTGTACCTAATAAACTGGCCACTGAGTGTATAAGAGGATTTGAAATGTTATTTGATAGACTTCAATTCTACCTGCTAATTTCATAGCTGGTCTATCCCCTTTAAAAAATATATATGTATCCTAATATTCATTGGAATGTTGTGCACAACATCTGTAACAACCACCATAGAACATTCCGCATAATTTCTAATTAGGTTTCCAGGTAATGTAATAACACAATGTACTAGAAATGTTTTCCTAGCAAACCAAAATTGGGTCTGTGAAAGTTCTCCGAACATTTGTTAGTTTGTGGAAAATATTCTCATAACACAAAAACAATCATGTTTATACACTGAGCAAAAATGCAACATGTAAAGAAATCCAGGCTGTATCACAACCGGCCGTGATTGGGCCGGTTGTAGGGCGGCGTACAATTGGCTCAGCGTTGTCCGGGTATGGCCGGTGTAGGACGTCCTTGTAAATAAGAATTTGTTCTTAATTAACTTAAAAAAATAAAAGTGTTGGTCCTGTTTCATGAGTTTAAAAAAAAGATCCCAGAAATGTTCAAATACGCACAAAAAAGGTATTTCTCTCAAATTTTGTACACAAATGTGTTTACATCTGTGTTAGCAAGCATTTCTCATTTGACAAGCAGCGTACAGTATAAAGAATGTGACAGGATTTGATTGATTTGTACAGTCAAAGGCATTCCCTGATAGAATGATGTCTGAACGAGTTGTGAGACTTTCTGAGATCCATCTTCATTCAAAAGAAGTGTATGCGGGCGACATGTTATCATCCAGACAATGTTGCAAAATCATTTTTACTTTATTGCATTCAGTTAGCATACAAAGCAATTATGATGCACATCATCTTGAAAGACAGCCATGAAATGTTCAAAAACGATTTTTTCTTCCCAATACTTCAATAAGAACTTCAGAGGGCTGGTAGGAATAATATATACTCCTCTACGTGTTTATTTGGACAGTGAATCTAAAACTTTTAATCTGGTTTTATACTCCAGCATTTTGGACTTGAGATGAAATGTTTTATATGAGGCGACAGTGCAGAATGCCACTGTTTATTTGAAGGTATTTTCATACACATCTGTTTTAGCAGTTAGACATGAATGCACTTATAGTATTCGAACAAATTCACTTACAGATGCACAAAGGTTCATGACCCAAAAACAAACCGCTCACCATTACCAATAACATGGGAGGTTAGCACAATTTTTTCAGGGGTGGGGGATATAATATTTATGACTTTCTCACTCATCAATATTCACAATTAATTCATGATTATCCCTAATCATGGTAAGATCCGCATTAATGTAGAAGTTTTCAGAAGCATATTATATTCTTATTTACAATTAAAGTGACTCACATGACAACCCTTAACCATTCATTTCTATTGAGCACAACATACTCTGAAACGCAACCAAAACAAACTGCAAATGCATCCAACAAATTTGTAAAGTCACAAGCTTGATGTTGTCATTGTGTGTAGGAATATGGGACCAAATACTAAACTTCTCTAATTGTAATACACTATAAGTGAATTTGTTCAAATACTTACTACACCTTCAAATGGGGGGACTAGATACACAAAGTGCTTTCATTTCTAAACGGTAAAAAAGATAAGTATGAGGTAAAAGGTGAGTAAAAGTTGACATTATGTGCTGTTGCCTCATAAAACATTTGATCTCAAATCCAAAAAGCTAGAGTATAGAGCCAAATTAAAAGTTTTAGCTTCACTGTCCAAATACATATGTAGGGGAGTGTAGTATCCTCATCACACTACCAATGGAGCCGAGGTCATCACCCCTGTGAGCAATCTAATCGAGCGAAAGAACGGGGTGTGTGTGTGCCCACAATGAGCATTAAAAAAAGAGCCTTGGTGCTTTCCTCCATACGACAACCTGTGTGTGTTTACAGGGTTATACATTTTTTTTAAGGCAAATACATTAGAGTGATCCTGTAGAGGTTTTGTATAAATTTCAGCCAGTATTTTTGAAAGTAGTGCTCACAAGCCAAAACGGATCCCGAAAACTGTGTACTACATAATGCATTTTGTAGAAATGCAGTTTTTTTTTGCAATTCATATGATATGTTACGAATTAAAATTCATACAATATTTTTTACGAATTTGTAAGCGCTTAAGATCCAGGACGGCATCTTTAATCTTCTACAAAGCAATAGGACTAAATGATGTTTATCTTTACCAAAACAAGAGCCGAAAGAAAAGCAAAACATTTAAAAAGACACTTGAATAAACTGTCAATCCTCTTAACTGTTATCTGATCAAATAAATACCATTTTACATTTGGTATCATCTTTGAAACATTTTCCATAAACTGATGATGGTGTTGTGCAAAAGCCATTCTGTTAGTAGGACATTATTGATAAGGCATGTATTGTAACTAACAAAACTCCCTTACTGTACAGCTAATTTTCCATTAGTTACAGACACTGAAAGACATTGTGGAGAACTGTGGAAACAAAGAAAAACATCAGCAAGACGTGCAATGGAAATTAATTGTATCACTGTTGTTCATTTCCCCAATCAAACAACAACGACAGACATCAGCACAATGGTGATTTGATGTATCAACGTGATTATTGTTTAAACTTAGGCATCAGTTCAGTTCACCACCCTACCACAGATAAAAAACTAAAGCACACACAAAAACAAAATGGTTGATTACTTGCTGTCCTATTTAAAATCTATGGTGAGCCTACTCCTAAGTCTAAGACTGGGCTTATTTTAAAACTAAAATATAGGGTTGGAGTATTAGTTAGAATTATCACTAATAACTTTAAAAGGCACTCTGTTTTCATTTTGTTTCTCATGTCATGGACCGCACTACCCAGACAAAGCTTTTATATTAGTTATTATTTCATTAACATTCAAATGAAATCAAAATGTATTGGTCGCGTACACGGTTTGTAGATGTTATCGCAGGTGCAACAAAATGCTTATGTTTCTAGCTCCAACAGTGCATATCTAGCAATAAAATGTACATTACCAAGTACATACATGGATAACCTTGCTGTTAACTAGCGACGTCTCTCTACCTACTGTACCTCATTCCTAGTTCTCTCTCTCTCACACGCTCTCACTCGCTCACTACCCTTCCCTTTTGGTAAAATACATAGCACAATCCTTCCTGAAATACATTCACTGCCATATTACCACACCTTCCTATCAGTACCGGGGTAAAAAGTGCAACGCAGCAACATTTAACCATCAAAACACTTAATTTATTTTTTCCTGTCTGGTTGTTGTTACGATTTAGAATCTAATCTACAGAATCTACACTTAACAGTATTCTGTTCCTAAAATAACAATACTCAACATGAATATTTTGCAGATTCTGCTGCGTGTGTGTGTGTGTGTGTGTGTGTGTGTGTGTGTGTGTGTGTGTTTGTATATAGTACATATTCATTGATATTTATCAAAATACATTAGTAACACAGGTGTCAGCAGACTACTTTAATGTTAAATCCTAACTTGAGATCCTAATCCTCTGAAAGTCCTCCATCACCCCAGGGCAGGGCAGGAGGGTACAACAGACAAATCTACAGTTTCTTAACCGCAGCAATCTTTAAACGCAACAGGAATAGAGAGAGGATATATCTGGGACGCGGTGCATTCAAAAAGTATTCAGACCTCTTCACTTAATCTACAATTTGTTACGTTACAGCGTTACGCTGTTTATTATCTATGCATAGTCACTTCACCCCTACCTACATGTACAAATGACCTTGACTAACCTGTACCCCTGCACATTGACTCGGTACCCCCTGTATACAGCCTCGTTATTGTTATTTTACTTTTTATTAAATTTTTTACTAAAGTTTATTTAGTAAATATTTTCTTAACTCTTTTTCTTGAACTGCATTGTTGGTTAAGGGCTTGTAACTAAGCATTTCTCGGTAAGGCCTACACCTGTTGTATTAGGCAAATGTGACACTTATTTTTTTTAAATTATAAAATGTATTCCATTTTTTTCCTTCCCCAATCTACACACAATAACCCATAATGACAAAGCGAAAACAGGTTTTTAGACATTTGTGAACATTTTTGAAAATAAAAAAAAGAAATACCTTAATTACATAAGTATTCAGACCCTTTGCTATGAGACTCGAAATTGAGCTCAGGTGCATCCTTGTTTCCATTGATCATCCTTGAGATGTTTCTACAACTTTATTGGACTCTACCTGTGGTAAATTAAATTGATTGGACATGATTTGGAAAGGCACACACCTGTCTATATAAGGTCCCACAGTTGACAGTGCATTTCAAAGCAAAAACCTAGACATGAGGTTGAAAGAGTTATCTGTAGAGCCCCGAGACAGGATTGTGTCGAGGCACAGATCTGGAGAAGGGTACCAACAGATTTCTGCAGCATTGAAGGTCCCCAAGAACAAAGTGGCCTCCATCATTCTCAAATGGAAGAAGCGTGGAACCGTCAAGACTCTTCCTAGAGCTGGCCGCCCAATCGGGATAGAAGGGCCTTGGTCACGGAGGTGACCAAGAACCGAAGTTCACTCTGGAAATGGGAGTACCTTCTCTGCAGCACTCCACCAAATCAGGCCTTTATGGTAAAGTGGCCAGATGGAAGCCACTCCTCAGTAAAAGATGCATGACAGCCCGCTTGGAGTTTGCCAAAAGACACCTAAAGGACTCAGACCATAAGAAACAAGATTCTCTGGTCTGATGAAACCAACTCTTCGGCCTGAATGCCAAATGTTACGTCTGGATGAAACCAGGCACCGCTCATCACCTGGCCAATACAATCCCTATGGTGAAGCATGGTGGTGGCAGCATCATGCAGTGGGGTGTTTTTCAGAGGAAGGGATTGGGAGACCAGTCAGGATCTGAGGGAAAGATGAACGGAGAAAAGTACTGAGAGATCCTTGATGAAAACCTGCTCCAGAGCGCTCAGGACCTCAGATAGGTGAAGGTTCACCTTCCAACAGGACAACGACCCTAAGCACACAGCCAAGACAACTCATAAGTGGTCTCGGGACAAGTCTCTGAATGCCTTTGAGTGGCCCAGCCAGAGCCCGGACTTCAAACTTTTTTTGTCACATGAGTTGAAAACAACAAGTGTAGAACTTACCGTGAAATGCTTACCTACAAGCCCTTAATAAACAGTGCAGTTCAAGAACAGTTAAAAAATTAAATAAAAAAATAACACAATAACGAGGCTATATACAGGGGGTACCGGTACCGAGTCCGTGTGTGGTGGTACAAGTTAGTTGAGGTCATTTGTACATGTAGGTAGGGGTGAAGTGACTATGCATAGATAATAAACAGCGAGTAGCAGCAGTGTACAAAACAAACGGGTCAATGAAAGAGTCCGGTGGCCATTTGATTATTTTTTCAGCAGTGTTATGGCTTGGGGGTAGAAGCTGTTAAGGAGCCATTTGGTCCTAGACATGGCGCTCCGGTACCGCTTGACGTGTGTGTCCATGACTTGAGTGACTGGAGTCTTTGATAATGTTATGGACTTTTTTATCCTCTTTTTTATGACAATTTTTATCCTCTGACACTGCCTATTATATAGGTCCTGGACGGCAGGAAGCAGGGCCCCAGTGATGTACTGGGCCGTACACACTACCCTCCGTAGCACCTTACGGTCAGATGCCGAGCAGTTGCCATACCAGGCGGTGATGCAACCGTCAGGATGCTCTCAATGGTGCAGCTGTAGAACTTTTTGAAGATCTGGGGACCCATGGCAAATCTTTTCAGTCTCCTGAGTGGGAAAAGGTTTTGTCGTGCCCTCTGCATGACAGTCTTGGTGTGTTTGGACCATGAAAGTTCATTGGTGATGTGAACGCCAAGGAACTTGAAACTCTCAACCGGCTCCACTACAGCCCCGTTGATGTTAATGGAGGCCTGTTCGGCCCGCCTTTTCCTGTAGTCCAGGATCAGCTCCTTTGTCTTGCTCACATTGAAGGAGAGGTTGTTGTCCTGGCAGTTCTCTGACCTCCTCCCTATAGGCTGTCTCATCGTTGAACCCGATCGAACATCTCTGGAGAGACCTGAAAACAGCTACGCAGCGACACTCCCCATCCAATCTGACAGAGCTTGAGAGGAATCCAGAGAAGAATGGGAAGACTCGAGACTGTCATCACTGCCAAAGGTGCTTCAACAAAGTACTGAGTAAAGGGTCTGAATATTTATGTCAATGTAATATTTCATACTATTATTATTATTTTTTGTATACAGTTGAAATCGGAAGTTTACATACACTTAGGTTGGAGTCAATAAAACAAATTTTTCAACCCCTCTCCAAATTTCTTGTTAACAAACTATAGTTTTGTCAAGTCGGTTAGGACATCTACTTTGTGCATGATAAGTAATTCTTCCAACAATTGTTTACAGACAGATTATTTAACTTATAATTAACTGTATCACAATTCCAGCGAGTCAGAAGTTTACATACATTAAGTTGATTGTGCCTTTAAACAGCTTGGAAAATTCCCCAAAAATGGTGTCATGGCTTTAGAGGCTTCTGGTAGGCTAATTGACATAATTTGAGTCAATTGGAGGTGTACCTGTGGATGTACTGTTATCCACAGTAAAACGAGTCCTATATCGACATAACCTGAAAGGCCGTTCGGCAAGGAAGAAGCCACTGCTCCAAAACCGCCATAAAAAAAGCCGGACCAAGGTTTGCAACTGCACATGGGGACAAAGACTGTACTTTTTGGAGAAATGTCCTCTGGTCTGATGAAACAAAAATAGAACTATTTGTCCATAATGACCATCGTTATGTTAGGAGAAAAAAGGGGGAAGCTTGCAAGCCAAAGAACACCATCCCCAACCGTGAAGCACGGGAGTGGCAGCATCATGTTGTGGGGATGCTTTGCTGCAGGAGGGACTGGTGCACTTCACAAAATAGATTGCATCATGAGGAAGGACAATTATGTGGATATATTGAAGCAACATCTCAAGATATCAGTCAGGAAGTTAAAGCTTGGTCGCAAATGGGTCTTCCAAATGGACAATGACCCCAAGCATACTTCCAAAGTTGTGGCAAAATGGCTTAAGGACAACAAAGTCAAGGTATTGGAGTGGCCATCACAAAGCCCTGACCTCAATCCCATAGAAAATTTGTGGGCAGAACTGAAAAAGTGTGTGCGAGCAAGGAAGCCTACAAACCTGACTCAGTTACATAAGCTCTGTCAGGAGGAATGGGCCAAAATTCACCCAACTTATTGTGGGAAGCTTGTGGAAGGCTACATAAAACGTTTGACCCAAGTTAAGCAATTTAAAGTCAATGCTACCAAATACTAATTGAGTGTGTAAACTTCTGACCCACTGGGAATGTGATGAAAGAAATAAAAGCTGAAATAAATCATTCTCTCTACTATTATTCTGACATTTCACATTCTTAAAATAGAGTAGTGATCCTAACTGACCTAAAACAGGGATTTTTTACTAGGATTAAATGTCGAATTGTGAAAAACTGAGTTTAAATGTATTTGGCTAAGGTGTATGTAAACTTGCGACTTCAACTGTATGTCATTATGGGGTATTGTGTGTAGATTGATGAGGGGCAAAAAACATGTAATCCATTTTAGAATAAGGCTGTAAAGTAGCAAAATGTGGAAAAAGTGAAGGGGTCCGAATACTTTACGAATGCAGAGTACATAACCCCCTTCTCTTAAACAAAACGAAACACTTATATTAGAGAACTTTTTTTTGCAGAACTTCTCAATACATGATTGTGTGAAAGACAAGATCGGTGTCTGCCTGTCCTTATGTGGAAGCGAGGGATGAGAGGAGGAGGGAAGAGAGGAAGAGATGCGGGTCGTATTGTATCCTCCGGTGTAGACTTAGCTGCCCTGCTGCGTCTGGCCGTGCATGTGTTTGGCGACGTCATACACATACATGATGTCCGGCCTCTTCTCTGGGTCGGGGTTAATACACATATCTACCACCTTCCTCAGCTAGATGGAGAGAGGAAGAAGAGGAGGGGAAAGAGAGGGACAGCGACAGGGGGGTGGGCAGAGAGAGGGAGAGAGATTGAGATGGAGACAGAAAACAGAGAGAGGAAGACAGAGATATCAGCTATTAGGCAGTATCCTGAGAGAAAGCACAAAGTCTCGTGTTAAAAGAACATTCCACACAAATGAAGAAATCTAATGACAGAAACACAAATCTCTCATTGGCACCCTCTTCCTGTTTCAATAGCAGCTAACAAGCTACAGGTGCGGTAACTAAATATAGCAAGTGGGTAAGTATGTTAATTGCCCCACGGCCTTGTGAATCTACTTTCAGCCAACCTGAGAGACACACACACACGTCGCTCGCACATCGCCATATCAGGCAGAGACACATGCACGTGTATTACATAAAGACACACACACACACACACCGTCTCGGAGACAGCCTTTACACTTGAAGCCGAGCGGAGCGGCTGATTGGAGCAGATAGACGGTTCAGAGGTGGAACAGCGACCGCCATCATTAAAAAAAAAAGGGAAAAAATAAAGATCGAAAGCGCCTGTGTAAGGTCACTATGGTAACCGCCTGCCAACTTCCTGGCTGCTGTTGCGTGGCGCTCGGCGAGCCCTCGTCAGGCAGCGTAGGGTGTGTGTCAAATCAAATCAAATGGTATTCGTCACATGCGCCGAAAACAACTGGTGTAGACTTTATAGTGAAATGCTTGCTTACGAGCCCTTCCCAACGATGCCGGGTTTAAAAATAATAATAAAAATAAAAAGTAACACAAGAGGAATAAAATAAAATACACAAGAATGGAGCTATATACAGAGTATCAGTACCAGATCAATGTGCAGAGGTATATGATATTTGAGGTAGACATGTATATGAAGGCAGGGTAAAGTGACTAGGCATCAGGATAGATAATAATAATAATAATAATAATAAGAGTAAAATAAAGAACAGAGTAGCAGCTCAATAAAGAACAGAGTGTAAAAGTGAGTGTGTGTGCGCATGTGTGTCAGGGTGTGTGTGTGTGATGCAAATGCAAACAGTCTTAGTCCCACAGAACGGAGAAAGAGGGGGTTTAGCGATGAAGAGATTCAGATATGTAAAATACTGATTTGCCTCTTTGCAGCAGAGAGATGGAGGGGGGACGGAGGGATGGTGTCAGGTGGAGGAGGGAGAGAAGGGGGGAGCAAACGGAGGAGACAGTAAATGACACAACAAAGATGAGCAGCTGACAGTTTCCTGCCGATGCTTCAGGAGCATTGTTTATATCCAGACAGTCGCTGCAGGCAACACCCATCCCATCCCTCCATCTTCTTTTCCATATCTCGCTCTTTCCCTTCCCATCTCTCTCTCTTTCCTGGATGTGGTGATAGAGGG
This sequence comes from Salvelinus fontinalis, assembly GCF_029448725.1. Classification (NCBI taxonomy): domain Eukaryota; kingdom Metazoa; phylum Chordata; class Actinopteri; order Salmoniformes; family Salmonidae; genus Salvelinus; species Salvelinus fontinalis. The sequence goes on from NC_074669.1 coordinate 43,971,963, forward strand.
GTGATATGGGGGCTGGGTGGGGGAAGATGGATGGCTCACGGGTAGCGACTAGCGAGACGCATGCACGCACACACACTATAGGCAGAAACTTAAGCCGGAAGTACCCTTGGTAAGGACTGTTCAATGTTGGTCTGACCAATTAGAATCTATGCTTCAAGATTATTTTGATCACGCGGACTGGGAAATGTTCTGGGTCGCCTCTGGGAATTGTATTGACGTATACACGGACTCGGTGACTGGGTTAATCAGGAAATGTATAGAGGATGTTGTTCCTACTGTGATGATTAGAACTTATGCAAACCAAAAACCATGGATAGGTGGCAGCATTCGTGCAAAACTGAAAGAGCGAACCAACACATTTAACCATGGCAAGGTGACTGGGAACCTGGACGTGTACAGACAGACCATCTATGTCCTCCGTAAGGCAATCAATGAGGCAAAACAACAGTACAGGGACAAAGTTGAGCCCCATTTTAACGGCTCCTACACAAGACGCATGTGGAAGGGAGTCCAGAAAATCACAGACTATAAAGGGAAAGCCAGCCACGTCGCGGACACAACTCCTCGCTCCTGGACAAGCTAAACACCTTTGCCCGCTTTGAGGGGAAAAAAACACGGAGCTGGCGACGCGGGACCCCACCGCTCACGAGGACTGTGTGCCCCCGATCTCCGTGGCCAACGTAAGACATTAAAGCGTGTTAACCTTCGCAAAGCTCCCAAGCAGCATCCTCAGAGCATGTGCAGACCTGCTGGCTAGTGTGTTTACAGACATATTCAATCTCTCCTCATCCCAGTCTGTTGTCCCCATTTGCTTCAAAATGCCCACCTGTACCCAAGAAAGGGAAGGTAACTGAACTAAACAAGGCCACAGTAAACATGTCGTCCCCCACAAACGATGACTAGTCTCCCAGTCTCGCTGAAAAACATCCCCACAGCATGATGCTACCACCACCATGCATCACCGTAGGGATGGTGCCAGACGTTCCTCCAGACGTGATGCTTGGCATTCAAGCCAAAACGTTCAACCTTGGTTTCATCAGACCAGACAATCTTGTTTCTCATGGTCTGAGAGTCTTTAGGTGCCCTTTGGCAAACTCCAAGCGGGCTGTCATGCGCCTTTTACTGAGGACTGGCTTCCGTCTGGCCACTTTACCATAAAGACCTGATTGGTGGAGTGCTGCAGAGATGGTTGTCCTTCTGGAAGGTTCTCCCATCTCCACAGAGGAACTCTGGAGCTCTGTCAGAGTGACCATCGGGTTCTTGGTCACCTCCGTGACCAAGGCCCTTCTCCCCCAATTGCTCAGTTTGGCCGGGCGTCCAGCTCTAGGAAGAGTCTTGGTGGATCCAAACTTCTTCCACTTAAGAACGATGGAGGACACTGTGTTCTTAGGGATCTTCAAATGGTGCAGAAATGTTTTGGTACCCTTCCCCAGATCTAGGGACAATCCCTTCGACCTCATGGCTTGGTTTTTGCTCTGACATGCACTGTCAACTGTGGGACCTTATATAGACAGCTGTGTGCCTTTCCAAATCATGTTCAATCAATTGCATTTACCACAAGTGGACTCCAATCAATTTGTAGAAACATCTCAAGGATGATCAATGGAAACAGGATGCACCTGAGCTTAATTTCGAGTCTCATTGCAAAGGGTCTGAATACTTATGTAAATAAGGTATAAAAAAATATATACATTTATACAATTCCAAAAAGGTATTTTGCCTATTGCTTTCCTTCAACATTTAATAAAACAATTGATCTAAATCAACTACATTTCCCGAACAAAAAATACACCTACCCCCTACAAATGTCAATTCATTAAAATCCACATAGGAATTCACAAGAGAAGTGCTGTAGCCTGCACATAGACTACATAAGGTAAAATGTAGGTACAGTACTGCATATTAAATCGCCGCTTCCAGTTGCCCCCTGGCGGTGACTCAAAATATTTCTTCAGATATTTAAATTTCCCTCATGCAAAGAAAAGTGTCAAATTAAGAGCCGACATCTGTATGGTTGGATCTGAAAGGTCTGAAACTATTGACCACCTTGATAAAGATTAGCAGAGATTACTGTATACAAATGTATATTGTTGTAAAAAAAAATTGGGGAAATGATATTAATGTATACGTGTACAATTGCTCAGAGAAGTAATATGTTTTTCTCTCAAAAAGATAGGGGTTAAGTTTATTGACACCCCTGTTTGGAATACCTTTCAAAACACCACCTTGCGAGGATAATGGCACTGAGACTTTTTCTAAAATGTTTTATGAGTTGGAGAACACATTCGGAGGGATCTTAGACCATTCCTCCTCACATAATACTTCCAGATTTTTGATATCCTTCATCTGTGCTTATGTACTGCCCTCTGTACTGCCCTCTTATGTACTGCCCTCCTCTTCTGTGCCCACCGATAACCTCAGAACAAAGTTGACTAAAACACAAAGTTGCCAATGTCTTTGCAATTGATACAACCAAGCGACGTATAAAAAGATACTTCAAATAAAAACTGAGGTGACTGCATTAAAATATAAATACAGTAGGCTATAGGCCTATTTTAATCTAATTGAAATACATTTCATGTTCACTCAACAGAGTTCTATTTTGCTACTTGTAGGCTACCGTCCATAATATGTCCCTATATATTTCACGCTGTGTAGCCTAACATGTGCGAAATGAGGTGCCAAATCTTGATTTAGTGTATGATTCTGGGGAAACATTTCAATAAGCCGTCTCAATATTTGCAGTCTGATCCGTCGTCAGTATGGTGCAATAATTCTAATGTTGAGGTAAGATTTGAATGGAGAAAGCTGACCCGAAGGCAGCGTTGCCTTCCGACCCTATCAGTATCGACACAAGCCTCAACGATGCACTTAGCGAACGTTCTCTCTGCGTGGTGTTTTGGGAAAGATGCATCGTTAAAAAACACTCTTAAGCCTATGTAACTTTCACTATCGGGAATCCGGGCCCTGGAAGGATTCTGTACGGAGGAATTGTCTAAGATCCCTCCCAATGTGTTCTCCAACTCATTTTAGAAAAAGCCTCAGTGCCATTATCCTCACAAGGTGATGTATTGAAAGGTATTGAACACAGGGGTGTCAATAAATTTGACCCCTTGCTTTTTTGAAGAAAATTGTTAAACAAAATATTTCTCTAAGCAATTGCATAAAATAATATAATTTACAAAATGTTGAATGCAATATAGCTCAATACTTGAGTTAAACAGTCATTTCTGCTCATCTTTATCAAGGGTGTCAATAATTCCAGACCCCACAGTATGATGAGGTGATTTGGGGGTGAGAGAGATGGAGAGAAGGTCGGGTGAGAGAGGTGGAGAGAAGGTCGGGTGAGAGAGGTGGAGAGAAGGTCAGGTGAGAGATGGAGAGAAGGTCGGTGAGAGGTATGGAGAGAAGGTCGGTGAGAGGTATGGAGAGAAGGTTGGGTGAGAGAGATGGGGAGAAGGTCGGGTGAGAGAGGTGGAGAGAAGTTAGGGTGAGAGAGATGGAGAGAAGGTCGGGTGAGAGATGGAGAGAAGGTAGGGTGAGAGAGATGGAGAGAAGGTCAGGTGAAAGAGGGTAAAGTGAATGTTGAAGCATTACCTCTTCAGAGTAGTGGTCGGAAGGGAGCGGAGGGTAGTCACACTGCTCTATCTTCTTACACAGAGAGTACAGGTTCATCTTATCGCCATAGAACGGGCTCTGGAGAGCTGCCATCTGAGGGAGGGAGAGAGAGATAAGTTAGTTACACACATTCTCTGCTTAGTGGAAGACAAAATAACACACTACTGCACTATCTGAATTTGGCCTTCTCAATGACCATGGGACTTAAAGGGATATATCGGGATTTTGGCAATGAGGCCCTTTATCTACTTCCCCAGAGTTAGATGAACTTGTGCATACCATTTCTATCTCTCTGTTTCCAGTATGAAGACTGTAGCCACAAAGAGGAGGAAGAGTGGTGGAAAGGGGAAGGAGGGGGCGTGGGTAAAGGAGGCTATAGGGAGGGTGGAGAAAGGGGGGAGGCAGGGAAGAGCTGGGAGAGGAGAGGCAGACATGAGCAGAAGTAGCCATTGAGACTGGCGTCACTTCTCCTCCAGATGTTACGCTCTCTCTCCCCCTGTCCTCTCTCCTCCTCACACCATCTTTATAATTTACCACCGCTTCATCAAGCAAATGGGAAATTGCCTAGCAACGAGGGGAGGATAGAAAACGAGACCCATTGCTTCCACTGAAGCAGTTACTATATACCCCTCTCTCCATCCCTTGGCCCGTCCCTCCATCTCAGAGTGCCAACAGGAGGAGATAAAATAGAGATCAAGGAGCCCAATGAGTGTTGGATATAGTTAAGACAGCCTCTGTCACATCGGCCAATGAGAAATAAGGATGATTGTGCTAGAATCTCAGCAGGAAGTCTCTCCCCTGGACATTCCCCCCGCTGCACCATCACTTACCCACACTAGCACAGTGTGTGTGGCAGGGGGATATGTAGGGTTACTGCATGTATTCCAAGAGAGAGAGAGAGAGAGAGAGAGAGAGAGCGAGCAAGCTAACGAGAGAGAGAGGAGAAAGAGAGAGAAGAGAGAAAAACAGAGAAAGGAGGGGGAGGCAGGCAGCAGCTGTAGCCAGTAAAGGGTTAAACAAGGACCCTGGTATTTTCATGAATCTTCTTCTTTTGACAGATGAAAAATGTCAACTGTCCTGTTTGTATTTGGGAATTTTTGCACTATTCATCTGGTTCATTAATGTCTGCTACTCCTGGCCCCTGACAGCTGCCGGCCCTGCACACACACGAACACACAGGCTCATTTCAGGTTGGGCGAAATGATTGACTCGCTCTATGACCTCCGGGGCCTGTGTGTGTGTGTGTGTGTGTGTGGGGGGGGAGGAAGGGGGGGGGGGGGGTCAGCTCATTGGTATTCCAGGGTCGTCTTCCGCACACGCACGCCTGCTGTCTGTCTGTCTAAGGGGCTGCTAGTGGCACGCACACATACACACACACCTCAATTTCTCTCTCGCTGGTTCTTTGCCTCCTCCTCTACCCTCTAGCTGTCCAGCGTGTGTGTGTTCGTGTGTGTCCTCTATAGTTCAGCTCGTGTGTAAGCATGAGGCCCTTGCCGTGTTAAAGAGAATGTATAAGGAGGTCTAGCTTCTCTTAATGAATATTGATCCCTCTGCATTAATCCCTCTCTATTATCTATCTAGCTCTCCCCCTCTCCCTCCTGACTCAACTGTTGTAAAGAACTACATTTCAGATGCAATCACTTTCTTTCTTTCTTTCATTTTTCTTTCCGTAGTCATAGAACGTGACAAATGATGTGGGAAAACAGAACGTTTATGTCCGCTAATCTGCTGTATTAATGTACTGTATTAATTATTGCAGGCCTAGCTGAGAGGGAAAGGGAGAGAATGTGAGTGTGCACGAGCACTCGTGTACACACAAATTAATTCACTAAGCTATTACATTAAACTCTGACAGTAGGGAGAGGAGTGGGGAGAGCAGGCACAAAGGTAAAGCTCAGTGGATAACTAACACTGGAATACTATATGAAGCCTTTCTAAATATATGTTAAAAGTTAAAGTGAAATTAAGTTAATGTGAAATGAAACTGTTTTTACAGCAGACCTACAGTAGACCAGGGGCTTTTAAGGACTTATAGCTGTTATCTAACATGAGAGGAAAAATGTACTTACTATGACTGATATATTAAAACATTTGATTTAACCTTTATTTAACTAGGCAAGTCAGTCAAGAACAAATTCTTATTTACAATAACGGCCTACCCCGGGCCAAACCCGGACAACGCTGGGCCAATTGTGCGCCGCCCTATGGGACTCACCAATCATGGCCGGAAACAGGGACTGAGATGCAGTGCCTTAGATCGCTGCACCATGTCCCACAACAGGGACATGGAAGATCTCTTAACAATCTTTAGCATGTTCTCATCTTGTATGTGTCCCATTTAAAAAGGTCAAACACCCAGTGGCATAAAGCTATATTTGAAGGGAGGGAGGTGAGGGAAGTGAGGGGAGAGTGGTTTCAAACAGAAACACGTGGTCCAACAGAGAGAGACATCAAGACTTTAAACTGGTGTGTTCATGTTGATGGTAAAACTTTAAAACCTCTTAAGGATCAGACCCTTTTTTCCCATTTTCAACCTAAAATGACATACCCAAATCTAACTGCCTGTAGCTCAGGACCTGAAGCAAGGATATTAATATTTTTGATACCATTTGAAAGGAAACACTTTGAAGTTTGGGGAAATGTGAAATTAATGTAGGAGAACATAACACATTTGATCTGGTAAAATATAATACAAAGAAAAAAAGCATGCCTTTTCCCCAAAAAATGTTGGTTACATCATCTTTGAAATGCAAGAGAAAGGCTATTATATCACTTAGGAGTCTAGGTGCAATTTAGATTTTGACCACTAGATGACAGCAGTGTATGTGTAAACCATTATACTGATCCAATGAACCATTGCATTACTGTTCAAAATGTTGTATCAAGTCTACCCAAACGTACCAAATTGGTCAACTGATACATTTTTAAGTACATACCTATAGAGAACATACAAAAATGATATGGTAATAAAAAAAAAAATGTTTACACACTTCCAGGAATGTCATAAATGATGGATAATTAGCTTCCCTACAGAAAAGACATTAACCTTCACACATCTAGATGGAGGGGGAAAGACACAGCAGGGGTTCAAACTGTAGAACCCAGTTCCGACATCTGGGACCCTCAGGATGACATATCAGAGCAAGATTACTGAATGTAAGTACATTATTTCCCTTCAGAGGTAAATAACCAGTTGCCATGATAAAAGTTTTTTGTTGTTGTGCACTCTCCTCAAACCATAGCATGGTATTTTTGTCACTGTAAAGCTACTGTTAATTGGACAGTGCGGTTAGATTAACAAGAATGTAAGCTTTCTGCCCATATAAAACATGGTTAAGTCCAGGGAAATGTTCTTGTTACTTACAAAGTCATGCTAATCACATTAGCGCACGTTAGAGACGACCAACGGTTAGGGATGGGAGAGTTGGAGAGTAACAGGGAGGGAAGGACAGAGAGGAAACTTGTTCTTGTGTGTGAGCCGATAATGCTAACATGATGTCAAATCAAATCAAATGTTATTTGACACATGACCGAATACAACAGGTGTTGACCTTACAGTGAAATGCTTACTTACAAGCCCTTAACCAACAACACAGTTTTAAGAAAAATACAAAAAAAATAAGAAATAAAAGTAACAAATCATTAAAGAGCAGCAGTAAAATAACAATAGCGAGGCTATATACAGGGGGTACCGGTACAGAGTCAAGGCAAGGTGCCGGGGCACCGGTTAGTCGAGGTAATTGAGGTAATATGTACATGTAGGTAGAGTTATTAAAGTGACTACGCATAGATAATAACAGAGAGTAGCAGCAGCGTAACGGAGGAGGGGGGGCAATGCAAATAGTCTGAGTAGCCATTGGATTAGATGTTTAAGAGTCTTATGACTTGGCGTTAGAAGCTGTTTAGAAGCCTCTTGGACCTAGACTTGGCGCTCCGGTACAGCTTGCCGTGCGATAGCAGAGAGAACACTAGATGACAATTTTAAGGGCCTTCCTCTGACCTACCCCGCCTGGTACAGAGGTCCTGGATGGCAGGAAGCTTGGCCCCAGTGATGTACTACAACTCTTGTGTCATCGGCTAATTTAATGATGGTCTTGGAGTCGTGCCTGGCTGTGCAGTCGAGAGTGAGCTGGGAGTACAGTAGGGGACTGAGCACGCACTCCTGAGGGGCCCCTGTGTTGAGGATCAGAGTAGGCGGATGTGTTGTTATCTACCCTTACCACCTGGAGGCGGCCTGTCAGGAAGTCCAGAATCCATTTGCAGAGGAAGGTGTTTAGTCCCAGGGTCCTTAGCTTTGTGATGAGCTTTGAGGGCAGTATTGTGTTGAATGCTGAGCTATAGTCAATGAATAGCATTCTCACATAGGTGTTCCTTTTGTCCAGATGGAAAAGGGCAGTGTGGAGTACAAGGGAGTGGGTTGAGGGTTTCTGGGATAATGGTGTTGATGTGAGCCATGTCCAGCCTTTCAAAGCACTTGGCTACAGACATGAGTGGTATGGGTCGGTAGTCATTTAGGCAGGTTACCTTAGTGTTCTTGGGCACAGGGACTATGGTGGTCTGCTTGAAACATGTTGGTAATACAGACTCAGACATGGAGAAGTTGAAAATGTCAGTGAAGACAGTTGGTTAGCGCATGCTTGGAGTACATGTCCAGGTAATCCGTCTGGCCCTGCGGCCTTTTGAATGTAGACCTGTTTAACTTCTCTAGGATAGGGGGCAACATTCAGAATTTTGGATGAAAAGTGTTCCCAAATTAAACTGCCTGCTACTCATGCCCAGATGCTAAGATATGCATAGTATTAGTAGATTTGGATAGAAAACACTCTGAAGTTTCTAAAACTGCTTGAATTATGTCTGTGACTATAACAGAACTTATTTGGCAGGCGAAACCCCGAGGACAAACCATTCAGATTTTCTTTTTAGGTCACTCTTTTCAATGAGTTATCATTGGGAATCCAGATTTCTAAGAGACCTTCTTGCAGTTCCTATCGCTTCCACTGGATGTCAACAGTCTTTAGAAATTGGTTGAGGTTTTTCCTTTGAGAAATGAAGAAGTAACACTGTTCAGAATGAGGCTGGAGGGAAGTGTACTCTTTGTTAGAGGCACGTTACACAGAGGCTAGCTACACGTTATTTTCCTCAAGTATTGAACACAGATCATCCCGTCTTCAATTTTACCGATTATTTACGTAAAAAAAATACCTAAAGTTGTATTACAAAAGCAGTTTGAAATGTTTGGACAAAACTTACAGGTAACTTTTGAGATATTTTGTAGACACGTTGTGCAAGTTGGAACCGGTGTTTTTCTGGATCAAACGCGCCAAATAAATGGAAATTTTGGATATATATCGACGGAATTAATCGAACAAAAGGATCATTCGTGATGTTTATGGGACATATTGGAGTGCCAATAGAAGAAGCTCGTCAAAGACATGAACTATATCTTTATTTCTGCGTTTAGTGTCGCGCCTGAAAGGTTGAAATATGATGGTCTGTGTTTGTTTGCTTGGGTGCTATCCTCAGATAATAGCATTGTTTGCTTTCGCCGTAAAGCATTTTTGAAATCTGACACGTTGGCTGGATTCACAACAAGTGTAGCTTCTATTTGGTATATTGAATGTGTGATTTCATAGAAGTAATTTATTTGAATTTGGCACTCTGCATTTTCACTGGATGTTGGCCAGTTGGGACGCTAGCGTCCCACATATCCCAGAGAGGTTAAAGGTCTTACTCACATCGGCTGCGGAGAGCGTGATCACACAGTCGTCCGGAACAGTGGATGCTCTCACGCATATAGTTACTTGCCTTAAAGCGAGCATAGAAGTAATTTAGCTCGTCTGGTAGGCTCGTGTCACTGGGCAGCTCTCGGCTGTGCTTCCCTTTGTAGTCTGTAACAGTTTGGAAGCCCTCCCACACCCGACGAGCGTCAGAGCCGGTGTAGTATGATTTGATCTTAGTCCTGTATTGACACTTTGCCTGTTTGATGGTTCATCGGAGGGCATAGTGGGATTTCTTATAAACTTCCGGGTTAGAGTCCCGCTCCTTGAAAGTGACTGATGTAGTGTACTCCTCAATGCCATCGGAAGAATCCCGGAACATATTCCAGTCTGTGCTAGCAAAACAGTCCTGTCGTTTAGCATCTGCTTCATCTGACCATTTTTTCATTGACTGAGTCACTGTTTCTTCCTGCTTTAATCTCTGTTCTGATGTCCAGAAGCTCTTTTCGGTCAGAAGAGACGGTAGCAACAACATTATGTACAAAATAAGTTATTAAACAATGAGAAAAAAATATGTAAATAGAACGGTTGTTTAAGAGCCCATAAAACGGCCGCCATCCCCTCTGGCGCCATGCCATCTTACAATCGGTAGGTCTGGGCCGGGGAGTGGGTGCAGGTAGACCACCATATTGACCTACATGTGACCAAATCGAAACAAATTGTATTTGTCACATGTCACATCCTTAAAGTGAAATGCTTACTTACAAGCCCTTAACCAACAACGCAGTTTTAAGAAAATACCTAAAAAAAAGAACAAGATAAAAGTAACAAATAATTAAAGAGCAGCAGTAAAATAACAATAGTGAGGCTATACTCAGGGGGTACCGGTACAGAGTCAATGTGCGGGGGCACCGGTGTCATGGTAATTAAGGTAATATGTACAATTTCTTATAAGCTTTCAGGTTAGAGCCCCGCTCCTTGAAAGCGGCAGTTCTACCCTTTAGCTCAGTGCAAATGTTGCCTGTAATCAATTGCTTCTGGTTGGGGTATGTACGTACAGTCACTGTGGGGACGACGTCATCAATGCACTTATTGATGAAGCCAGTGACTGATGTCAAATGAAATGTTTAATTGGTCACATACACATGGTTAGCAGATGTTTAAGCTTGTGCTTCTAGTTCCGACAGTGCAGTAATATCTAATAAGTAATCTAACAATTTACCAACAACTACCTAATACACACAAATCTAAAGGGGTGAATGAGAATATGTACATATAAATATATGGATGAGCGATTTCCGAGCGGCATAGGCAAGGTGCAATAGATGGTATAAAATACAGTATATACATATGATGAGTAATGTAAGATATGTAAACAGTATTCAAGTGGCATTGTTTAAAGTGACTAGTGATCCATTTACTAAAGTGGCCAGTGATTGGGTCTCAATGTAGGCAGCAGCCTCTCTGAGTTAGTGATTGCGGTTTAGCAGTCTGATGGCCTTATGATAGAAGCTGTTTTTCAGTCTCTCGGTCCCAGCTTTGATGCACCTGTACTGACCTCGCCTTCTGGACGGTAGCGGTGTGAACAGGCACTGGCTCAGGTGGTTGTTGTCCTTGATGATCTTTTTGGCCTTCCTGTGACATCGGGTGTTGTAGGTGTCCTGGAGGGCAGGTAGTTTGCCCCCGGTGATGCGTTGTGCCGACCGCACCACCCTCTGGAGAGCCTTGCAGTTGAGGGAGGTGCAGTTGTCGTACCAGGCTGTTTAACAGCCCGACAGGATGCTCTCGATTGTGCACCTGTAAAATTTTGTCAGGGTTTTGGGTGACAAGCCAAATTTCTTCAGCCTCCTGAGGTTGAAGAGGCGCTGTTGCGCCTTCTTCACCACACTGTCTGTGTGGGTGGACCAATTCAGTTTTTCCGTGATGTGTACGCAGGGGAACTTTCCACCTTCTCCACTGCTGTCCCGTCGATGTGGATAGGGGGGTGCTCCCTCTGCTGTTTCCTGAAGTCCACGATCATTTCCTTTGTTTTGTTGACGTTGAGTGAGAGGTTGTTTTCCTGACACCACACTCCAAGTGCCCTCATCTCCTCCCTATGAGCTGTCTTGTCATTGTTGGCAATCAAGCCCACTAATGTTGTGTCACCTGCAAACTTGACGATTGAGTTGGAGGCGTGCATGGCCACGCAGTCGTCGGTGAACAGGGAGTACAGGAGGGGGCTGAACACGCACCCTTGTGGGACCCAGTGTTGAGGGTCAGCAAAGTGGAGATGTTGTTTCCTACCTTCACCACCTGGAGGCGGCCCGTCAGAAAGTCCAGGACACAATTGCACAGGGCGGTGTTGAGACCCAGGGCCTCCAGCTTGATGATGAGCTTGGAGGGTACTATGGTGTTGAATTCTGAGCTCTAGTCAATGAACAGCATTCTTACATAGGTATTCCTCTTGTCCAGATGGGATAGGGCAGTGGGCAGTGTGCAGTATGATGGTGATTGCATCGTCTGTGGACTTGTTGGGGCGGTATGCAAACTGAAGTGGGTCTGGGATGGCCAGTAAGGTGGAAGTGATATGATCCTTGACTAGTCTCTCAAAGCACTTCATGATGACAGAAGTGAGTGCTACGGGACGGTAGTCATTTAGTTCAGTTATCTTTGCCTTCTTGGGTACAGGAACAACGGTGTACATCTTGAAGCATGTGGGGACTGGGATAGGGAGCAATTGAATATGTCCGTAAACACACCAGCCAGCTGGTCTGCGCATGCTCAGAGGACAACTCTAGGGATGCCGTCTGGGCCAGCAGCCTTGCAAGGGTTAATACGTTTAAATGTTTTACTCACGTCAGCCACGGAGAAGGGGCACAGTCCTTGTTAGCGGGCTGCGACGTTGGCACGGTATTATCCTCAAAGCGGGCAAAGAAGGTGTTTAGTTTGTCTTGTGTACTCCTTAATGCCATCGGAAGAACCCCAGAACATATTCCAGTCTGTGCTAGCAAAACAGTCCTGTAGTTTAGCATCTGCTTCATCTGACCACTTTTTTTTTAGACCGAGTCACTGGTGCTTCCTGCTTTAATTTTTGCTTGTAAGCCGGAATTAGGAGGATAGAATTATGGTCAGATCTGCCAAATGGAGGGCGAGGGAGAGCTTTTCACGCGTCTCTGTGTTTGGAGTAAAGGGTTTTGAGTGTGGTCTTAGTGCCAGCATCGGCCTGTGGTGGCATGTAGACAGCTACGAAAAATACAGATGAAAACTCTCTTGGTAGATGGTGTGGTCTACAGCTTATAATGAGATACTCTACCTCAGGTGGCGCTCCTAGTGGCCAGTTGGTTAAGAGCCAATAAAACGGCAGCCATCCTCTCCGGCGCCATCATCAATCTCCAACCTGCTGTTGTCGCGCCCTCCCGGTCACCAAGGGAGACCACCCCGGCAACTAGGCATCGTCCCGTTACCACAATGCCGGAGGTGGGCAAGGTCAGGTGAATATAATGGGGTGACCTCATCACAAACAAACATGCATGCATGTGGGCACGCACACACACGATCCTCCATCAAACAGTATAGGAGATGCAGACAGAGAGACAATGGCCAGGTATTGTCTGTCTTCCACCCATCTAGAACCTCAGGCATAACACTGAAACATGTATGTTCTCTCAAAACACACGTGTATGACCCTCACAGACATTCAAGATCCTTACATCCAACACACACACACCTGTAAGACCTGTCCCCCCTCGCTCTCCCCCTCGCTCTCCCCCTCTCTCATGTGGTCTGTAAGGTGGAAAGGGTTCTGAGAGGGTAATTTTACTAGTCAGTATCAGTGCTCAGCACAACCACCCAGTTGATCTGCACCACATGGGCATGTCACTGTGAATTCCCCGCTAGCTTCAAACACACAACAGCTCTCACATCCACCTTTGTCCCAGTAATGTGTGTGGGTATGGCTTTCTGTGTACAGTATGCCACAGTGCAGTATATGTGTATACGTTACCTCGTAGAGCAGGCAGCCTAGCGACCAGATGTCAGATTTGAAGTTGTATCCGTTTTCATGTATTCTCTCTGGAGACATGTAGTACGGGGTCCCCACTGGAACAGACAGACAGACAGAGAGAGAGAGAGAGAGAGAGAGAGAGACATTAGCCTGTTGCCTCTCACAACCTAGCCATTCCAGCACACCACATATGTCCCAACACACACAACCTCAGAGAGAGAGTGAGAAGGGCAGAAAAAGAGATCCAAGAGATCTCACAAACACACACATGCATGCGAACTGCTAGTCCACTACATCACAGCTCTGGTTCAGCTCTCATTAACATACCTCATCATTGATCAGAAACAGGAGTCAAACAGACATTACACTCTGGCTCTGAAACTCAATGCCATGCTGCCTGGCCCAGCTCCAGACCACACAATCATATAGTACAATCACACAGATCATGTACAGATAGGTGTAGTTACACTGCCACACCACAGAGAGCGCTAGTGGGCCTGATTGGGGAGAAGATGGCTGATAGAGAGACCAAATACATATGTCAAATACAGGTGGTTTAGCTACAGTACCAATCAAACGTTTGGACACCTACTCTTAGAGTTTTTGTACTATTTTCTACATTGTAGAATAACAACGAAGACATCAAAACTATGAAATAACACATAGGGAATCATGTCTTAACCAAAAACAAAAGTGTTAAACAAATCAAAATATATTCTATATATGAGATTCTTCAAAGGAGCCATCCGTTGCCTTGATGACAACCAGCTTCATGAGGTAGTTACCTGGAAAGCATTTCAATTAACAGGTGTGCCTTGTTAAAAGTTAATTTGTTTAATTTATTTCCTTCCTAATGCTTTTGAGCCACAATTCAATCCCATTCAAAATCCTTTTTCTTTAACCCGAAAACCGAACCTTAACCCTAGCTCCTAACCCTAAACATAATTATAATCCTAAACCTAATTCTAGCCTTAACCCTAAACCCCTTACAAATAGCATTTGAACTTGTGGGGACTAACAAAATGTCCCCAGTTGGTCAAATGTTTGTTCATTTACTATTCTTGTGGGGACATCTGGCCCACAAGCACAGTTAAACACGTCCACAAACGCACACATTAACATGTTAAGGGGAAATATTCCAATGTATAATGTAAATTAGTTTTAATAAACCTATTACGGGGAATTCTATAAGAGTTGATGTCTTTCAGTGCAGAATTGAAAGTGAGCACTCTTTATTAGAGTGTGGTTTTTAATTGGGCTGCGAAAATATTTCTTTATCTGTAAATGTGAGGTCTCTATAATGAATGGTGACCTATAACTCTAAAAATCATCATTCACTTCCACCATCAACTACAGAAAGAGGGAGAGAGGGGGAGAGAGAAAAGACAGAAAGAGAGAGAGAGAGAGAGAGCTGGCTTGCGAGAGCTCAGGTCATCAGGTTGGTGGTGTGTGTGTGCATGCGCACATGCGTTCCTGTGTGCGCGCTTGCGTGCGTGCGTTTCTACGGAGGTCTCCTGGTGCTGTTTGAACAGTGTTCCCCTAACATTCATTACCAGCTGATTAAAGATCATCACCCTCTCTTATGCTAATAGTTGTATTGAGGAGCAGAGCAACAGTGCCTCAGTCAGCATTCATTCATTCCCAATTAAAACACAATCATTTATTCATGCGGATAAACTAGAAGTCATGTTGGGATTGAGTTCCATTATTAGAAATTGTTAAGACAACTGAGTGGCATTCTCGGGGAAGAGAAGAGAATATTGTCATGGTAGCAATCTATGGATGGAACCTATGCGTGTTGTCTGTGTGTGTGTGTGTGTGCGTGTGTGTGCTGAGTTGAAAGGGAGATAGAGCGAGAAAGCTGACAGACTCTAAGCCTGGACCTCCATCTAGCCAGCACCTCCCTGCTCTACTGGGGTGGTTTGACTTATTACACCCCACCCCACACAGACACACACACACAAACTTTACCGCCCCCATGCAGAGAGAGACATGGGGAGAGAAGGAGAGAAAGGGGAATTGAAGGAGGGAGAGAGGGAATGAGAGATGAAGAGGGCTAGGGGGAGAGAAAGGGGGGGGGGGGGGAAGAGGGGGTAGGAGGGAGAAAGGGGGCAGGAAAGAAAGTCGATGTCGAAAGATAAAGGAAGAATCTCAATTGATTACTCCGGGCGTCCTCTCTCCTCACCTTCTCAAAACCCAATGGAGGAGAAGGTCAGAGGGGCTTCGCGTCCAATGGGTTTCAAGAAGAAGACGAGGAGAGACGACACGAGGAGTACGCAATTGAGATCTTCCCAAAGAGACGGCGGTAGAGGAAGGGAGGGAGGGTGAGCAAGGGAAGGAAGGAGAGAGTGAGAAAAATGTGTTGGGGGGAGGAGAGAATGGAGGAGAAGGAGCAAGAGCAGAACGGAGAGCTGGAGTAAGAGACATGGACAGACAGTGAGGCAGAAAGAAAGAGATGGGAAAAGAAAAAAGGAGGGAAAAAAAGGGAGAGGGAAAGAGAAAGAAAGAGGCAGCAGGAGACAGGGAGAGAGCAATGGAGAGAAAGGTGAGGGCCGGAGAGGAGAAGAGAGGCTTTAGGGAATGGATGGATTCTGGGTCTCCATGCCCGTGGGGGAGATTAACCCTTTGTGGAGAAACTAGCCTCTGAACCACTCTGCTCTTCTCGAACCCCCCCCCCCAATCTTCCTCAACGAGGACTTCTCTAAAGCTGTGCGCCAGAGGCGGAAAGATCTTATCCCAGCTATGGAAGCTGACAGAGAGCGTGTGGACATTGATTACATCCGCTACGACAAGCTCATTGTCCACCCTCCCTCCCAAAAAACCTGGGAAGAGAGAGAGAGCCAAGCTTCCGGGTCAGTAGCTTCAGCCCAACATCACACACATGCACTCATAAATACCTTATTGACTGACTATTAGCCAAACAATGTTTTTATGTTGTATATATTTTTTCCTCCATATTATGTCTGTCTCCGATAAGCTACCCAGAAAAGGGCTAATAACAGCCCATATTAATACATGTAGCCTTAGAAAAGTTCATGAAATCAATAACGTGCTAAGATCGGATATACTGGCCATCTCGGAGACTCACTAACAGGATTCCTTTGATGATACAGCAGTAGCAATACAAGGATATAACATCTGCAGAAAAGGCAGGAATGCCTACGGGGGAGGTGTTGCTGTATACACTGAGTGTACAAAACATTATGAACGCTCGCTCTTTCCATGACATAGGACTTTTAGGCAGCGAGCCAATTGAGCCGCGGATTGTGTACGTGTGCCATTCAAAGAGTGACTGGGCAAGACAAAATATTTAAGTGCCTTTGAACAGGGTATGGTAGTAGGTGCCAGCCACACCAGTTTGAGTGTGTCAAGAACACTGCTGGATTTTTCACGCTCAACAGTTTCCATTGTGAATCAAGAATGGTCCACCAACCAAAGGACACCCAGCCAAGTTGACACAACTGTGGGAACCATTTATTTAACCTTTATTTAACCAGGTAAGAACCATTGAGGTTAAAAACCTATTTTGCGAGGGTGACCTGGCAAGAAGCATAACATGGTCCAGCAAACTTGTGGAACACTTTCGACACGTTGTAGAGTCCACGCCCCCCCGACGAATTGAAGCTGTTCTGAGGGCAAAACGGGGTGCAACTCAATATTAGGAATGTGTTCATGTTTTGTACACTCAGTGTATATTCAGAGTCGTATTCCTGTAAAGCTTAGAGAGGACCTCATGTCAAATGTTGTCGAAATTGTTGTGGTTGCAAGTTCACCTGCCTCATCTAAAGCCTCTTCTTTTGGGGTGCTGCTATAGGCCACCAAGTCTTAGCAGTCAGTATTTGGATAATGTGTGTGCAATGCTTGATAATGTGTGCTGTTAACACAGAGGTCTATTTTCAGGGTGACCTGAACATTGACTGGTTAACAACTAGCAGTCCTCTCAAGAGGAAGCTTCTAATTGTGACTAATGCCTATAATATGACCCAGGTTGTAACTCAACGAACTAGAGTGAATACCAATTGTGTTGGATCTATGACATCCATTGTCACAGGTATTGATCCTATCTTCACTAACGCTGCAGAACTTTGCTTCAGAGAAATATGAGTTCCCCTTTGCTGTAGTGGCCATAAAATTGTGGCAATAACAAGGAAAGCCAAAATGCCAAAGTTTGGGCCTAAAGTAATTTAGAATAGATCACACAAAATGTTTTGTTGAAGATGTACAAAATGTATGTTGGTCTGATGTGTATGAGGAAGTGAATCCAGATGCAGCATTGGAAATATTTGTACAATTACTACTGACAAGCATGCAACGTTGAAAAATTTGCTGTGAAAACTGAGACCCCTGGATTGATGACGAATTGAAAAATGGTACGGTCCAAAAAAATTATGCGAAAGAGGTGGCAAACAAGTCAGGCTGCTCAGCTGATTGGTTGACATACTGAAAATTGAGAAATGTTGTGACTAAACTTAACAAAAAGAAGAAGAAATGTCATAAAACACAATGGGAAAAGACTAAAGTACCTTAAGTGATATCATGGGCAGAAAACCCAAATCATCTCCATCGTTCATTGAAGTTGATGGGTCATTTATATTTATATTTATATACGATATTGCCAATCATTTCAATGACTATTTCACTAGCATAGTGGAAACACTCAGAAGTGAAATGACAACATTGAACAGTGAAGCATCATATTTTTGTATAAAACATCTAATAATGAAAGAGAAGCAAACGGCAAAATGACCTTTACATTTCTTTATAAAACATTATCTCATGGCACAATAGGGACAGTGAAATCACATTAACACACACATTATTCTTTAGTTGTATTATTTGTATATCGTTGTATTTTTAATTTATCAGTGTATCATTGTTTTGCTACTTGCTCTGTTATGTTTTCTTGTGGACCCTAGGAAGCTGCTTTTCGGCAAAAGCTAATGGGGATCCGAATAAACCAAACGCTCCTCTCCTCTCCCCACCCTGACCAAGGGGCTGAAGAAGCAGCCTACTCACAGACCACCTGAAGAGGGCGCTGTGGCTTGTGTTTTCCAAATGAAATGGAAACTGTCAGTGTGGGTCTTACAGTTTACAATTGTGTAATGACTTTCTCTCTTAATTAAAAAGGTAATTTTCATTACATGTTTATTTGAGAAAATCCTGTCCCGGGCAAGTTTTTGAGAGTGTGAGAATATGTTAACTGAGCATTTTTGACAAGAGTGGCACAATCCCCACAACAACACACTACGCGCCAGTGGGCCACTGTTTAACAGCAGTCGGAGCTGTGTATCGGCAGTGTTTAAAGTATTTAAGTAAAAAAAACTTTAATGTACTACTTAAATCGTGTTTTGTGGCATCTTTACTTTACTATTTATATTTTTGACAACTTTTACTCCACTACATTAGTAAAGAAAATGTAATTTTTCACTGACACCCAAAAGTACTCGTTCCATTTTGAATGCTGAACAGGAAAATTCTCCAATTCCCCCACTTATCAAGAGAACATCCCTGCTCATCCCTACTGCCTCTGATTTGGAGGACTCAGTAAACACAAATGCTTCATTTGTAAATTATGTCTGAGTGTTGCAGTGTGCCCCTGACTATCTGTAAATTAAAAAACAAGAAAACCATGCCGTCTGGTTTGCCATATATAAGGAATTTGATAGTATTTATACTTTTACTTCTGATACTTAAGTATATATTTTTAAATTACATTTACTTTTGATACTTAAGTATATTTAAAATCAAATACTTTTAGACTTTTACTCAAGTAGAATTTTACTGTGTGACTTTCACTTTTACTTGAGTCATTTTCTGTTTAGGTATCTTTACTTTTACTCAAGTATGACAATTGAGTACTTTTTCCATCACTATGTATCCGGCAGCAGAGGCGAGGTGTGTTTCAGGCAGGTTCCGCCCAGACAACAGTTCAGAAGTCAGAGGTCAGAGGTCAAGGCAACAGGAAGTGACAACTGGCAAATGAAGAGGTGACAGCCCCTAAGCTGCCATAAGAAGGCCTAAACCCTCCAACTTTATAACACACAAATGGTTCTGGTTCTGGGCTGCACCAGCTAATGAAACACATCCCCGCCTTACTGTGTGGGTGTGTGTGTGTATGTTTGGTTTTACTATCCTTGTGGGGACCATAAGTCCTCACAAGGATAGTAAATCCATGAAAATTGGACTAGTTGGCTTAATTTTGCTGGTCCCACGAGGAAAAAGGCTATTTTAGGCTTAGAGGTTAGGGTTACAATTAAGTATAGGGGTTAGGCTTATGGTTAGAAGTTACGGTTTGGGTTAAGGTTAGGGGTTAGGTTTAGGAGTTAGGATTTAAGAAAAATAGGAGTTTGAATGGGAATCAATTGTTTGGTCCTCACAAGGATAGTCAAACAAAAGTGTTTGTTTGTGTGTGTGCGTGTCTTACCTAAAGAATGGGCAGCGGTGGTTTTAGAGCTGAAGAATCGTCCTAGTCCCAGATCTCCCAGCTTCACCACTCCTGTGGCTGTTATGAACACATTAGCTGGCTTTATATCTGTAGAGAGGACAGGGTACATAGTTCAAGTTGAGGTTTAAGTGTACGCATGCGTGCGTGCGTGCGTGCGTGCGAGCGTGTGTAGTACCTCTGTGCATGACCCGTCGGGAGTGCATGTGTTCCAGCGCACTGCACAGCTGGACAAAGTACTTCCACACTGTCCTCTCTGGAATTAACCTCCGCTGCTTCTTGAAGTGCTGCACAGATACACACAGCACAACAATGTCAGACAACATACACAAGCTTAACATACACAACGAACTAGCTAAGCCCCTCGAGTCCCTCTGTATGTATTTGACTCCATCGTTAATATGATGCAGACCTCTCTCTTTTTTGCCTCTCTCCCTACCCTCTCCCTGACCTCTCTCTTTCCCCTCGCTCTGCCTCTCTCGGTCCCTTTTTCCTTCTACCCCCCCTCACCTCGCTCGCTCACTCTTTCTTTCTCATACCGAGCCCCTGCTCATTTTCATTATGCTGCGATGGAAAGCACATGACTTCTCAGAACCAGAGAAAAGGCATTTGGGGTTATGTTCAAAACGCTCACATCTGGTATATAGCTCCTACATATATATGTAAACCAGTCACACACAAACTACACAACACACAATTCCCGCAACCCTAACCCCCTCACCCTCCCAGCAGCTCCTAGCGGTCGATTATGACTTCATTCTGTTTCAGAGGTCACAGAAACAGTCGCCGTGCGACAGGATTACCGGAAATCAATGGTACGAGCGATGGGACAAAGTTTATGCAAACTATCAGCTAGGGCAGCGTAATAGCCAATCGGCTGAGAAATGGACTGGCGAGCTAGCTTTGTTGCTGTGCTGGATGGGATACTGATTGGCAAAAACTAGCAAAATGGAGTGCAGAGAGAGTGACGGGAACGGAAAAGATAGCGAGAAACAGAGAGAGGAAATGGGAACAGTAGTTGAGAAAGAGAGAGTGAACAGGAATGATAGCAAGAAAGTGTGTGTGTGCACGTGCATCTGTCAGTGTGTGTGTGTGTGTGTGTGTGTGTGTGTGTGTGTGTGTGTGTGTGTGTGTGTGTGTGTGTGTGTGTGTTGTGCGTGCTCGCGTCTGTCCCAGCGTGCGTCCATGTGTGTGCGCTTGCGTAGGCGCACGTGAGTGAAATAGAGAGACCTTGGCCCACATCCAAAACAAAGGCAGCATGGTGGGCCATTCTTCCCCTTGCACCGCATTAGCATATCAGAGAAGTGTTTGATGTCAATGGGGAAGCAGAAGAAAGCCTTCCATGCCTTCCACTGCAAAAAACTGCACATGCAATATTCTGTAAGTGCATGCAAATCAAGGACCATTTGATTTGATTAGAACCCTGAGATGGTCAGGGCCAGTGCCAGGGAGAGGAAGGGAGAGAGAGTGTGGGGGGGGGGGGGGCACCACAGTGTAAGAATGGTGTATTTACTTCATATTGCGGCAGGGCAGTGAAGGGGGAGCGAGGAGGTTCGTAGTCATGATGCCAACCCCTGGACTGGCACAGTTCAATTAGGAAAACAAATCATGTAAAGAGAGGGCAGGAGGCAGGCGCGAAGGAAGACCTGTGTGTGTGTCAGTGCGTGTCTGTGCCCGCGTGTGTGTAGTGTGTGTAGCCTGCCATGTGGTATCTCTCGCAGGCAGTGCTAATCGTGCTGTCCTAATTTGCAGTGTGAGACAGCACTGGATGGTTGGACATTGAGAGCTGCAGTAAATGAGTGCTAAGAGCTTGTTGAGATGCTCAGATACACCCTGGCTAGGCATCATTTATACATGGAGAGGCTGCTCTGCCCAGGGTTTTACATGCATACATACATACATACATACATAACATACCACTAATTTGACACTGGCATGAGTGAAGAATGTGAATACTATGGTTCTGGTGGAGAGTTGTACTGTATGAGAGATTACAGCAGGCAAACACATTTGACATAAGAGTTAAAAATAATAATCAACCAGAGTAGATCGACAGAGAAGATCACCAGGGCGGATCACCATAGGAGTAGATCACTATAGCGGCCTACTGTTAATGATCACCGGAGTGGACCATCCCTATAGTGGATCGCCAGTGGATCAACACCAGAGATCGTCACTTCAGCGGGTCAACAGGGTAGTAGGTCACCAGGGTGGATTCCAGTGAGGAAGGTTGACCTGTGTGGGAACAGCAAATATCTTACCTTGATCATCCGGGAGAGGTCACCAGCATCGGCCAGCTCCAACACAATGTTCAGCTCATTCTCCTCAATAAATGATGCATGGTACTTGATCACGTTTGGGTGGTTCAGTTGCTGTACGAGAGAGAGAAACAGCGAGAGAGAGATGGTGAGAGAGGGAAAGAGAGAGAGGGGGACAAATAGATATATAGCGAGAGAGAGCGCGAGAGAGAATAGATGAGGGAACAATGACTGTTTAACTGGCTCCCAGGGTTTGTAAACCTTTGTGAAATCAACACATATTTTGTCCCAAGTCTCCAACCAATCACCCCTTCTTACACAGATATAATATACAACGCAATGTGACAACGAGTATGTTCAAGTGTTGCAATCCTTTCAAATAAACATTATCAGGTGCTCCTGTAATGTGTAACGTTGTCGGTCATTTGGCCGGCTACGCCGGTGTAGAACCGCGTAGTTGAATGAGAAGGCTATGGCTTTGTCCTTGTGTGTGACAGAGCAGTGTGACATGTCAACAACAGCCATTGTCTGATTACAACAGGCTGCTGTTCCACACAGCTCTCAACACGCCGCTGGCAGAGAAATAAATAGATCTAGAAAACCCTCTCATTTCCTCAACAGATTATTTCCTGTTGATCGGTCAATAAGTGACTAACCACATCAGGTGCAGTCAGACAGAGAGAGCGGAGGGAGAGAGTGAGAGAGCTACAGTAGACGTGTTGCGTGTCAGGGGTTGTGATGTGAGCAGCGATAGCGGGGCCCAGGCATGCGGTATGACACTGCTCCGACGTGATTAAAGAAATGTTCACTCTGTGGACTGATCCACAGGAGAAGCAATGTATACATACTGTACACACACACACACAAACAAACACACTGCAGCAGACGTATTTTTGGATCAGGGTTGCAGCTCTGTGATGCGTCATTTCAGAGCAAGAGAAACATCCGTGTCACCCCCCCCCCCCCCTCCATCTCTCTCCTTCCCCTACTCACACTGACCCATGAAGACCCTGGCCATGCTAAGAGATATGACTGTAGATGCTGGCTCCCCAGCTCCAGGCCTGGACAGCTACAGGGTGTGTGTGCAGAAAGGGGCCAGGCTTCTGTCCAGTTAGTTCAGGTTAAATGAGGTTAATGTGAGCAGGCTTCAGGACTGCCCGTGAAACAGACTGGAGTAATTGAATCTGAGCCGGACACTGGGACTGGGCTGGGGTTGTACTGCATCTCATCTCACAGAACTCACGTAAGGGTTGGATGGACATAAACTACAACACAAAGGCTGAGAGATGGACAGAGAAATGTGAGAGTGAGCGAGTAACATTGTGTCTTCGGCATAATGTATCAATGCGTCATGCCAATAAAGCAAATTGAAATTGAGTCTAAGAGTATAGACGGTCATTCATCAATGTATATACAGTATGCGCCTTCTAGCAGACGCTTTTATCCAAAGCGACTTACAGTCATGCGTGCATATATTTTACGTATGGGTGGACCCGGGAATCAAACCCATAACCCTGGCGGTACAGGCGCCATGCTCAACCAACTGAGCCATACAAGACAACAGGATCATCTAGCCTATACTTTACAAAGCATATGAACAGATAGATAGAGGACCGTGAGCGTACATGCCAAGATGTGTGTGTGTGTGTCAGGCCCATGGCAGTGTGCATCTCATTACTCTGATTTGGCTGTGTGTCGTGTTGTCCTGTCTACTGGGGTAGAAGGATGGATAGATGGAAGGAAGGCTGGATTCCCCCGTTCACAATCTGGCCTTGTTAGTCCTGCCCAGTACACACACACACACACAGCCAGACTGTTGGAACTAACCACAACAACCATTAGCACTCACACAGGAAAGACAGAAAAGCACACACACTCCTGGAGGAGGGATAAAGAGAGGCGTGAGGGAGAGAGAGAGGGATGGAGTGACATATCTTGTGCATCAGCCTCCTGAGCCCTAGAATGGAGGAGAGAGGGGGGAAATGGAGGGAGGGAAAAAGAGGGGGCATGTGGCTAAGCCTGGCATAACACTAGTCTCCTCTGTGGTTGGCTAATCCAGACCTCATCAAATCAAAATCAAATCTAATTGTATTGGGTCACATACACATGTTTAGCAGATGTTTTTGCGGGTGTAGCGAAATGCTAGGTGTGTATGGTGGTGTGCTAGGTGTGTATGGAAGAGAGAGTAACGTGCTATGAACAGAGTTAGCAACAACCTGGAGAACACACACACCTCTGATCACCTAGACAGAGGGAGTTATTCAACCTGTCATTAATTTGTTCGTTAGCTTTTGAGACCAGAGACAAGCAGCGCATGTTTAAGCTAGTTTGATCAATGAAAACACTTCATTTAAAAGAAGAAAGACAAAAAAGATGAGGGGCGTGGGGTGGGGCGTGGGGTGGGGGGGGACAAAACATCAAGAGACACACAAGGGAGTCTGCTAAATTTACATGGCGATCCACTATTGCCCCCCTTCTAAACAATACTGAGAGAGAAAAAAAAGAAATGTTTTGGGCATAAAATTTTTTTAAAAAAAGAGTCAATGTAAGCCTGGAGGAGTCACACACACACACACACACAAAAGAGAGAGAGGCACACACAAACACACTCGCATGCGGGCGTCTGGTACAGATCAATTGTTTTCTCGCTCTCTCTGGTTCTTTACCTTTAGGAGATCTATTTCTTTGATGCAATCTTGCCGAGCTTTGGCATCCATCAAGTCGAATATCTATCAAGAGATCAAAAGGAGAGATTGTTGCAGCATGTTCAAGGAAAGGAGAAAGAGAAGAAAAAAACACTAATAGAATGACAACAAAACATCATGGCTGCTGATGCTGTATGTAGAGGGGTGGTGTTGGCTTTAGTGTCTAAACGACACACACACCTCTCAGCAGCAGTAAGTGATGCTCTCAGCCACAATAACAATAATAACGCATCACCCCATTTATTCATTCATAAAACATTTAAACTCCCCTATGAGAGGACAATTACCATACTGCTAATTAGACCTATAGCTACCGCACACAATCTTTCACATCTGTGGCTGTTGAACAAGTTGAGGAGACTAAATGACTTGGTGTTACCTTCGATTGTGAACGGTCACGGTCAAAACATATAGATTTAATGGTCTGTCTGTAATAAAGAGATGCTCTGCTTTTTAACACCACACTCCACAAAGCGGGGAGGCAGGTAGCCTAGTGGTTAGAGCGTTGGACTAGTAACCGAAAGGTTGCAAGATCGAATCCCCGAGCTGACAAGGTAAAAATCTGTCGTTCTGCCACTGAACAAGGCAATTAACCCGCTGTTCCTAGGCCGTCATTGAAAATAAGAATTTGTTGTTAACTGACTTGCCTAGTTAAATATATTTTAAAAAAAAGAAGAAAAAAAGTGGTCCTTATCTTATCTTGATTCTTTTCCAGTCATATGGTCAAATGCTGCAAAGAAAGACCTAGTTAAGCTGCAGCTGGCCCAGAACAGAGCGGCATGTCTTGCTCTTCCTTGTAATCAGAGGGCTACTATTAATACTATGCATACCGTCTCTTTTGGCGAAGAGTTGAGGAAAGACTGACTGCGTCACTTCTTGTTTTTATAAGAAACATTAATGTGTTGATAATTCCAAATTGCTTGCATAGTCAACTTACTGCACTGACACACACACTTACCCACCAGACATGCCACCAGGGGTCTTTTCACAAGTCCAGAACAAATTCAAGAAAACAGTGTTATACAGAACCATGAGTGCATGGAACTCCCTTCCACCTCATATAGCGCTATTGAACGGCAAACCTGGTTTCAAAAAACAAATAAAGCAACACCTCACAACACCTTTCCCCCATGTGACCTACTTGTTGTGTATGTACTGACATGTAGGTGTAACTGATTGAGGCACACACACACGTTTTTAAATGTATGTAAATTGTAAAGTCTTTCGTCTGTAATGTATTTTTTTGTTATGTGTCGGACCCCAGTAAGACTAGCTCTCGCCATTGGCGTCGGCTAATGGGGGATCCTAATAAATCAAATCAAAACCCACTTCAAGTGCCATAGGCTAACCTGGGATTGACTTAGAAATGGTGAACCTCCCTCTCCTCTCTTCTTTCAATCACTCTCTTCTAGGCCTGCATCCAGTATTCCCCCTCTCTTCCTGGTGTGTGTGGTGTGTGGGGTGCGTGAGTGCGTGAGTGAGTAAGTGTGTCAGAGGAAGTGACATGATGTGAAGTAGAGTGAGAAGAAAGGAAGGAGAGAGTTGGCCTGCTGAGCTAGAGACACCTGCCTCAGCACATGCTGTAAACCATCCCTGCTACTGTCCTCTCCTTTGTACAGTAGTGTATAATTATTACTATAAATTATTAATTAATTCATCTCTAAGGACTAATTAATATATATATATTTTTTTTTTTTGAAACTATATTTTTTTTATTGGGGCACAAGTCCGTTATTGGACAAAAATAGTATTCCAAGAAGACCTGACTTAATATAACATTATAAGACAAAAATGTGAATACTAGTAAACAATTGATTTATCAGAAGGTATGAATTATTTGAGAATCAAATAGAGCCCACTTTGTAACAGAATAATTAGACAACACAATGTATTTATACAATCTACATTTAATTACACGAATAAAAATATTTACAAAACAATGACGCTGATCAAGGACAGGTAGGAAATATTATCTTTCATTCTAAGTGAAGACCTCGAGAATATATGAATATTGAAGGACAGTTACACTCTAGCCTGTAATCAAAGTCTATTGTGGCTTCTTGGTTGTTCAGGCCGCATGGCGAGAACAAAAGGGGAAGGCTGTGTGTCCTTTCCCTCGATCTGAGTGTCCTTGTGCTTGTTCTTTTTCTCTGGATTGTGCTCCTTTATGGTGCTCCTTCTTGACTTGTGTTCCTGGTCGCTCTCTCTGATGGCTCTCTTCTTGATGTTGCAGAGGCAATGATCTGGAGTTTCTTCTCCTTTCCTTGAAGAAGGTTCGCTTATGTGTACGGTTCAGGCTTCACTAGCTCTTTAAGTCTTTTTTTGTATTTAACTAGGCAAGTCAGTTATGAACAGATTCTTATTTACAATGACGGCTTACACCGGCCAAACACAGACAACGCTAGGCCAAATTGTGCACCGCCCTATGGTACTACCAATCACGGCCGGTTGTGATACAGCCTGGATGTCTACAGTCCTTACTGAGACTGCTTGTACTTGGGCTCTTCATTCACAATAAGAAATGTAATAAATTGCAGGTATTCTGTCCCGAAAAGTTACTTTCCCTTTCTTATCAGTTACTATTTCTTGCTAAGGCCCCTAAACGGAGGTTCTTCTTCCCTCCTTTGAGAAGCTGTTGAGCCCAGAGGAGGGCAGAGAAGACAATGATAAGAGAGGTTTTGAAATCTATTTGACATATTTGGCAATGTAAACATATATGTTTCCCATGCCAATGAAAACCTTTGCATTTAATTGAGAGGGGGAGCAGTGCTTTTTTAGTCTTGCGAGGTCACATGGTATCCCACCTAGGTGACAAGAGCCATTTTTATGACCCATTGTCTTAGAGCAGGGATGGGCTACTTTGATGGGGGTGCGGCCCCAAAAAGAACAGAACTCATCATGAGGGGCCACAGTGGCTTGTGGGTCTGCGTATCCACATGCAAACACCCCCCTATAATTTCCTGCAATTCTACACATTTTGACATAGGGTGGAGACAAATGTTGCCAGTTTTTAATATGATAACTGATTATCAATGGGCCAACCCCTGTCGGTAATTCGACTATGTTTACTACAAGTTTAGATAGCTGGCCAATCAAACAAAAATATTATGCTGGAATGGGCTAATTGAGCGACTGCTGATGCACAACCAAATTTCAGAATTGCACTTCGTGCATCTATTATACTAACTCTCCCCCCCCCAAACAAATAAATACAATAATTTGAATAAAATTGTATTGGTCCGCGGGTCTACAGTTGCCCATCCCTGTCTTATAGAGAGAGAAGGTCCTTGGAGGCTATAATTGTTCAGCATATGATTCATGATTTGTATTCGGATCCCCATTAGTTGCTGAAGGGTCCACACAAAACGCAGAAAACTAACGGACAGGAACCGCAACACAAATCTAAACTAAGAACACCACGACTATTTCAAAAAATAACAAGAAAAAGACAACTGAAGGGCTCCCAAGCAGCGCAGCGGTCTAAGGCACTACATCTCAGAGCAAGAGGCGTCACTGCAGTCCTTGGTTCGAATCCATGCTGCATCACATCCAGCCGTGATTTGGAGTTCTATAGGACTCACAATTGGCCCAGCGTCATTTTGCCTTGCAAAAGTGTTTTTCCTATTTTGTTGCATTACAACCTGTAATTTAAATACATTTTTATTTGGATTTCATGTAAATGGACATAGGCAAAATAGTCCAAATTTGCAGAGTGAATTTGAAAAAAAGAACTTTTTTTTTTTTTTTTATGGGAAAAAAAGAAAACGGAAAAGTGGTGCGTACATATGTATTCACCCCTTTGCTATGAAGCCCCTATATAAGATTTGGTGCAACCAATTACCTTCCGAAATCACATAATTAGTTAAATAAAGTCCACATGTGTGCAATTTAAGTGTCACATGATCTCAGTATATATACACTGCTCAAAAAAATAAAGGGAACACTTAAACAACACAATGTAACTCCAAGTCAATCACACTTCTGTGAAATCAAACTGTCTACTTAGGAAGCAACACTGATTGACAATAAATTGCACATGCTGTTGTGCAAATGGAATAGACAAAAGGTGGAAATTATAGGCAATTAGCAAGACACCCCCAATAAAGGAGTGGTTCTGCAGGTGGTGACCACAGACCACTTCTCAGTTCCTATGCTTCCTGGCTGATGTTTTGGTCACTTTTGAATGCCGGCGGTGCTCTCACTCTAGTGGTAACATGAGACGGAGTCTACAACCCACACAAGTGGCTCAGGTAGTGCAGCTCATCAGGAGCATGCCCAGGCGTTGTAGGGAGGTCATACAGGCACGTGGAGGCCACACACACTACTGAGCCTCATTTTGACTTGTTTTAAGGACATTACATCAAAGTTAGATCAGCCTGTAGTGTGGTTTCCCACTTTAATTTTGAGTGTGACTCCAAATCCAGACCTCCATGGGTTGATAAATTTGATTTACATTGATCATTTTTGTGTGATTTTTTTGTCAGCACATTCAACAATGTAAAGAAAAAAGTATTTAATAAGAATATTTCATTCATTCAGATCTAGGATGTGTTATTTTAGTGCTCCCTTTATTTTTTGGAGCAGTGTATTCATATTTGTTACTGCTCGACTAAAACAATCTCGGTCGACCAACAGCCTAACAACCAAACAATTAACCAGTTGACTAATTGGGGTCAGTCGTAAAAAAAACGACATTAAATTAAAAACATTGTTTGGCTAATAGTCAGTCAATCAGGCACTTGTGAGTGTCAGTTGGTGTGTGTGTGATGTTGTGCTAAAGCTACTGGCCTGGAAGCTTGGCTTGCTCACTCCTCCCAGGCTTGTGGTTGGGAGGGTAGACAATAAGCCAGTCGTAGCGGATGTAAGCAATGTTCCCACGCTCTCTGGCAGCTTCCATAGCTGGAATAAGTTATTTCCGTTGCTGATGCACAGCTTCACAGAAGTCCTCATTGTGGAAGATGTTGGTTCCTCTCAAATTCTTGGCTCTCTCCAGAACAGCCATCTTGTCATGGAACCTTAGCAACTTGACCACTATCAGCCTGGGTCTTTCACCTGGGCTGGTTTTACATTTTCCAGACCTGTGGGAGCGCTCCACTTCAATCTTCCCATGATCGATCTGCAGCTTACCAGTGACATTTTTCTCACTTTCTCCTCAGACTTATGTGTAGACTCTGGTATGCCATCCACAACCATGTTAGTCCTCCTGAATTGTTCCTCCAGATAATCAATTTTCCCAGTCACTGTTAATAATGACACACAGACAGTGTTGATGTCATCTCGCGTGGACTACAGAAAAAGGCGGGCCGAACTGGCTCCAATTAACATCAACAGGGCTGTAGTGGAGCGGGTTGAGAGTTTAAAGTTCCTTGGTGTCCACATCACCAACAAACTATCATGGTCCAAACACACCAAGATAGTCGTGAAGAGGGCATGACAACACCTTTCCCCCTCAGGAGACTGAAGAGAGAAAAAAATCCACCTTTTTCCAGAAATAAGTCTCACTGTTGCCGCTTGTTATAGACCCCCTCAGCCCCCAGCTGTGCCCTGGACACCATATGTGAATTAATTGCCCCTCATTTATCTTCAAAGTTTATACTGTTAGGTGACCTAAACTGGGATATGCTTAACTCCCCGGCCATCCTACAATCTAAGTTAGATTCCCTCAATCTCACACAAATGATAAAGGAACCTACCAGGTACAACCCTAAATCCGTAAACACGGGCACCCTCATAGATATCATCCTGACCAACCTACCCTCTAAATACACCTCTGCTGTCTTCAATCAGGATCTCTGCGATCACTGCCTGCGTCCGTGGTCAAACAACTACCCTCATCACTGTCAAACGCTCCCTAAAACACTTTAGTGAGCAGGCCTTCCTAATTGACCATGCCCGGGTATCCTGGAAGGATATTGACCTCATTCCGTCAGTAGAAGATGCCTGGTTATTCTATAAAAGTGCTTTCCGCACCATCTTAAATAAGCATGCCCCGTTCAAAAAATGTAGAACTAAGAACAGATAAATCCCTTAGTTCACTCCAGACTTGACCAGCACAAAAACATCCTGTGGCATACTGCATTAGCATCGAATAGCCCCAGCGATATGCAACTTTTCAGGGAAGTTAGGAACAAATATACACAGGTAGTTTGAAAAAGCTAGCCTTTGCTTTCCTAACAGAAATTTGCATCCTGTAGCACAAACTCCAAAAAATTCTGGGACACTGTAAAGTCCATGGAGAATAAGAGCACCTCCTCCCAGCTGCCACTGCACTGAGGCTAGGAATAACACACCACCGTTAAATCTACGATAATCGAGAATTTCAATAAGCATTTTTCTACGACTGGTCATGCTTTCCACCTGGCTACTCCTACCCCGGTCAACAGCTCTGCACCCCCCACAGCAACTTGCCTAAGCATCCCACATTTCTCCTTCACCCAAATAGCAGATCCAGATAGCTGATGTTCTGAGAGCTGCACAATCTGGACACCAACAAATCAGCTGGGCTAGACAATCTGGACCCTCTCTTTCTAAAATTATCCGCCACAATTGTTGCAACCCATATTACTAGCTTGTTCAACCTCTCTTTCATATCATCTGAGATTTCTAAAGATTGGAAAGCTGCGCAGTCATCCCCCTCTTCAAAGGGGGAGACACTCTAGAACAAAACTGTTACAGACCTATATCTATCCTACCCTGCCTTTCTAAAGTCTTCGAAAGCCAAGTTAACAAAATCACTGACCATTTCAAATCCCACCGTACCTTCTCCGCTATGTAATCTGGTTTCCGAGCTGGTCGTGTGTGCACCTCAGCCACGCTCAAGGTCCTAAACGATATCATAACCGCCATCAATAAAAGACAATAGTGTGCAGCTGTCTTCATCGACCTGGCCAAGGCTTTTGACTCTGTCAATCACCATATTCTTATCGGCAGACTCAACGACCTTGGTTTCTCAAATGACTGCCTCGCCTGGTTCACCAACTATTTCTCAGATAGAGTTCAGTGTGTCAAATCGGAGGGCCTGTTGTCCGGACCTCTGGCAGTCTCTATGGGCGTGCCACAGGGTTCAATTCTTGGGCCGACTCTTTTCTCTGTATATATCAATGCAATGATGTCGCTCTTGCTGCTGGTGATTCTCTGATCCACCTCCACGCAGACGACACCATTCTGTATACTTCTGGGGACACTGTGTTAACTAACCTCCAGACGTGCTTCAATGCCATACAACACTCCTTCTGTGGCCTCCAACTGCTCTTAAATGCAACTAAAACTAAAAGCATGCTCTTCAACCGATTGCTGCCCGCACCCGCCCGCCCATCTTGCATCACCACTCTGGACGGTTCGACTTATGTGGACAACTACAAAAACCTAGGTGTCTGGTTACTGTAAACTCTCTACTGTAAACTCTCCTTCCAGACTCACATTAAGCATCTCCAATCCAAAATGAAATCTAGAATCGGCTTCCTATTTCGCAACAAAGCAACTTTCACACATGCTGTCAAACATACCCTCGTAAAACTGACTATCCTACCGATCCTTGACTTCAGCGATGTAATTTACAAAATAGTCTCCAACACTCTACCCAGCAAATTGGATGTAGTCTATCACAGTGCCATCCATTTTGTCACCAAAGCCCCAAATACTACCCACCACTGCGACCTGTATGCTCTCGTTAGCTGGCCCTCGCTACATATTTGTCGCCAAACCCACTGGCTCCAGGTCATCTAAAAGTCTTTGCTAGTTAAAGCCCCGCCTTATCTCAGCTCACCGGTCACGATAGCAGCACCCACCCGTAGCACGCGCTCCAGCAGGTATATTTCACTAGTCATCCACAAAGCAAACTCCTCAATGGCAACCTTTCCTTACAGTTCTCTGCTGCCAATGACTGGAATGAATTGCAAGAACTACTTAATCTGGAGTCTTATATCTCCCTCACTAACTTTAAGCATCAGCTGTCAGAGCAGCTTACCGATCATTGCATCTGTACACAGCCCATCTGTAAAGAGCCCACCCAACTACCTCATCCCCATATTGTTACTTATTTTTTTGCTCCTAAGTATCTCTACTTGCACATTCATCTTCTGCACATCTATCACTACAGTGTTAATTGCTAAATGGTAATTATTTCGCCACTATGACCTATTTATTTCCTTACCTCCCTAATCTTACTATATTTGCACACTATGCATATTGATTTTCTATTGTGTTATTGACTGTACGTTTGTGTATCTCTGTGTTGTTTGTGTCGCACTGCTTTGCCTTATCTTGGCCAGGTCGCAGTTGTAAATGAGAACTTGTTCTCAACTGGCCTACCGGGGTTAACCTCTCTGGGATAGATGGGACGCTTGCGTCCCAACAGCCATGTCAAAATGTAGAGCGCCAAATTCAAAAAAATTATATAAAATTAAACTTGATTAAATCACACATATAAGATATCAAATTAAAGCTACACTCGTTGTGAATCCAGCCAACATGTCAGATTTCAAAAAGGCTTTTCGGCGAAAGCATAAGATGCTATTATCTGATGATAGCCCAATGTAAACAAGAGAGTGTAGCCTATTTCAACCATGCTAGCGCTACTCAAAACGCTAATATAAAATATAAAACATGCATTACCTTTGACGAGATTCTTTTGTTGGCACTCCAATATGTCCCATAAACATCACAAATGGTCCTTTTGTTCGATTAATTCCATCCATATATATCCAAATTGTCCATTTATTTGGCGCCGTTGTACCAGGAAAAACAGCGTTCAATTTGAACAAAATCACGACACAATATCTAAAAAAAATTACCTCTAAACTTTGCCAAAACATTTCAAAGTACTTTTGTAATACAGCTTAAGGTATTTGTAAACGTTAATAATCGATCAAATTGAAGACAGGTCAATCTGTTTTCAATACAGGATATCAACAAACTCACGGAACATTTCACGTCTTGCCCAAATCTCAAACATAAACAAACGACGTCCCTCCACTTCCGGGTCAATATCTTGTTCACCTCACTAAGAAAAAACCTTAACCATTTTCCATACAATGGCGACATCCAGTGGAAGCAGTAGAAACTGCGCATTTACTGATTAGAATTCTGGTTTGCCCAAAACAATCCATTGAACATAGAGGAACTTAACAATAAAAAAGTTAGTCCTCAGGGTTTTGACTGCTATATAAGTTCTGTTATACTTACAGATATGATTCAAACAGTTTTAGAAACTTCAGAGTGTTTTCTATCCAAATCTACTAATTATATGCATATCTTATATTCTGGGGATGAGTAGCACGAAGTTGAAATTGCGCACGCTATTTTTCCCTAAGTGAAAATTCTGCACCCTATCATCAAGAAGTTAAAAAAAAAGGTGGAAAAAAATGTATAAATAAAAGATTTGGCATGGGTCCCCAGTTCCTCAAAAAGTTCTACAGCTGAACAATCGAGAGCGTCCTGACCGGTTGCATGACCGCCTCGTATGGCAACTGCTCGGCATCTGACCGTAAGGCGCTACAGAGGGCAGTGCGTACAGCCCAGTGCATCACTGGGGCTAAGCTTCCTGCCATCCAGGACTTATACACTAGGCGGTGTCAGAGGAAGGCCCAAACAATTGTCAAAGACTCCAGTCACCCAAGTCATAGACTGTTCTTTCTGCACCTGCACGGCAAGCGGTTCGGGAGCGCCAAGTCTAGGACAAAAAGACTCCTTAAACAGCTTCTACCCCCAAGACTGCTGAACACCTAATCAAATGGCTACCCGGACTATTTACATTGACCCCCCCCTTTGCTCCTACTCACTGTTTATTATCTATGCATAGTCACTTTACCCCTACCTACATGTACAAATTACCTTGACGAACCTGTACCCCCGCACATTGACTCGGTACCAGTACCCCCTGTATATAGCCTCATTTTTGTATATTATTATGTTACTTTTAATTTTTTTAAATGTAACTTTCGTTAATTTAGTAAATATTTTCTTAACTCTTTCTTGAACTGCATTGTTGGTTAAGGGATGGTAAGTAAGCATTTCACGATAAGGTCTTATACCTGTTGTATTCGGCTCATGTGACAAATAAAATTTGATAGCTAGCTGTATTGAGAATCACAAGCGTGGTTCTCAGTAAAGTGAACCCATTGACCTCATCTTGTGATGTTGCTGAGACGAGGGGGTAAATTGTGGTGGGTTGACTTCCTTTAGAAAGCGCTGTCTGAACACACACGACGCGAATCAGCATAAAGAGGAATTCTATATTTTTAGAGCCATAATGCACCTTAAAAACATAGAAATGTGTGTTCAACCATTTACTTCAGGTGACATGATGGTGGAAACTACTGTATGTGTCACTAGAGTGTGGCAAGCACTCCCATGTTATAAAGGAATAATCCGAAGACACTAGTTTCCTACTTTCTGAGCCAACTTTCTACAGTCTAGAGATGAAATCTGGAAATGAAGACTGTCACACCACCACCAGACATGAACACTGACAGTTGAATCTAGTTAGACGAGTCGGTCTTCCAGCACTCTGTTTAACACATACATATTTTAATAAAGCATTTCAATAATGCAGTACACCCAAATAAAGACACGGTTAAATATTAAATACAGAGATAGTAGAGAGTAGTGTTGTCAAGACACAAACATTTTACTAACAATACAATACCAGGCCAAGTATCACGATAACCAAGTAGTATTGTTTGTTCACAACACCTGGAGGAGAAGGAGAAATGTACTGTTTGTGTAGTTTCCTTGTCCTCTTCGCCCTATACCCCGAACACTTGTTCCCGTTTTATAAATGTAATGCGCATGTGCTATGCAAAAAACCTGTAACTGATATTCACAATTCAACTCAATACAACACATATTGAATTAACTTCACACTGTTCACTGTAAAATAGAATAATGCATAGAAATGCTGATTTGCTCAAATTTGCAGAGGCCGTGATTTGGCTGGAGGAATATACATGCATTATGATCTGCATGTCATTGTGGCAGTAAGGGGAAAACACTGCATGAAACCCTCTTTACACTTCAGTTAACATAGAGAAGAATCTCCCTCCCTCAAACTTCTCCCAACTTTAAAAGGATTAGGCACCAAACAGAATTTAAGGAACACCAGAAAGCGGTAGATTTTTTTTATATAGCTTAGGCTTACATTAGGCTTATATAAATCCTACCTTTGCAGACCATTTTACTTTACTCGTGTCAATCTAATTTGCCTAGAGCTAATAGGTTGTTAGCTAGCTCGGTAACATGAATGAACAACAGGATTAGTTTATAATGGCCTGCGACAGGCCTCCCGGGTGGCGCAGTGGTCTAAGGCACTGCTTCGCAATGCTAGCTGTGCCACCAGAGACTCTGGGTTCGAGCCCAGGCTCTGTCGCAGCCGGCCGCGACCGGGGAGGTCCATGGGGCGACGCACAATTGGCCTAGCGTCATCCGAGTTAGGGAGGGTTTGGCCGGTAGGTATATCCTTGTCTCATCGCGCACTAGCGACTCCTGTTGCGGGCCGAGGGCAGTGCACGCTGACCAGGTTGCTAGGTGTACGGTGTTTCCTTCGACACATTGGAGCGGCTGGCTTCCGGGTTGGATGCAAGCAGTGCGGCTTGGTTGGGTTGTGTTTCGGAGGACGCATGGCTTTCGACCTTCGTCTCTCCCGAGCCCATATGGGAGTTGTAGCGATGAGACAAGACAGTAACTACTAACAATTGGATACCACGAAATTGGGGTGAAAAAGGGGGTCAAAAAAAATAAAAAATGTAAAATGGCCTGCGACATGGTTTGTGAAATTTTAAAAAGGTAACTCTGGTAATATGGGTCATTTTTCTAACCTTTTGGGCTAGACACGCCGTTTTCTTTGCTGTAAAGCTGCAAACATGCCTGTCGCCAAGTTGTCATTCCATTTTCCTCTGTGACTAGCGAACATGCAATTGCAAAGCCTACTCAGACTGGCCTGTGCTCTTGGTTATACCAGGCGATGAAATTATACAATGTATCAACTTTGCTCGCTCTGCACACTGCTCTAATGTAAAACATTTACAAATGTAACAACAGAAGACATCAGGGTCTGCAACCCCGCTCGCCATCATGGCTAAATTATATTTTAAAAACTGATGGAGGAATAGATGCAAAGGAAGAGCAGATGGAGAGACATGCAGGTGAGTGATGGCTGGAAAGAGATATCGGCTGGCTGATCACAGATGCTCTACATGAGATACGCATGAAAGTGAAGTGGACATTATTGGACCGGTATATCGTGTATACACTAGTAGAGAGTAATAATCACAAAGCAGGACAAAAGTATATTTCCTAAAGAAAATGTGTGTACTTGTTAGCTTGTCTTAAAGTATTTATGGTTGTAAAATAAGTTGCAGCAGTGTTAATGACTGCAGTAGTAACGGTAGTGACTGGTTATAGTTGAAAAAGTAGGTAGATGGAAATATTGATCGATTGAGTGATTGATTGATCAGATAGCCTGAACATGTGAAAGTTAGTTTGGTGTCTCTAGTTCAAGAGTTACCATTACTGTTGGTGGATTATTTTGTGCTAATTATTTTATGCCCCCAAAATGTTTTAAACGGTTAAAGCACTAGGGCGAGTGGAAGAAGGCAAATTATAATAATACAAGTATGTGACATTTCTAGAGTGGTCTTGCTTTCAGGAAGTACACTAATAAATTTGAAGTTAGTCAGCTAACTTTGATAAACATTCAGATATAGATATTGACTTAAGTCGGTTATACAATTTAAAATCATTCTTTCTCTATGAACTAGAAAATATGAAGTAGTTTGAGAATATATGTAGGAAAATTGGGGACATCATACCCCTGAAATGTGTCCTTGGGTATCTTGAAAGGTGGGGGGAAAATGATGATGTGTGCTGTGTGTGTGCGCCTCTCTCACCTGAACCTTCTTGAGGGCCATGGAGGTGTTGTCCATCAGGTACCTGGCCCGGTACACCTCACTGAACTGGCCCCGCCCAATCTTCTTCTCAATCTGGAAGTTAGCCAGAGAGTTGTGGCCCATGTCCGGCTGAAGCGGCTTCTGCAAGGCCGACACAGACAACACACAGTCACACACACACACACACACACACACACGTAGGCCTACACCCCTGATGCTTTCTCTTGCAGTTATGATTTGAGTTTTACAGCATGTTGAACATGGAATCGTTTACAATAGATTGTGTGATAAAGCAGAATCCATCTTATCTCCTAGTTTTTCTACTGAACGTTGCATTTCCTGTCCAGAAAAACAACATTGAACTTAGTGATTATTTATGCATATTTACAGTTAAAGGGATAATTCAGGATTTGGCAATGAGGCCTTTTATCTACTTCCCCCAGCATCAGATGTGGATACCATTTCTATGTCTCTGCGTGCAGAGATGGAAGTTGCTAACTAGCGCTAGTGAATTGCTAACTAGCGTTAGCACAATGACTGGAAGTCTATGGGTATCTGCCAGCAGCTTTTGCCCATCTGATATATACTGAAAAAAAACATAAACGCAGCATGTAAAGTGCTGATCCCATGTATCATGAGCTGAAATAAAAGTTCCTGAAATGTATCTCAAATTTTGTGCACAAATTTGTTTGCATCCCTATTAATGAGCATTTCTCCTTTTCCAAGATAATCTATCCACCTGACAGGTGTGGCATATCAAGAAGCCGATTAAACGGCATGATCATTACACAGGTGCATCTTTTGATGCTGACAATACAAGGCCACTCGAAAATGTGCAGTTTTCAACGTTGTTTGAGAGAATTTGGCAGTACGTCCAACCGGCCTCACAAGGTTTCTGTACCAAATATTAAGTTCTGCTTTTCTGATGTATCAAATACTTATGTCATGCAACAAAATGCAAATTAATTACTTAAAAATCATACAATGTGATTTTCTGGATTTTTGTTTTAGATTCCGTCTCTCACAGTTGAAATGTACCTATGATAAAAAAAATACAGACCTCTACATGCTTTGTAAGTAGGAAAACCTGCAAAATCGGCAGTGTTTCAAATACTTGTTCTCCCCACTGTATATGTGTATTGATATAGTGAAAAGTTTAGTATTTGGTCCCATATTCCTAGAACACAATGATTACATCAAGCTTGTGACTCTGGAAACATGTTGAATGCATTGGCTGTTTGTTTTGGTTGTGTTTCAGATGATTTTGTGCCCAATTGAAATGATTGGTACATTTATTCTGCCATTTTGGAGTCACTTTTATTGAAAATAAGACTATAATATGAATCTAAACACTTCTACATTAATGTGGATGCAACCATGATTACGGATAGTCCTGAATGAATTGGGAATAATGACGAGTGAGAAAGTTAGACGCACAAATATCATACCCCTCACCATTACAATAACAGGGGAAGTTATCATTTTTTGAGGGGTATGATATTTACAGTACACCTCTAACTTTCTCACTCATCATTATTCACAATTCATTCAGGATTAACCCCTCCCTCTGCAACTGGATTCAGGACTTCCTGACGGGCCGGCCCCAGGTGGTGAGGGTAGGCAACAACACCTCTGCCATGCTGACCCTCAACAAGGGGGGCCCTCAGGGGTGTGTGCTTAGTCCCCTCCTGTACTCTCTGTTCACCCACTGCGTGGCCCCACACGACTCCAACACCATTGTCAAGTTTGTTGACGACACAATGGTGGTATATATGATCACCGACGGCGATGAGTCAGCCTTCAGAAAGGAGGTCAGATACTTAGCAGTGTGTTGCCAGGACAACAACCTCTCCCTCAACATCAGTAAGACCAAGGAGCTGATCGTGGACTATAGGAGAAAGAGGGGAGAGCACACCCCCATCCACATCAACAGGGCTGTTGTTGAGCAGGTCGAGAGCTTCAAGTTCCTTGGCGTCCACATCACCAACAAACTAATATGGTCCAAAACAGGAGGCTGAAAAGATTTGGCCTGGGCCCTTGGATGCTCAAAAATTTACACAACTGCACCTTCGAGAGCATATTGACTGGCTGCATCACTGTTTGGTCTGGAAAATGCACCGCCCTTGACAGCAAAGCGCTACAGAGCTTGGTGCGTACAGCCCAGTACATCACTTGGTCCAAGCTCCCTGCCATCCAGGACGTCTATATCAGGCGGTGTCAGAGAAAGGCCCGAAAAATTGCCAAAAACTCCAGCCACCCAAGCCATAGACGCTTCACTCTGCTACCGTCCAGCAAACAGTACAGGAGCATCAGCTCTCGGACCGCTCCAAGCCATAGTTTCTACCCCCAAGCCATAAGACTGCTAAATAGTCAATGAATGGTACCCAATCTATCTGCACTGACTATATCTTGCACTGACCCTACGCACACTCACTAGACTATATAGATACTCTACATTAACACTCCCACACAGATGCACACAACACACACCCTGACACAACACAAACACACTTTCATACACATTTGTACACTCATTTGCTGCTGCTACTTTATTTTGCTCGTATTATCATCTATCCTGATGCCTAGTCAATTTATCCTGCCTTCATGTACATACAGTATCTAATATATAATAAAGATATATAAATAAAATGTAATTCCTCATGTGTTTATATATATACATATCTATATATATATATACATTTTACTCTTCATCGTTGGGCAGGGCTTGTAAAGCAAGCATTTCCCGGTAAGTCTACACAAGTTGTATTCGGCGCATGTGACAAATTCAATTTGATTTGAGCATGCTAGCAGATAGCGCATTGACTGGAAGTCTGTGGGTAACACTAGTTAGCATTGGCTCAGGAAAATGTCTCTAACTTCCTTCATCCTGGACACAGAGACATCAAAATGGTATAAACGAGTTCATCTGACTCAAAATCCCAAAGTATCCCTTTAACAGAGAAAAAATTTGACTCTTCCTGAACCACTAAATCTTATTAGGTCATTATTATGTCCAACGAGGACAATAATTTGAGTGTGTGTCTGTGCTGTAGTCTGCCATGGCACATCACAGTTAACATGACGCTGCTGCACTTGAGGTGACTTATGTTGGACCAGTCAGCTAGCGACAAACCCCCCCCCCCACAGTGCCCTCCTCTTCCAAGGGATGCATGTGGCGCCCTGAAACTCGGCTCGCCAGTGAATGTCTAAAATTAAAAAGCTAAGAAAACAGGCTGGAATGAGCCTTGGGGTTGTGATGTGTGAAAACACACAGAGCAGAATGTGACCTTTGCAGCCATTTTGTAAACGTGTCTGTTGGTGTGGTGGAGGGAGAAAAGAGGCGACAGATATCACAATGCCACATGTCACCGGTGCCTGGCCCCGACCACGACCCGGGGACACCCTCACAGGCAGGCAGACTCTGGGAAGGAGGAGGAGGAGGGTGAGAGCACAGTGTCATGATGGAGGGAGGGAAGGAGCAGCTTTAGATGTGTTCACTTCAGATTCGTTTCACAATTAAACAAAGTCTGCATGAACAGAACACAGACCTGCGGCAACGACAGAAGAGGTTCCTAGGACAGCACACACACTAGGGCTGGGCTGGTGAGCGATGTCTAATATTAAAGAAGTCTTGCGGTATTGCTTGCCTGAGGTAGAGTACCTTATGATAAACTGAAGACCACACTATCTACCAAGAGAGTTCTCATCTATATTATTCGTAGCTGTCTATTTACCACCACAGATCGATGCTGGCACTAAGGCCACACTCAAACAACTCTATAAGCCCATAAGCAAACAAGAAAATGCTCACCTAGAAGCGGCGCGCCTAGTGGCCGAGGACTTTAATGCAGACAAACTTAAATTAGTTTTCCCACATTTTTACCAGCATGTCACATGTGCAACCAGAGAAAAAAAATGAATCTCTACACCACCTTTACTCCACACACAGAGATGCATACAAAGCTCTCCCCCACCCTCCATTTGGCAAATCTGACCATAATTCTATACTCCTGATTCCTGCTTACAAGCTACAGGACAGTTTTGCGTGCACATAATGGAATACGTTCCGGGATTCATCCAATGGCATTGAGGAGTATACCACCTCAGTCACCGGCTTCATCAATAAGTACATCGACGACGTCATCCCCATACTGACCGTACGTACATATCCCAACCAGAAGCCATGGATGACAGGCAACATCCGCATCTATCATAGCACAAGAATTTCGCTACACTCACATTAACTTCTCTAGGGTACGTGAGACGGTAGCGTCCCACCTCTTCAACAGCCAGTGAAACTGCTGGGCGCCAAATTCATATACAGAAATACTCATTATAAAAATTCAGAAAACAAAACATATTTTACATAGGTTTAAAGATTAACATCTAGTGAATCCAACCACTGTGTCAGATTTAAAAAATGCTTTACGGCGAAAGCATACCTTATGATTATTTAAGAACATAGCCCAGCAGACAAATCATTACAAACAGTAACCAGCCAAGTAGAAGAGATACACAAGTCAGAAATAGAGATAAAATGAATCACTTACCTTTGATGATCTTCATATGGTTGCACTCAGCAGACATTCATTTACTCAAATGTTCCTTTTGTTCGATAAAGTCTCTTTATATCCAAAAACCTCTGTTTTGTTTGCGCGTTTTCTTCAGTAATCCACAGGCTCAAACGCAGTCAAAACAGGCAGACAAAAAATCCAAATTGTATCCGTAAAGTTCATAGAAACATGTCAAACGATGTTTATATTCAATCCTCAGGTTGTTTTTAGCCTAAATAGTCAATAATATTTCAACCGGACAATAACGTCGTCAATATAAAAGGTAAACAAGAAAGGCACTCTCTCAGTCGTGCGCATGAAAAAGCTCTGTAACACTTTAGGGTCCACTCATTTCAGACTGCTCTTACTTCCTAATTTTTCAGAATACAAGCCTGAAACAATTTCTAAAGACTGTTGACATCTAGTGGAAGGCATAGGAACTGCAATTTGAGTCCTAAGCCAATGGATACTGTAATGGCATTGAATAGAAAACTACAAACACAAAACTACTTCCTGGATGGATTTTTCTCAGGTTTTCGCCTGCCAAATCAGTTCTGTTATACTCACAGACACTATTTTAACAGTTTTGGAAACTTTAGAGTGTTTGCTATCCAAATCTACCAATTATATGCATATCATATCTTCAGTGTTTTTTTTAGTTTTTATTTTACTTGCTGTGTTGTACTCACTTCGCCTCCATGGCCTTTTTATATTTTTATTTATTTATACATATATCTGTTTGCCTTCACCCCCCTTATCTCACCTCACTTGCTCACATTGTATATACTGTAGACTTATTTTTTTCACTGTATTATTGACTATATGTTTGTTTTTACTCCATGTGTAACTATGTGTTGTTGTATGTGTCGAACTGCTTTGCTTTATCTTGGCCAGGTCGCAATTGTAAATGAGAACGTGTTCTCAATTTGCCTACCTGGTTAAATAAAGGTTAAATAAATAAAAAATAAATAAATGGGCCCGAGTAGCAGGCAGTTTAATTTGGGCATACTTTTCAACCAAAATTCCAAATGCTGCCCCCTACCCTAGAGAAGTTAACATCTGCTAACCATGTGTACGTGACCAATATCATTTGATGTGATTAGAGCTCAAGGCTAGAGCTGTAGCTTTCAAGGAGTGGGACACTAATCCGGACGCCTATAAGAAATCAAACGTTGCCCTCAGACAAACCATCAAATGAGCAAAGCGTCAATACAGGATTAAGATTGAATCATAC
Organism: Salvelinus fontinalis; assembly: GCF_029448725.1. NCBI lineage: Eukaryota > Metazoa > Chordata > Actinopteri > Salmoniformes > Salmonidae > Salvelinus > Salvelinus fontinalis. Next base: position 44,015,356 of record NC_074669.1, read on the forward strand.
TACACCAGCTCTGACGCTCGTCGGATATGGCAGGGCTTGAAAACTATTACGGACTACAAAGGGAAAGCCAGACCCAAGCTTCCCAGTGACGCGAGCCTATCAGACGAGCAAAATGCCTTTAATGCTCGCTTCGAGGCAAGCAACACTGAAGCATGCACGAGAGCACCAGCTGTTCTGGATGACTGTGTGATATCGCTCTAGGTAGCCGATGTGAGCAAGACCTTTAAACAGGTAAACATTCACAAAGCCGCGGGGGTAGATGGATTACCAGGACTGGTTCTCAAAGCATGGGCGGACCAACTGGCAAGTGTCTTCACTGACATTTTCAACCTCTCCCTGACTGAGTCTGTATTACCTACATGTTTCAAACAGACCACCATCGTCCCTGCGGCCAAGGAAGCGAAGGTAACCTGCCTAAATGATTACCACCCCGTAGCACTCACGTCAGTAGCCATGAAGTGCTTTGAAAGGCTGGTCATGGCTCACATCAACAGCATCCTCCCGGATACCCTAGACCCACTCCAAATCGCATACCGCCCCAACAGATCCACAGATGACACAATCTCAATCGCACTCCACATTGCCCTTTCCCACCTGGACAAAAGGAACTATGTGAGAACGCTGTTAACTTCTTTGGGAAAGGGGGGCAGTATTGAGTAGCTTGGATGAATAAGGTGCCCAGAGTAAACTGCTTGTTACCCAGACCTAGAAGCTATGATATGCATATAAGTAGTAGATTTGGATAGAAAACTCTAAAGTTTCCAAATCTGTTAAAATAATGTCTGTGATGATAACAGAACTCATATGGCAGGCAAAGACCTGAGACAAATCCAACCAGGAAGTGGGAAATCTGAGGTTTGTAGTTTCCTTTAAGTGATTGCCTATCCAATATGCTGTGTCTATGGGGCCAGATTGCACTTCCCAGGGCTTCCAGCAGATGGCAACAGTCTTCAGAAAGTTGTTTGAGGCTTCTATTGTGGAAGGGGGTCGAATAAGAGCTGTTTCAACAAGTGGACTAGGCTGAGGCCAATGCGTTGTTTCCCGCCGTTCCTTCTTTTTCCTCTGTAATGAATACGCTAATGTCCGGTTGGAATATTATTGAAGATTAATTATAAAAAGACCATAAGGATTGATTGTAAACATCGTTATACATGTTTCTACAAACTGTAATGGATCTCTTGACTTTGTCTGGATTTTGCGCTCGCGCATTGTGCCTTTGGAATAGTGAACTAAACGCGCGAACAAAGCGGAGGTATTTGGACATAAATATGGACGTAATCGAACAAAACGAACATGTCTTGTGGAAGTGGGAGTCCTGGGAGTGCATTCCGATGAAGATCAGCAAAGGTAAGACAAGATGTATAATGCTATTTTTGACTTTTGTTGACTCCACAATTTGGCGGGTAACTGTATGGCTTGCTTTGGTGACTGAACGCTGTACTCAGATTATTAATATTGTGCTTTGCCGTAAAGCTTTTTTGAAATCTGACACAGCGGTTGCATTAAGAACAAGTTTATCTTTAATTTCATGTAAAACATGTATCTTTCATAAAAGTTTATGATGAGTATTTCTGTTATTTGATGTGGCTCTGCAACTTCTCCAGATGTTTTGGAGGCATTTCTGAACATGGCGCCAATGTAAACTGAGGTTTTTGGATATAAATATGAACTTTATCGAACAAGACATATATATTGTGTAACATGAAGTCCTATGAGTGTCATCTGATGAAGATCATCAAAGGTTAGTGATTCCTTTTATCTATATTTCTGCTTTTTGTGACTCCCTCTTTAACTGGAAAAATGGCTGTTATTTTTCTGTGATTTGGCGGTGACCTAACATAATTGTTTGTGGTGCTTTCGCTGTAAAGCCTTTTTGAAAATCGGACACTGCAGTGGGATTAACAACAATATTACCTTTAAAATGGTAAAAGATACTTGTATGTTTGAGGAATTTTAATTATGAGATTTCTGTTTTGAATTTGGCACCCTGCAATTTCACTGGCTGTTGGCGAGGTGGGACGCTAGCGTCCCGAACGATCCCAGGGAGGTTAATTGACTACAGCACAGCTCAGCGTTCAACACCATAGTGCCCACGAAGCTTATCACTAAGCTAAGGACCCTGGGACTAAACACCTCTCTCTGCAACTGGATCCTGGACTTCCTGACAGGCCACCCCCAGGTGGTAAGGGTAGGCAACAACCCCTACCACCTGGGCCCCTCAGGGGTGTGTACTTTGTTCACTCTTGTACTCCCTGTTCACCCATGACTGCGTGACCAAACACGACTTCAACACCATCATTAAGTTTGCTGATGACACAACAGTGGTAGGCCTGATCACCGACAACGATGAGACAGCCTATAGGGAGGTCAGAGAACTGGCAGTGTGGTGCTAGGACAACATGTCCCTCAATGTGAGCAAGACAAAGGAGCTGATCTTGGACTACAGGAAAAGGCGGGCCGAACAGGCCCCCATTATCAACGAGGCTGTAGTGGAGTGGGTCAAGAGTTTCAAGTTCCATGGTGTCCACATCACCAACGATCTATCATGGTCCAAACACACCAATACAGTGAAGAGGGCACGACAACACCTTTCCCAACCTCAGGAGACTGAAAAGATTTGGCATGGAGTCCCCAGATCCTCAAAAAGTTATTCAGCTGCACCATCGAGAACATCCTGACCGGTTGCATCACCGCCTGGTAGGGCAACTGCTCAGCATCTGACCGTAAGGCAATACAGACGGTAGTGCGTACGGCCCAGTACATCACTGGGGCCAAGCTTCCTGCAATCCAGGACCTATATAATAGGCGGTGTCAGAGGAAAGCATAAAATTGTCAGAGACTCCAGTCACCCAAGTCATGAACTGTTTTCTCTGCTACCGCACGGCAAGCGGTACCGGAGCGCCAAGTGTAGGACCAAAAGGCTCATTAAAAGCTTCTACCCCTAAGCCATAAGACTGCTGAACAATTAATCAAATGGCCACCAGACTATTACATTGACCCATTTGTTTTGTACTCTGTTGCTACTCGTTGTTTATTATCTTATGCATAGTCACTACACCCCTACCTACATGTACAAATTACCTCTAACCTGTACACTGACTCGGTACCCCTTGCATATAGCCTCGTTATTGTTATGTTACTTTAGTTTATTTGGTAAATATTTTCTTCACCAACAGTGCAGTTCAAGAAGAGTTAAGGGCTTGTAAGTAAGCATTTCGCGGTAAGGTCTACACTTGTGTTCCGCGCATGTGACAAATAAAGTTTGATTTGGCCAAAATAATATGAGACAATATTGTTCATTTTTTGACAGTATTTTGTGTTTTTGAATAAAAGTTTAAAATTTGCTTTATGAGTTGTGCATGACCCTAGGCTGGCAACACATAAATGCCAAATCATTTTGCTCGGCCTCCGACCGCAAGGCACTACAGAGTAGAGGTCGACCGATTATGATTTTTCAGCGCCGATACCGATTATTGGAGGACAAAAAAAAGCCAATACCGATTAAAAATATATATATATATATATATATATATATATATCACACACACACATTTTTGTAATAATGACAATTGCAACAATACTGAATGAACAATGAACACTTTTATTTTAACTTAATATAATACATAAATAAAATCTATTTAGTCTCAAATAACATGAGAACATATGTTAAAACGAACCACCAGCTTTCATGGGTCTTCAATATTCCCAGGTAAGAAGTTTTAGGTTGTAGTGCAGAAAGCAGAGCTTGTCTGCATGGTCCCCTGTCAGTCTGCTCCTCCGCGAAACACAGACCTTATTTGAAGTAGATCAAGACATTCTCTATGGAAGACATGAACGGTAAAATAACAAAGGAACCCCTTTCAAGTTCAGCCGCAAGTTATAACAGGAATTATAACGCGTCGACTATTTCTCTCTAAACCATATACCTTTGACTAATCCGGAAACTATCCCCTCGAAAACAAAACGTTTATTCCGTTCCGTATTTTATCTAATGGGTGGCACCCATGAGTCTAAATATTCCTGTTACATTGCACATTTGTGGCCTGCTGGAGGTCATTTTGCAGGGCGCTGGCAGTGCACCTCCTTGCACAAAGGCGGAGGTAGCGGTCCTGCTGCTGGGTTGCTGCCCTCCTACGGCCTCCTCCACGTCTCCTGATGTACTGGCCTGTCTCCTGGTAGCGCCTCCATGCTCTGGACACTACGCTGACAGACACAGCAAACCTTTTTGCCACAGCTCGCATTGACGTGCCATCCTGGATGAACTGCACTACCTGAGCCACTTGTTTGGGTTGTAGACTCCGTCTCATGCTACCACTAGAGTGAGAGCACCGCCAGCATTCAAAAGTGACCAAAACATCAACCAGGAAGTATAGGAACTGAGAAGTGGTCTGTGGTCACCACCTGCAGAATCACTCCTTTTTTGGGGGTGTCTTGCTAATTGCCTATAATTTCCACCTTTTGTCTATTCCATTTGCACAACAGCATGTGAAATTTATTGTCAATCAGTGTTGCTTCCTAAGTGGACAGTTTGATTTCACAGAAGTGTGATTGACTTGGAGTTACATTGTGTTGTTTAAGTGTTCCCTTTATTTTTTTGAGCAATGTATTATTCATCACCACAAATTATATTGAGCAATAAAAGCCCAACTTGTGGTCTTCTTAAATTAAACTAGTTTGAGAGTATGGAGCACAATACCGTGGAGGAGATTAGAAGGTAGAAACTCCATCAAACTTGTATTCCACGGGCTGGGATCCGCACTATGCAGCTGTTGCAAGAGCAAATTTTTCACTGGTTGTCCACTGGTTCGCAAAAACAATGATTTATAGGCAGCTTAAACTTCTTCAATTCAACCATTACTGGGTTAAAATAAACATCTGCATTTGTGAACAGCCATCCACAACAACCACGATTCACATCAATGCGCTATGTACAGTTGGAAGTCAGAAATGTACATACACCTTGGCCAAATACATTTAAACTCAGTTTTTCACAATTCCTGACATTTAATCCTCGTAAAAATTCCCTGTCTTAGGTCAGTTAGGATCACCACTTTATTTTAAGAATGTGAAATGTCAGAATAATAGTAGAGAGAATGATTTATTTCAGCTTTTATTTCTTTCATCACATTCCCAGTGGGTGAGAAGTTTACATACACTCAATTAGTATTTGCCTAATTGCCTTTAAATTGTTTAACTTGGGTCAAACGTTTTGGGTAGCCTTCCACAAGCTTCCCACAATAAGTTGGGTGAATTTTGGCCCGTTCCTCCTGACAGAGCTGGTGTAACTGAGTCAGGGTTTGTAGGCCTCCTTGCTCGCACATGCTTTTCCTGCAGCAAAGCACCCCCACAACATGATGCTGCCACCCCTGTCCTTCACGGTTGAGATGTTGTTCTTCAGCTTGCAAGCATCCCACTTTTTCTTCCAAACATAACGATGGTCATTATGGCCAAACAGTTCTATTTTTGTTTCATTAGACCAGATGACATTTCTCCAAAAAGTACGATATACAGTGGGGAGAACAAGTATTTGATACACTGCCGATTTTGCAGGTTTTCCTACTTACAAAGTATGTAGAGGTCTGTATTTTTTATCATAGGTACACTTCAACTGTGAGAGACGGAATCTAAAACAAAAATCCAGAAAATTGCATTATGATTTAAGTAATTCATTTGCATTTTATTGCATGACATAAGTATTTGATACATCAGAGAAGCAGAACTTAATATTTGGTACAGAAACCTTTGTTTGCACTTACAGAGATCATATGTTTCCTGTAGTTCTTGTCCAGGTTTGCACACACTGCAGCAGGGATTTTGGCCCACTCCTCCATACAGACCTTCTCCAGATCCTTCAGGTTTCGGGGCTGTCGCTGGGCAATACGGACTTTCAGCTCCCTCCAAAGATTTTCTATTGGGTTCAGGTCTGGAGACTGGCTAGGCCACTCCAGGACCTTGAGATGCTTCTTAAGGAGCCACTCCTTAGTTGCCCTGGCTGTGTGTTTCGGGTCGTTGTCATGCTGGAAGACCCAGCCACGACCCATCTTCAATGCTCTTACTGAGGGAAGGAGGTTGTTGACCAAGATCTCGCGATACATGGCCCCATCCATCCTCCCCTCAATACGGTGCAGTCGTCCTGTTTTCTGCAGAAAAGCATCCCCAAAGAATGATGTTTCCACCTCCATGCCTCACGGTTGGGGTGGTGTTTTTGGGGTTGTACTCATCCTTCTTCTTCCTCCAAACACGGCGAGTGGAGTTTAAACCAAAAAGCTCTATTTTTGTCTCATCAGACCACATGACCTTCTCCCATTCCTCCTCTGGATTATCCAGATGGTCATTGGCAAACTTCAGACGGGCCTGGACAAGCGCTGGCTTGAGCAGGGGGACCTTGTGTGCGCTGCAGGATTTTAATCCATGACGGCGTAGTGTGTTACTAATGGTTTTCTTTGAGACTGTGGTCCTAGCTCTCTTCAGGTCATTGACCAGGTCCTGCCGTGTAGTTCTGGGCTGATCCCTCACCTTCCTCATGATCATTGATGCTCCACGGGGTGAGTTCTTGCATGGAGCCCCAGACCGAGGGTGATTGACCGTCATCTTGAACTTCTTCCATTTTCTAATAATTGCGCCAACAGTTGTTGCCTTCTCACCAAGCTGCTTGCCTATTGTCCTGTAACCCATCCCAGCCTTGTGCAGGTCTACAATTTTATCCCTGATGTCCTTACACAGCTCTCTGGTCTTGGCCATTGTGGAGAGGTTGGAGTCTGTTTGATTGAGTGTGTGGACAGTTGTCTTTTATACAGGTAACGAGTTCAAACGTGCAGTTAATACAGGTAATGAGTGGAGAACAGGAGGGCTTCTTAAAGAAAAACTAACAGGTCTGTGAGAGCCGGAATTCTTACTGGTTGGTAGGTTTTCAAATACTTATGTCATGCAATAAAATGCAAATTAATTACTTAAAAATCATACAATGTGATTTTATGGATTCTTGTTTTAGATTCCGTCTCTCACAGTTGAAGTGTACCTATGATAAAAAAATACAGACCTCTACATACTTTGTAAGTAGGAAAACCTGCAAAATCGGCAGTGTATCAAATACTTGTTCTCCCCACTGTATGTGCAGTTGCAAACTGTAGTCAGGCTTTTTTTTGGGTGGTTTTGGAGCAGTGGTTTCTTCCTTACTGAGCGGCCTTTATTAAGGCTATGTCGATATAGGACTCGCTTTACTGTGGATATAGATACTTTTGTACCTGTTTCTTCCTCCAGCATCTTCACAGGGTCCTTTGCTGTTATTCTGGGATTGATTTGCACTTCTAGCACCAAAGTGCGTTCATCTCTAGGAGCCCGAACGAGCCTCCTTCCTGAGCGGTATGACGGCTGTGTGGGTCCATGGTGTTTATACTTGCGTACTATTGTTTGTACAGATGAACGTGGTACCTTCAGCCGTTTGGAAATTGCTCCCAAGGATGAACCAGACTTGTGGAGGTCCACAATTTGTTTCTGAGGTCTTGGCTGATTTCTTTGATTTTCCTATGGTGTCAATCAAAGAGGCACTAAGTTTGAAGGTGGGCCTTGAAATACATCCACAGGTACACCTCCAATTGACTCAAATTATGTCAATTAGTCTATCAGAAGCTTCTAAAGCCATGACATCATTTTCTGGAATTTTCCAAGTTGTTTAAAGGCACAGTCAACTTAGTGTATGTAAACTTCTGACCCACTGGAATTGTGATACAGTGAATTATAAGTGAAATAATCTGTCTGTAAACAATTGTTGGAAAAATGACTTGTGTCATGCACAAAGTAGATGTCCTAACCGACTTTCCAAAACTATAGTTTGTTAACAAGAAATTTGTGGAGTGGTTGAAAAACAAGTTTTTATGACTCCAACCTAAGTGTATGTAAACTTCCGACTTCAACTGCAGATATCAATGTGATATCCATATCGCCTGTAGGCTACACCACTGCTCTCGTCCTTCTCTCAAAGCGTTTATACAAGTTGGATAATCTTTGGATGTCAACAGCAGTCGCAACATTGGTAGACAACTGTAGCCTACAAAAGCCTAGTCCTGCTCTTTTCCCTGTGATCCGTCAAATGCATTTGGTGTGTCATCATAGTGGTCTCTGACTTGCGGTCAGACTCGCTCAGGCGGCACAAACTTAACACTTATGCTTTTTTTCCCCAATGCTGCTTTGAATGTCATTGAGAGGACAGAAAGGTGACCGTTTTTTCCCGCAAACATCCTTTCTGATTTTAAAAGTAATCCTAGAAGTAATCAGTGTTTGAAAAGTATCTGTAATCTGATTACAATATTCATTACTCCCTGATAGATCGCAAATTACCGTTATACATTACTGTTTTATACCGCTATATCCTCTTCGTATGAATTTTTTACAGTGCCTTCAAAAAGTATAAATTAAGGTTACACACAGGAAGTATTCACACCCCTTGACTTTTTCAACATTTTGTTGTGTTAAAGCCTGCATTTAAAATGGATTACATTTAGATTTGTCACTACATACAATAACCCATCATGTCAAAGTGGAATATTGTTTTTAGAATTGTTAGCAAATTAATTAAAAATGAAAATCTGAAATGTCTTGAGTCAAAAAGTATTCAACTCTATTGCTATGGCAAGCCTAAATAAGTTCATGAGTAAAAATGTGGCAAACAATTCACAAAGTTGCATGGACTCACTGTGTGCAATAATAGTGTTTAACATGATTTTTTAAATATCTGTACCCCACACATACCTTTAAAAGACCATTTTATACAGATGTTATATTGAACCCTGTCCAAGGTCAAACGCAGAGAACAAAGAGAGAGGTAAATAGTGGTCACGACAGTGTTTTTCACACAAAGAAAAACAGGAGTGGAGGAGCAGAGGCCATGGTGTTAGGTTAGGAAGAGAGAAATGGAATGAGAGAAAAAAGAGAGAGCTAGATCTAGAAATAGAGCGAGGGCATAGCTTTCACTCGCTGCATGGTAGCTTGACGAATGTTAGCATGAGCCCATAAAGCGCTGTGACAGCCTCCTGCTGAGAGCACAGTCTCACTAATGTGTTCTGGCACGCCGGCCCCCTAATCACACATTTACATATGCAATGACCTATATTTGCATGTCAGATCGCACACTGTCCAGTGTGATTAACAACGGGCACCTCCCACGTGGAGTCGCCTTGGGTAGCGGGCAAGGGGGCTGGGGAGGGCTAGGCGAGGGGTGAACCAGGGCTGGGGAGGGCTAGGAGAGGGGGAGCGCAGAGGGCCGGAGGGGGTCCATTTTTTGTGAGCCGAGGGGCTGGGCTGCCAGGCAGGATTATGTCAGGCGGGGGCCCGGCATTAGACACTTCATTAGAGCTAATCTGTTTAGCAGTGGGCAGTGTATATAAACTTCACAGGCCATTTGCGGCACCTTGTCGGCCCCTGGCCTGGCCTTCAAAGGGCAGCCGGGCCCTCCTGACTGACAGGCTGTCTCATTGCCCGCACTGGCGTCACACACACACACACGTGGGTGAGGCGCAGCAGCTCGACCCCTGACGACAGAGGGGTCACTGGGCAAACCGCAAGAGGAGAGGAGAGGTTTGTACAGATTGCAGCTTGTGGAAGGAGAGGTGTGTGCGTGTTTGAAAGGAGTTAGAAAATGATGGACATCTCTGTTACTGTCTCAATTTCCAATCAGTTATCGTGGGAATTTGGGCCATAAATGTGAATGAGGAACACACCCTTAGTTGGTGAGAGCTGAAGTTAGGCCTCTGCTTTGGGGAATCAGACTTGTGGTGTCTAGCTCAAGCTCCTCCTTGTTGGGAAGAGTGATGGATTGTAGAGGAGTGGACAAGCATGTCTGTGAGGGACAGCATGTGCCTGTGCTGTAGAGATGGCAGAGGGACAGGGTGGCCACCAGTGACACAGATGCACACACCCTGGGCTACTCACTGACAAGGAGATGAGAAGAAGAGCGATAGGGAGAGAGAAAAAGAGAAAAGGCATGAAGACAGAAGCATAGATGACGTGTGATATGTGGTGACACAGAGACACAGAGCAACTGACAGAGAATTTAAGATAAGAGAGAGGGAGAGACAGACAGAGAGAGAGGGAGGGAGAGATGGAGAGAGAGGGAAGGAGATGAAAATAAATGAAGAGAGCGAGACAGAGGGGGAGAGGAAGAGAAAGAGGAGGAGAGATGTGAGGTGTGATGCGACAGTGTGGCACTGCCAGCGGCTGCCAGAAAAAGGCCAGCGGGAGCCAGTAAGGGTGCCATCTCCCACAGAGCACCAACCTACCCTCTACCCCCCCTCTCCCCATCACCAGCCTCGGTCTGTACTCCTCACCTCCCTCTTCTTTCACCTACATCTCTCCTCAGCCCCAGCCAGCTTAGCACCGCCATACAATATTCATCACTCCATCCATCCTTCCCTACCCCGCTGGTGTTTCTCTCTCTGCTCCTCTTCAATCTGTTCCTGTACCACGGTGTGTTAGCTCACTTATAACCCTCCGCCTTGTCTCTCACACACACACACACACACACACACACACACACACACACACACACACACACAGAGATCTGACTCTGTCAAAACCTGCTGCGACGTTCAAATTCCATTTTGAGAATCTCTCTCTCCCACTCAAAGAGCAAATGCACCATTAAAAATGCACATGATACCAGCTCATCCACTTTACCTAATGCATATGCATCATACCTCCGGGACTTAGAGATGTGATACAATTCACATTTTCAGGAGGGGAATTTTTGCCGAGCAGATTAAATTGAGAAAAAGTGTGAAATAGATTGAGGACTTGTTGAAAGAGAAGGATCCGTCTGCTGATAGACACAGTATGACACTGGATGCCTAACAGGAAGCAAAATAATGTCTGGATCTGCATAGGACTGGTGTTTGAAATACAAACTGTAAAATCTGATCTTGCATACACTAATAATATGCATGTTATTAGGCCTACTTCTAAATATATTTAATCTATTTTAAGACAATAATGAAAGAGGAAAAAAAACTGAAATGACGCTAAATAGTGTGTGAAAAACAGAGGAAATCATTATTACCACAACTCTGTTAAATTGGAATATGATATCTCGAGTGTGGGGGATGCTAGTTCTCGTTCTTTCCTTTTCTGTGCACAACCCAATTAGTAATTAAACATATTCAAATAAATTAACACCCTGGCGATTTCACAGTTAATATTGCACTGGCTTTGCATACACAAGAAAAATAGGATCATTTTTTGCGTTAACGAAAAAAGAAAAAAAAGTTTTTTTCCCGTTTCCTCTTCAGCGTATGGATATGGATAGCGGGCGAATCCTCTCTGTTATAAGTCCATTCAATACATAGTGGGGCCAGAAACATCTTTGTGCTATGAAGGAGATTGATGAAGCTTATGTACGATATTGCTATTAAATTCCAACGGTGGCCAGATTTGCAACATAACAACCTGAATGTTATCGTATCAAAAGCTGCTCACTGGGAGGTCAAGCTCTGCAAGCCTCCGGAGTTTCAATCAATACTTATTCTCTCTCCGGCCTTCATCTGCCTATACTGTACGATTGAGGGGTTAGTAAATTACAACCTGTATTGTTAATACAAATGACAAATACAGTAATTTTGACATACATTTTGTTCCCAACTTTACTGGGAATCGCCCGTAGCCTAATTTGTACTCGACTTAATTTACATTCATTGACAGGCTTAAAATTCAAGTATAGGCCTACCCTAAATATGAATGAGTATTTGTGAGTAAACATAAATGTAAGAGGATCGTACTGTGGCTGGAACACAGGTACTGCAGCTTGCTGTGTTTGGGTTAGAGTTAGGGTAAAAGTGATGTTGTAATATTTTTTATTTAACCTTTATTAACTGACTTGCCTAGTTAAATAACAAATTCCTATTTAAAATGATGGCCTACACCGGCCAAACCGGTTTGGGTGAGGGTAAGTTAGGGTGAGGGGATCCTACCTGCGGCTGGAACACGGGTACTGCTGCCTGCTGGCCTTGTGGTTGGGTTAGGGTTAGGGGGTCCTACCTGTGGCTGGAACACGGGTACTGCTGCCTGCTGGCCTTGTGGCTGGGTGTCCATGTCCATGGTGACAGGAGATCAATCCCTCACACCCCTAAGGAAACACAAACACAACCTTCAGTTAACGTTACAGTCACAAAAACACCGGACTCTTTTCCCTCACAACCAGGTAGAAACATAAGTAGATCCTCCTGTTACCTGAACATACCTTCTACAGAAGAACTCTGCCACCAGACAGACAGTATACACAGACTAGTAACAAATATCAGACTCCTGGGGATCGCCTGAGCATTACGGAGCCTGAGCATTACGGCGCCTGAGCCAATAGTGTTTTGCTGAGGACTCTGCTGCCTGTGTACTGTCGCTCTGTCTGTCTGTGGCCCAGAAGGTGTCACATTGCAGTAGAACTGGATCTGCCTCGCTGGCTGGGTCTCTATGGATCTGAAAGGCTCCAGACACACACCAGGATTTCCGTTAGGAAAATGTGACACAGGACAACGTGACCTGGATGATTTTCTTTACAGATTATTGGAAATTTAATGGACCCATTTCCATAACCCATTAGGGCATCCAACCACAGTGCTCAGAATGACAGAAATCACATTTAGATTATGGTAATTTATCTTAAACGGGGGAATGAAAGCAGATTTCGAAAATTTGGCTATGATCCTAAAACCCTCAGACTCGTTGCTGGACTGCATGTCAAAATGCGCACCTCTTTCACTCAGGAAGAGTGAAAGGTACGTCACAGGGTTATATAGCCCCCCACTCACTGCAATGCGAGAGCAATTTCCCATCCTGGTCTCAGAGCATTTTGCATTACACTGTACGTAAATCCGATACACTCCGTTTCATATGATATGTTACGTTTAGTATGGTATGCATTAATTTGTGGATGTCCATCACCAATTACGTATGATCACCATCTCTCCAGAGATGTTTGATCGGGTTCAAGTCCGGGCTCTGGCTGGGCCACTCAAATATATTCAGAGACCTGCCACGAAGCCACTCCTGTGTTGTTTTGGCTGTGTGCAGAGACTCATTTTCCTGTTGGAGGTGAACCTTCGCCCCAGTCTGAGGTCCTGAGTTCTCTGGAGCAAGTTTTCATTAAGGATCTCTCTGTACTTTGCTCTGCTCATCTTTCCCTTGATCCTGACTAGTCTCCCAGTCCCTGCCACTGAAAAACATCCCCACAGCATTATGCTGCCACCACCATGATTAACCATATGGATGGTGCCAGGCAGTGGTGTAAAGCACTTAAGTAAAAGTACTTTAAAGTGCTACTTACAGTTGAAGTCAGAAGTTTACATACACTTAGGTTGGAGTCATTAAAACTCGTTTTTCAACCACTCCACAAATGTCTTGTTAACAAACTAGAGTTTTGGCAAATCAGTTCGGACATCTACTTTGTGCATGACACAAATTTTTCCAACAATTGTTTACAGACAGATTATTGCACTTATAATTCACTGTATCACAATTCCAGTAGGTCAGAAGTTTACATACACTAAGTTGACTGTGCCTTTAAACAGCTTGGAAAATTCCAGAAAATGATGTCATGGCTTTAGAAGCTTCTGATAGACTAATTGACATCATTTGTGTCAATTGGAGGTGTACCTGTGGATGTATTTCAAGGCCTACCTTCATACTCAGTGCCTCTTTGCTTGACATCATAGGAAAATCCAAAGAAATCAGCCAAGACCTCAGAAACAAATTGTGGACCTCCACAAGTCTGGTTCATCCTTGGAAGCAATTTCCAAACGGCTGAAGGTACCACGTTCATCTGTACAAACAATAGTACGCAAGTATAAACACCATGGGACCACGCAGCCGTCATACCACTCAAGAAGGAGACGCGTTATGTCTCCTAGAGATTAACGTACTTGTGTGAAAAGTGCAAATCAATGCCAGAACAGCAGCAAAGGACCTTGTGAAGATGCTGGAGGAAACAGGTACAAAAGTATCTATATCCACAGTAAAACTAGTCCTATATCGACATAACCTGAAAGGCCGCTCAGCAAGGAAGAAGCCACTGCTCCAAAACCGCCATAAGAAAGCCTGACTATGGTTTGCAACTGCACATGGGGACAAAGATCGTACTTTTAGGAGAAATGTCTGATGAAACAAAAATAGAACTGTTTGGCCATAATGACCATCGTTATGTTGGAGGATAAAGGGGGAGGCTTGCAAGCCGAAGAACACCATTCCAACCGTGGAGCACAGGGGTGGCAGCATCATTTTGTGCGGGTGCTTTGCTGGAGGAGGAAATGGTGCCCTTCACAAAATAGATTGCGTCATGAGGGAAGAAAATTGTGGATATATTGAAGCAACATGTCAAGATATCAGTCAGGAAGTTAAAGCTTGTTCGCAAATGGGTCTTCCAAATGGACAATGACCCCAAGCATACTTCCAAAGTTGTGGCAAAATGGCTTAAGGACAACAAAGTCAAGGTATTGGAGTGGCGCCGGAAGAAATGGCAGCAGTTTTACGGGCGCCCAACCAATTGTGCTATTAAGTGTTTTTTTCCTGCGTTATTTGTAACCTATTTTGTACATTATGTTTCTGCAACCGTATCTTACGGCAAAAAAGAGCTTCTGGATATCATCAGGACACCGATCACTCACATCGGATTAGATGAAGATTCTTTCTTCAACAAGCAAGAAGCACAAGACAATCTCCAAACACCCGACAGGGCCATCATCCCCGTTATTAGCAAGAGGACGCGACGCAGGTACAGAGGACAAAGAGCCGGATGCCTGATCAGGACCCAGAAAAGGCGAGTGGGAAAGCTGCCGTTACTGTCAATAGTACCCGCCAACGTGCAATCATTGGACAATAAACTAGATGAGGTACGATCACGAATATCCTACCAACGGGACATCAAAAACTGTAATATCCTATGTTTCACGGAATCGTGGCTGAACGATGACATGGGTATTCAGCTAGCGGGATATACGCTGCACCGGCAAGATAGAACAGCACACTCCGGTAAGACAAGGGAGGGCGGTCTGTGCATATTTTCAAAACAGCTGGTGTACGAATCCTAAGGAAGTCTCTAGATTTTACTCGCCTGAAGTAGAGTATATTGTAAGCCACACTACTTGCCTAGAGAGTTCTCAGCTCTACTTTTTGTGGCTGTTTATTTACCACCACAGACAGATACTGGCACTAAAACCACACTCAGACAGCAGTATAAGAAAATAAGCAAACACGAAACAACTCACCCAGAGGCGGCACCCCTAGTGTCCGGAGACATTAATGCAGGGAAACTTAAATCAGTTCTAGCATAATTCCATCAACATGTTAAATGTGCAACTAGAGGGGGAAAAAATCTAGATCACCTGTACTCCACACACAGAGACGCGTACAAAGCTCTCCCTCGCCCTCCATTTGGAAAATCCGACCACAACTCTATCCTCCTGCTTACAAGTGAAAATTAAAGCAGGAAGCACCAGTGACTCAGTCTATAAAAAAGTGGTCAGATGAAGCAGATGCTAAACTACAGGACTGTTTTGCTATCACAGACTGGAACATGTTCCCGGATTCTTCCGACGGCATTGAGGAGTACACATCAGTCACTGGCTTTATCAATAAGTATATCAAGGACGTCGTCCCCACAGTGACTGTACGTACATACTAGAGGTCGACCGATTATGATTTTTCAATGCCGACACCGATTCTTGGAGGACAAAAAAAGCCGATTCCAATTAATCGGACGATTTATTTTATTATTTTAAATGTTTTTAAAATATATATATATCATACACACACACATTTTTGTAATAATGACAATTGCAACAATACTGAATAAACAATGAACACTTTTATTTTAACTTAATATAATACATAAATACACCCACGCACACAGCTCTGAAGTGACAATGATACTGAAGAGTCTGCTTAGGAGACAAATACTCTCAATTGTTTGAATAAAAATAGAGTTTAAGTTACCTGTGATGAATGTTGAAAACAAAAACTTTAATTTCTATATGCAGGAAATCCTATTTTAATAATGGGCATGGTAAGAATTGACAACCAAAGTGTGAGTCATAATTCCCATGCAAAATCTGAAAAGCGGTTTCTTCATTTATTCCATAGGATATTTTTAGATTCACTTGAAATAAGGTCTGTGTTTCGGGTAGGCTTACATCACCGTGCCAATTTTATAACTGTGTAGATATCCATAGGACAAGGTAACTCTGATCAATATTGGCTAAATATAAGCGAAGATAAAAAAAATTGTAGGGTGGATTTATGAAAATATGTTGACAATCGTTACCTTATCCTAGTGAGATTTACACGGGTATCAAAACGTTGAGGCGGTTTAAACCATATACCTTTGACTAATCCGGAAACTATCACCTCGAAAACAAAACGTTTATTCCATTCCGTATTTTATCTAACGGGTGGCATCCATGAGTCTAAATATTCCTGTTACATTGCACAACCTTCAATGTTATGTCATAATTATGTAAAATTCTGGCAAATTAGTTCGCAAAGAGCCAGGCGGCCCAAACTGTTGCATATACCCTGACTCTGCGTGCAATGAACGCAAGAGAAATGACACAATTTCACCTGGTTAATATTGCCTGCTAACCTGGATTTCTTTTAGCTAAATATGCAGGTTTAAAAATATATACTTGTGTATTGATTTTAAGAGAGGAATTGATGTTTATGGTTAAGTACACATTGGAGCAATGACAGTCATTGATTGATTGTTTTTTTATAAGATATGTTTAATGCTAGCTAGCAACTTACCTTAGCTTACTGCATTCGCTAACAGGCAGGCTCCTCGTGGAATGCAATGTAATCAATGCAAGATTGGATCCCCCGAGCTGACAAGGTTAAAAATCTATCGGTCCTAGGCCGTCATTGAAAATAAGAATGTGTTCTTAACTGACTTGCCTAGTTAAATAAAGATTAAATAAAGGTGTAAAAAAAATAGGCAAATCGGCGCCCGGAAATACCGATTTCCAATTGTTATGAAAACTTGAAATCGGCCCGATTAATCGGCCATTCCGATTAATCGGTCGACCTCTAGTACATACCCCAACCAGAAGCAATAGATTACAGGCAACATTCGCACTGAGCTAAAGGGTAGAGCTGCCGCTTCAAAAGTGCGGGACTCTAACCCGGAAGCTTACAAGAAATCCTGCTATGCCCTGCAACGAACCATCAAACAGGCAAAGCGTCAATATAGGGCTAAGATTGAATCATACTACACCGGCTCCGACACCCCTTCTCATGTGGCAGGGCTTGCAAACTATAACAGACTAAAAAGGGAAGCACAGTCGTGAGCTGCCCAGTGACACGAGCCTACCAGACGAGCTAAATCACTTCTATGCTCGCTTCCAGGCAAGCAACACAGAGGCATGCATGAGAGCATCAGCTGTTCTGGACGACTGTGTGATCACTCTCTACGTAGCCGACGTGAGTAAGACCTTTAAACAGGTCAACATACACAAGGCTGCAGGGCCAGACGGATTACCAGGACATGTGCTCCGGGCATGTGCTGACCAACTGGCAGATGTCTTCACTGACATTTTCAATATGTCCCTGATTGAGTCTGTAATACCAACATGTTTCAAGCAGACCACCATAGTCCCTGTGCCCAAGAACACAAAGGCAACCTGCCTAATTGACTACAGAATAGCCGATTATCGGAATAGCCGATTAATTCGGGCCGATTTCAAGTTTTCATAACAAATCGGAAATCTGTATTTTTGGACACTGATATTTAATCTTTATTTAACTAGGCAAGTCAGTTAAGAACACATTCTTATTTTCAATGACGGCCTAGGAACAGTGGGTTAACTGCCTCGTTCAGGGGCAGAACGACATATTTTAACCTTGTCAGCTCGGGGGATTCAATCTTGCAACCTTACAGTAAACTAGTCCAACGCTCTAACCACCTGCCTCTCATTGCACTCCACGAGGAGACTGCTTGTTACGCGAATGCAGTAAGCCAAGGTAAGTTGCAAGCTAGCATTAAACTTATCTTATAAAAAACAATCAATCATAATCACTAGTTAACTATACATGGTTGATGATATTACTAGTTTATCTAGCGTGTCCTGCGTTGCATATAATCGATGCGGTGCGTATCGTTGCTCCAATGTGTATCTAACCATGAACATCAATGCCTTTCTTAAAATCAATACACAAGTATATATTTTTAAACATGCATATTTAGCTAAAAGAAATCCAGGTTAGCAGGCAATAATAACCAGGTGAAATTGTGTCACTTCTCTTGTGTTCATTGCACAGAGTCAGTGTATATGCAACGGATTGGGCCACCTAATTTGCCAGAATTTTACGTAATTATGACATAACATTGAAGGTTGTGCAATGTAACAGGAATATTTAGACTTAGGGATGCCACCCCTTAGATAAAATACGGAACGGTTCCGTATTTCACTGAAAGAATAAACGTCTTGTTTTCGAGATGATAGTTTCCGGATTCGACCATATTAAATGACCTAAGGCTCGTATTTCTGTGTGTTTTTATGATATAATTAAGTCTATGATTTGATAGAGCAGTCTGACTGAGCGGTGCGAGGCACCAGCAGGCTCGTAAGCATTCATTCAAACAGCACTATCGTGCATTTTGCAGCAGCTCTTCGTTGTGTGACAAGCATTGCGCTGTTTATGACTTCAAGCCTATCAACTCCCGAGATGAGGCTGGTGTAACCAAGGTGAAATGGCTAGCTAGTTAGCGGGGTGCGCGCTAATAGCGTTTCAAACGTCACTCGCTTTGAGACTTGGCGTGGTTGTTTCCCTTGCTCTGCAAGGGCCGCGGCTTTTGTGGAGCAATGGGTAACGCTGCTTCGAGGGTGGCTGTTGTCGTTGTGTTCCTGGTTCGAGCCCAGGTAGGCGCGAGGAGAAGCTATACTGTTACACTGGCAAAACTTAAGTGCCTATAAGAACATCCAATAGTCAAAGGTTAATGAAATACAAATGGTAGAGAGAGAATCAGTCCTACAATTCCTATAATAACTACAACCTAAAACTTCTTACCTGGGAATATTGAAGACTCATGTTAAAAGGAACCTCCAGGTTTCATATGTTCTCATGTTCTGAGCAAGGAACTTAAACGTTAGCTTTCTTACAAGGTAGCAACACATCTGCCACGCTGATCCTCAACACTGGAGCTCCCCAGGGGTGCGTGCTCAGCCCCCTCCTGTACTCCCTGTTCACCCATGACTGCATGGCCAGGCACAACTCCAACACCATCATTAAGTTTGCAGACGACACAACAGTGGTAGGCCTGATCACCGACAATGACGAGACAGACTATAAGGAGGAGGTCAGAGACCTGACCGGGTGGTGCCAAAATAACAACCTGTCCCTCAACGTAACCAAGACTAAGGAGGTGATTGTGGACTACAGGAAAAGGAGGACCGAGCACGCCCCCATTCTCATTGCCGGGCTGTAGTGGAGCAGATTGAGAGCTTCAAGTTCCTTGGTGTCCACATCAACAACAAACTAGAATGGTTCAAACACACCAAGACAGTCGTGAAGAGCCTTATTTGTTAGAGCCTGTAAGTAAGCAATTCACTGTACGGTAAGAATACCTGTTGTATTCGGCGCACGTGACAAATAAACTTTTATTTGATTTGAGTGGCCATCACAAAGCCCTGACCTCAATCCCATAGAAAATTTGTGGGCTGAACTGAAAAGGTGTGTGCGAGTAAGGAGGCCTACAAACCTGACTCAGTTACACCAGCTCTGTCAGGAGGAATGGGACAAAATTCACCCAACTTATGGGAAGCTTGTGGAAGGCTACCCAAAACATTTGACCCAAGTTAAACAATTTAAAGGCAGTGCTACCAGATACTAATTGAGTGTGTAAACTTCTGACCCACTGGGAATGTGATGAAAGAAATAAAAGCTGAAATAAATCATTCTCTCTGCTATTATTCTAACATTCCACATTCTTAAAATAAAGTAGTGATCCTAACTGACCTAAAACAGGGAATTTTTACTAGGATTAAATGTCAGAAATTGTGAAAAACTGCGTTTAAATGTATTTGGCTAAGGTGTATGTAAACTTCCGACGTCAACTGTAAGTGGAATCTGTACTTTACTATTCATATTTTTGACTACTTTTACTTCACTACATTCCTTAATAAATCCTCTTTGGGCTAGGGGGCAGTATTTTGACATCTGGATGAAAAGCGTGCCCAAAGTAAACTGCCTGTTACTCAGGCCCAGAAGCTAGGATATGCATATAATTGGTAGATTTGGATAGAAAACTCTAAAGTTTCTAAAACAGTTCAAATAATGTCTGTGAGTATAACAGAACTGATATGGCAGGCGAAAACCCGAGGACAAACCACCCCCCCAAAAAATATTTTCAGCCTACTACTGTTTCCGATGGCTGTCATGGATATTATTCATGGATATTATGAGGTGAAAACCTCAGTTTGCAGTTCCTAGGGCTTCCACTAGATGTCAGTCTTTAGAACGAGTTTCAGGCTTGTTTTGGAAAAAAATTCTAGAATTTGTAGTTTTTCTAAGTGGCTCCCATTTTGGCTGTAATGTTTTCATGCGCATGGATGAGAGCGCGTTCTTTGTTGTTTATCTCCGGTAAAGACAATAACGATTCTCCGTCTTAAATTGTATCGTTTATTTACGTATTAGGGTACCTGAGGATTGATTCTAAACGTTGTTTGACTTGTTTGGATAAGTTTACTGGTAACGTTAGGAATTAATTTTGTATGCATTTTGAAGGAGGGAAACCGGTTGATTATTGAATGAAGCGCGCCAGCAAAACTGAGTTTTTATGGATATAAATAAGGACATTATCGAACAAAAGGGCCATTTGTGATGTAGCCGGGACCTTTTGGAGTGCCAACAGAAGAAGATCTTCAAAAGGTAAGGCATTTATTATATCGCTATTTCTGACTTTCGTGGCGCACCTGCCTGGTTGAAAAATGTTTTTCATAGTTTTGTAACCGGGGCGTTGTCCTCAGATAATAGCATTGGGGGGCTTTCGCCATAAAGCCTTTTTGAAATCTGACACAGCAGCTGGATTAACAAGAAGTTAAGTTTTATTTTGATGTATTACACTTGGATTTTCATGAATGTTAAATATTTATATTTCTGTAATTTGAATTTCGCGCTCTGCAATTTCACCAGATGTTGTCGAGGTGGGTCGCTAGCATAACGCCTGCGCCAGAAAGGTTAAGAAAATATTGTACTCTTTACTCCATACATTTTCCTAACACCCAAAAGAACTTGTTACATTTTGAATGCATAGAAAGACAGGAAAAGCGTCAAATTGACGCATCAACCGAACATCCCTGGTAATCCCTACTGCCGCTGATCTGGCAGACTCACTAAAAACACATGCTTCATTTGTAAATGATGTCTGAATATTGGAGTGTGCCCGTGTCTGTCCGTAAATTTACACAACAAGAAAATTGTGCCATCTGCTTTTGCTTAATATAAGGAATTTGAAATGATTTATACTTTTACTTTTGATAGTTAAGTATATTTTAAACCAAATAATTTTAGAGACATTTACTCAAGTAATTTTCTATGAAGGTATCTTTACTTAAGTATGACAGTTGGGTACTTTTTCCACCACTGGTGCCAGGTTTCCTCCAGACAAGACACTTCGCATTCAGGCCAAAGAGTTGAGTTTGGCCGGATGGCCAGCTCTCGGAAGAATCTTGGTGGTTCCAAACTTCTTCCATTTAGGAATAATGGAGCCCACTGTGTTCTTAGGGACCTTCAGTGCTGCAGAATTTTTCTGGTACCCTTGCCAAGATCTGTGCCTAGACACAATCCTGTCTCGGACAATTCCTTTGACCTCATGGCTTGGTTTTTGCGCTGACATGCACTGTCAACTGTGGGACCTTATACAGACCAGGTGTGTGACTTTCCAAATAATGTCCAATCAATTGAATTTACCACAGGTGGACTCCCAAGTTGTAGAAACATCAAGGATGATCAATGTAAACATGATGCACTTGAGCTCAATTTCAAGTCTCATAGGAAAGGGTCTGAATACTTGTGTAAATAAGGTATGTTAAAAAATATATTTTTACATTTGCAAAAATGTCAAAAAACCTTTCTTCACTTTGTCATTATGGCGTATTATGTGTAGATTGATGAGGGGTGGAAATTATTTCATCCATTTTTTAAAAAAGTCTAACGTAACAAAATGTGGAAAAAGGCAAGGGGTGTGAATTACTTTCGGAATGCACAGTAGATAGATCGATCGATTGATCCGAGTGCATTCAGAAAGTAATTCACACCACTACTTTTTTCAACAAAAATTATGCTACAGCCTTAATTTAAAATGGATTGAGAATTTTTGTTTTAAATCACTGGCTAACACATAATACCCCATAACGTCAAAATGGAAATATATTTTTACAAATTAAATAAAGATGAAAAGCTGAAGTGCTTTGAGTATTCAACCCCTTTGTTATGGCAAGTCTATCTAAGTTCAAGAGTGAGAACTTGCTTAACTTCGTCGGGGTAGGGGGCAGCATTTTCACTTTTGGATAAATAGCATGCCCAAATTCAACTGCCTGCTACTCATCCCCAGAATATAAGATATGCATATTATATTAGATTTGGATAGAAACCACTCTGAAGTTTCTAAAACTGTTTGAATCATGTCTGTGAGTATAACAGAACTTTTGTAGCAGGCAAAGCCCCGAGGACAAACCATTCAGAATTTCTTTTTTTTGAGGTCACTGTCTTTTTTTTTTTTTTACTTTTTTTTAAAGAGTTTTCATTGGGACACCAGATTTCTAAGGGACTTGTTTGAAGTTCCTACTGCTTCCACTGGATGTCACCAGTCTTTGGAAATTGGTTGATGTTTTCCCTTTGTGTAATGAAGTACAGCCATCTTAAATGAGAGTCACTTGAAGTAAATTGTTTGAGAGAGGCACATTACCAGAAAAGGTGTCAGTTTGTTTTCTTTTTGTATTGAACACAGATCATCCCGTCTTCAATTTGATCGATTATTAACGTTTAAAAATACCTAACGTTGTATTACAAAAGTAGTTTGAAATCTTTTGGTAAAGTTTACATGTAACTTTTGAGATATTTTGTAGTAACGTTGCGTAAGTCGGAAGCTGTGTTTTTCTGGATGAAACGCGCCAAATAAATTGACATTTTGGATATATATCGACGGAATAAATCGAACAAAAGGACCATTTGTGATGTTTATGGGACATATTGGAGTGCCAACAAAAGAAGTTCGTCAAAGGCATGAATTATATTTTTATTTCTGCGTTTTGTGTCGTGCCTGCAGTGTTGAAATATGCTACTCTCTTTGTTTACTGTTGTGCTATCATCAGATAATAGCATCTTATGCTTTCGCCGAAAAGCCTTTTTGAAATCTGACATGTTGGCTGGATTCACAACGAGTGTAGCTTTAATTTGGTATCTTACATGTGTGATTTAATGAAAGTTAGATTTTTATATCATTTTATTTGAATACGGCGCTCTGTATTTTCCCTGGCTATTGGCCAGGTGGGACAATTGCGTCCCAACTACCCCCAGAGAGGTTAACAAGTCACATAATAAGTTGCATGGACTCACTCCCTGTGAAAGTGTTAAACATGATTTTTGAATGACTTCTCTGTACCCCACACATACAGATAATTGTACGGTCCCTCGGTCGAGCAGTGAATTTCAACTACGAGGAACAGGGAGGTTATCCAGTGCCTCGCAAAGAAGGGCACCTATTGGTAGATAGGTAAAAAATAAGCAGACATTGAATATCCTTTTGAGCATTGTGAAGTTATTAACTACACTTTGGATGATGTATCAATACACCCAGTCACTACAACGATACAGGCGTCCTTCCTAACTCAGTTGCTAGAGAGGAAGGAAACCAAATCAGGGATTTCACCATGAGGCCAATGGTGACTTTAAAACAGTTAAGAGTTTAATGGCTG
This sequence comes from Salvelinus fontinalis, assembly GCF_029448725.1. Lineage (NCBI taxonomy): Eukaryota > Metazoa > Chordata > Actinopteri > Salmoniformes > Salmonidae > Salvelinus > Salvelinus fontinalis. The sequence goes on from NC_074669.1 coordinate 44,039,298, forward strand.
TGATAGGAGAAAACTGAGGATGGATCAACAACAACATTGTAATTACTCCACATTAATAAACCTAAATGACAGAGTGAAAAGTAGGAAAGCTGTACATAATACAAATATTCCAAAACATAGATCCTGTTTGCAACAAGTCACTAAAGTAATACTGCAAAACATGTGCCCTGAACACAAAGTGTTATGCTTAGGGCAAATCCAATGACACATTACTCAGTACCACTCTCCAGATTTTCAAGCACAGTGGTGGCTGCATCATGTTATGGGTACGCTTGTAATCGTTAAGGACTGGGGAGTTTTTCAAGATAAAAAAAAGAAACGAGATGGAGCTAAGCACAGGCAAAATCCAAGTGGAAAACCGGGTTCAGTCTGCTTTCCACCAGCCACTGGGAGATGAATTGACCTTTGCAAGACCTGAAAATGTTTGTCTAGCAATGTTCAACAAAACATTTGACAGTTTGAAGAATTTTTTAAATAATAAAATGGGCAAATGTTGCACAATCCAGGTGTGGAAAGCTCTTAGATACTTAACCAGAAATACTCAATGCTGTGCTCACTGCCAAAGGTGATTCTAACATGTATTGACACTGGGGATGGAATACTTATGTAATCAAGATAAGCGTTTTATTTTTCATACTTTTTTAAAACTAATGTTGGAATTTCTTTCCTACTTTGAAAGAGTATTTTGTGTAGATCGTTGACCAAAAAAATGACAATTAAATCCATTTTAAACCGACTTTGTAACACAAGAAAATGTGGAATAAGTCAAGGGGTATGAATACTTTAAGGCACTGTAGGTAGATAAAGGCTTCAACATTTATAATGACTCACCATCTGTCACCATCGGCTCTCTCACGCCACTGCAGCATGACACACACACACTATTCTGTGGCACTGACGGAGTGGAATGCAATACGAACATTTCCTTTCAAACACACTGCTTGAGATACACACACACACACACAAGTCACACTTGTGTTGATGTGTGTATCCTTCACTGTGACAGTGTCTGTCCATCTCCGTCTGGTTGTCAGGACAGAAGACAGAGCTCCAGTATTCCCCCACGTAGCCAATTAAAATGCCCAGTTTAGGAGTTACTGAGTGGCACACCGTCTCCGTGGTGATAGAATCAGGGTGATTTAGTAAAGGTTAATCATGCTAATTAGCTGCCAATCTGCCAACCCGTCATTGAGTGGCAGTGTGGCACGCACCAGGGCTGCGCGTCCGCCCGCCACTGTTGTTTACTTTGGTTTGGTTAGGCTTTTGTTTTCAAGTATTCAGCTTTCATTTGCCTAAGAGTGCCGAGCTTTGAAATTCTTAAAAAGTGTGCACAACGCAATCTCTCCTGAGTTTGTTTATATTGGGGGGGAAAAATTACTCTTCTTATATGTACATTAAAGGTCATCTGTCCCTTATAACCAACGTATCTGGTTTTAAACGGCATATGTTGCATCGATGTAAGTTAGAAACATTCATTCGTGTCAAAATTCACTACAAAGTGTAAATAGGATATTTTTTTTACGTTAGCTAGCCAACTAATTTCAACTCAGACAAAGATATAATTAACGAAATCAAAACAAATTTTATTTGTCACATACACATGGTTAGCAGATGTTATTGCGAGTGTAGTGAAATGCTTATGCTTCTAGATCCGGCAGTAAAGCAGTATAACAATTCCAAAACAAAACCTAATATCTAACAAATTCCACAACAAAACCTAACACACAATCTAGTAAAGGAATGGGATGAGAATATATAAGTACAAAAACATATGGATGAGCAGTGACAGAGCGGCTAAGATGCAATAGATGGTCAAGAACAGATAGCGAAGGACACAGTATTTACATATGAGATGAGTAATGGGAGATATGTAAACATTCTTAAAGTGGCATTATTAAAGTGACTAGTGTTCCATTTATTAAAGTCGCCAATGATATCAAGTCTGTAGGTAGGCAGCAGCCTCTCTGTGCTAGTGATGGCTTTTTAACAGTCTGATGGCCTTGAGGTAGAAGCTGTTTTTCCAATCTCTCTGCCCCAGCTTTGATCCACCTGTACTCACCTCGCCTTCTGGATGGAAGCTGGGTGAACAGGCAGTAGCTCGGGTGGTTATTGTCCTTGATTATCTTCTTTGCATTCCTGTGAATCGGGTGTTGTAGGTGTCCTGGAGGGCAGGTAGTTCACCTCCAGTGATGTGTTGTGCAGACCGCACCACCCTCTGAAGACCCCTGCGGTTGTGGGTGGCGCAGTTGCCGTACCAGGCAGTGATACAGCCCGACAGAATGCTCTCAATTGTGCATCTGTGAATGTGGTGACATTTAGGCGCTGCTGCGCCTTCTTCACCACCCTGTCTGTGTACGTGGACCATTTCACTTTGTCAATGATATGTACACAGAGGAACTTAAAACTTTCCATCTTCTCCACTGCTGTCCCATTGATGTGGATAGGGGGGTGCTCCCTTTGCTGTTTCCTGAAGTCCACGACCATCTCTTTTGTTTTGCTGACATTGAGTGAGAGGTTATTTTCCTGACACGACACTCCCGAGGGCCCTCACCTCCTCCCTGTAGGCGGTCTCGTCGTTGTTGGTAATCAAGCCTACCACTATAGTGTCGTCTGCAAACATGATGATTGAGTTGGAGGCGTGCATGGCCACGCAGTCGCGGGTGAACAGGGAGTACAGGAGAGGGCTGAGAACGCACCCTTGTGGGGCCCCAGTGTTGAGGATCAGCGGAGTGGAGATGTTGTTTCCTACCTTCACCACCTGGGACAGCCCGTCAGGAAGTCCAAGACCCAGTTGCAGAGGGTGGGGTCGAGACCCAGGGTCTCAAGCTTAATGATGAGCTTGGAGGGTACTATGGTGTTGACTTCTGAGCTGTAGTCAACGAACAGCATTCTTACATAAGTATTCCTCTTGTCCAGATGGGATAGGGTAGTGTGCAGTGTGATGGGGATTGCATTGTCTGTGGACCTATTGTGGCGGTAAACAAATTGAAGTGGGTCTAGGGTATCAGGTAGGGTGGAGGTGATATGATCTTTGACTAGTCTCTCAAAGCACTTCATGATGACAGAAGTGAGTGCTACGGGGCGATAGTAATTTAGTTCAGTTACCTTAGCTTTTTTGGGAACAGGAACAATAGTGGCCATCTTGAAGCATGTGGGGACAGCAGACTGGGATAGGGATTGATTGAATATGTCCGTAAACACAGCAGCCAGCTGGTCTGCGCATGCTCTGAGGACGCGGCTAAGGATTCCGTCTGGGCTGGCAGCCTTGCGAGGGTTAACACGTTTAAAATGTTTTACTCATATCAGCCACGGAGGAGGAGAGTCCATAGTCTTTGGTAGCGGGCCGTGTCGGTGGCACTGTATTGTCCTCAAAGTACGCAAAGAAGTTGTTTAATTTGTCTGGGAGCAAGACTATGTCCGCGACTGGACTGGTTTTCTTTTTGTAATCCGTGATTGTCTGTAGACCCTGCCACATACATCTCGTGTTTGAGCCGTTGATTTGCAGGTTAGGTAGCTAGCTACCTAGCATTTGGGGCTTAGTCTGCTTACCCAAAACAACATGCCTGTTCTCATAAAATTTTGTTTATTTTCTAGGGCAAAAATAAATGAAGGATGGTACTTATCTACTACAAATATAGCTATGGCAGCAAATAGCAAAATGTATCAGCAAGTATTCAGCAACAAACAACTGGTTGCATAGTAACGGTGTCTATTCTGTACTTACAGTCCATCTATTAGCATATAAATTACTTTCAAACTACAGAAAGTAATTATCTTGCTATAGGTTTATTGAGTGATGATATTTGATCTCATTCACAGGTTACGTATAAAACCTGGTGGATTTGTTGTTCAGCAGCGTCGTGGGAAACCCCCCTACCAGATCAGGAGGTGTTACAGAAGGCTGAAGCAGTTGCCAGACACCAGTCCCGATTTAGAGTAATGGAAGACACTTAAAATCAGGTTGGTCACATTTTATCTTGTCAATGGTCAAAATACTAGCTGTCCTGTTATTCACCGAAACACCATTGATAATGTAATCAGTGCTGTGTGTATATATGTGTCTTGTGTCTTGCAACGAGGTGCCCCCTTCCACTGTGCCAATCTATTACTCCTGGCCCAAGTGAGCAATGCCATCAAGTCAGTGCCACGCTGGCACGTGTCCCTTGTGAATTTGCTGTGAATCAGGATCTCTAAATAACTTTGTTTAGATCATCCACGTAAGTGAAGCAACTGCACTCTTCTCATATTACTTGGTAAGCTCCTGACCGATGCAAAGCATCCTCCTGGAGAAAGCCTTGAACTGGTCAGTAGCCTACAGAGTGGTATGAGAAGAGTGCCATCCTCCTGCATCTCGCATCTGCCTGTAGTTATTGAACTCCGCCTGCTGGACCCATGGGTTGAGGCACACTCTGTGATATCCTGGAGGGATTGCCATGCACTCCACCCTTCCTGCCACCACCTGTAATACATTACATAGATGGAATGGACTTCATCACCCTCTGAAGACTTGAAGACAGAACCTCACCCCAGAGAGCTGTGCATATCAGTGTGTGATTAGACAGCCAAATAGAATGAAGATCTAGTTCTGGTTAGACAGGTTACTCTAAATACAACTTATTTTTGATTTGCTAGGTAAGTGTAGGCATACAGTCTTTATAAGCACAACAATATGATATTTACAGCATAAAATGTCTTTGTAACACAAACAAACTCATTGCAGGGTAATGTTTGTCCAATGTCCACATGTAGCCTACACCCATTGTAGGGACTGAAGTAGTTTTGGGATTTTCTCCCCGGGAAATATCTAAACAGACGACATAAGGATGGACGAGATGAGACAAAACTAGCTGTGCATTACATAGATGTAAGACAGCTGACCCAAGACCGGGCATTCAACTCGGAGGTGATACCATTTCCACGGTAACATGCATTTACATGACGTGATGAACCTAAGTTGCAAGCCACTTTCGTAGCAAGGTGTTGTAAAACGAGAGTCTTATGAAACACATTCTAAGACACGGGCTTTTACCATCTTGCCATAGCCAATTTGACAGAGAAATATCAGCTACATAGTACATATGTTTATAATATTTTTACTGCTGATACTGATTACTGCATTGTTGGGAAAAGAGCTTGCAAGGAAGGCATTTCACTGTACTGCATTTAGAACTGAATTAGCTGACCATCTTGAGATGGCGAGTCAGGAGGGGAGAAGTCCTCAACTTCAACCTATGTTCTCTCCGTAGCAAAGTTAGCTCAGCTTACCTCGCTGTACTCATTTCTGGCCTTGCTTGCTGTGATTAAATGGCAAAGACACAGCCAAGAAACACCCACATCAAACCACACCCTCAAGACAACTCTCGTTTGCCTTCAGTCACGGCCGCTAGCATTTCTTAATGAGCACTGATGAAAAACCAGGCCAAATCATGAGATTCAATCGCCCTTTGAAAGCTTGTTTCCAAGCAATTTATCATCATTCAAAATGCAACGGGTTTTTCCAACTAATGGTATGAAATAATACACAAATGCTGGAGAGGGAGACTATAATACCATCAGAACAGCTCAGTCTGTGTCCCATCCAATCTTGATTTTATTTACAATGTGATCTGCTCAGACATTTTTGAATAAAGTGATCAAGGAATAACTGAAACAAAGCATGACAGCTTACCCTAAATCTTGTATCAAAAAATTGCCCACATTTATAAAAAAACAAACAGATGGCTAAATGACATACTCTGCCACGCCAAAAATAACATTTTATAAATAAAATGTCCATAACTGACGTGGTCTTTTTCTTCTAGCTGGACCACTCCCCTCTTGATCCCTTGCTGTGGTCCATAAGCTAGTAGAGAGGACGCCGTGAGTGTCTGCGTTGGTCCAGCCTGACATTTTGGCAAGGCTGGAGTGTTATTTGGGACACTAGTCACCCTCACTAGTGGTTATTAACACATCAGTCTCCTCTCCTGCTGATGTTTCAGCTGGGAGCTGACTCGAGCACCTCTCCTCTCCCTTACCCGGGCTCCTGTCAAAATACCCACGAGGCATCTGGGTTCTACATCTCTTAACAGGATCAATTAAGACTGCTAGTTTATGTCAGACCACTAACGACGAAAGAACAATTAACGGCAAGCACTCACTCTGGAGGAGCAAACCATGTGAGCAATGTAGCACTCAAACAAACACACAGTTCAATTCAGTCAAAAATGTTTCTGGGGAGACAAAATAAATCTTCAGAGATCTTTTAAGAAAGAAAGATAGGTCTACATCTAGATAATGTTTTCTTATTCTAAAAAATGTTCATACAGCTGTTTTTCAATCCCACCTATGTTCAATCCCATCTTGACTCAAATTATCTCTGAGCAATGTTTTCTGAATTTTGGCTACAAACACACGGACAAGTATACATAATTTCACCCCTCAGTTTCCCACCCAAACCCAGTTACCTAAACCCCTACCCTCCCCAGTCTCTCTCCTCGTTCGCCTGATGAGCTGGTTCAGAGTGTGATGGAGAGCAGCGCCGAGAGAGAGAGAGAGAGAGAGAGAGAGAGAGAGAGAGGACACTGGCTTTAGCTTCACTTTCATCCCCACTTCCTCCCATCTGCGTTATTCATTTAAGAAAAGAGGGAAGAAAAACAAAAAGGGAGGGGGATTAAACAGTGGATCAAGGCGAGATGGGAGGGAGGTGTAGAGAAGAGAGCGACGTTCCTCCCTATACAGCCCAGACCCGTGTATATGTTTGAGAACGGGAAACAGCTAAAAAGGATGGAGGGAGGAGGTAAAGCAAGAGATACAGAGCAATAGAGAGAAAGAAAGAGGGAGTAGAGGCCTAAGTAAAGAGAAAGAGAGAAAAAAAAAGAGGGAGGGCAGAAAGATAGAGATGTGACTGTGGCAGTGATTTGAGAACAGGATCTGTGTGAATCAAAGGCACCTTTGAGCAACAGAAGACGGTGGAAGTGGTGCCCATGATTACAAGAAGTAGGGACCTTTCAGTCAGTCTTCATGAAAGCCATGGGCCCATGCCTCATCTGGACTGATTATGGCGCTGCTCGGCTCAGCTAGGCTTTGACTGAAGCCACACAAACTAATGAAGGCAGGCTCGGGATATTAAAGAAGTGAGACATATTTTACATTCTCCCACTTATTTTAATCACTATTAAAATCATTAGTACAGACGGAAGTGTGTGTGTGTGTGTGTGTGCGTGCGTGCGTGTTCGTTCCACCACCAGCGGTCTTTCAATTGGTATCTCAGGATGTAATGGAATAAGAAATAGAGACCTCATTGTCTCTCTGGGTGTGAGAGGAGAGGAGGCTTTGAAACTGGCTTCACAGAACAGTTAGCAACACAGACACAGTCAAACACTTTCCACTTTCAAATGTTCTCAATCAGAATTCAACAACGGATGTTAAATCAGATATGATAGTGAAAGAAATGATCTGAATAAAACGGGAACAAAGCAATAATTATATCAAATTGACCTGATAGCGATATTCAACTGGTAAAGAATTGGATACCGGCTAACACACTAGTCTCTCTTTCTCCTTCTCCTTCATCCATTCTTCCTTAAACCTTCACCCTCTCCAACCGGAGGGAGCACAGAGCAGGGAGAAGATGAGAGAGCGCGAGAAAGAAGAGAGGGAAAAGTGCTGAGGCCTTAAGGAAGAGGCAGGCCACAGAGCAGCGATCCATATTTCTACTGCTCTCTCTCCCACTATAAATAGGCCTCCTTTACATTTTTTTTTCACACACAGGTTTATAGGCTAATCATTATTTCCCAGCAGAAGTAAATAGCACAACACAAATGGCGCTGCCTGCCTGGCTGCATGGGAGGCCTGCTTGATTTATAAACCCCTGCCTCTGCCTGCCTGCCTGCCCACACAAACTAGCTCACCAGCCCACATTGTGTGTGTGTGTTATGGCTTTTGTTGCCTCCATCCTTCCCCACCTAGCTTTGAAGTATCTGGCCTCGGTCTCCTGGGCCAACAGGACTTAGTCAGCCCATTAAAGCTGGAAGCCCTCCAGTCTCACTACAATACTATCTCCTCTGTCTTCATCTCAATGGTGGCCTCACTCTAGCACCTCTCCTCTACACACAAACGCACACACAATTCTCCAGTGTGTGTGTGTGTGTGTGTGTGTAAACTGTGCATGCATGCTCCTCTCCATCCACCCTCTCCTCTCAGTTGCCCAACCCACCTCACCACCCACATACAGTACAAATGTCTGCCATTGAGCCGAGGCCTAAAGTGCATGCAGGTGTCAGGCTTCTCCTCCTCCTTTCCTCTGTTGTTCAGACTAGTTGGCACATGTGTGAATGCTAAGGCCACCTCTCAGCCTATTGTCCTGTCCTCTTCAGGCCAGCTCTGAGGACATTTAGTGGTGGGAGGCCTTTTGTCCCGCTGCCGTCACTCCTGCAGGTGGCTTACAGCAGAAGGCAGCATAGTTAGCGCTGAGTATGACCCTCTCTGTTTGATGTCTGGAGATGGAAGGGCAAGGAGGATGCTAATGATCACTTGACAAACAAACACATTCCACTTGTGTTTGTAAAGACAAACTATGATTGCAATCATAAAAGGATGACAGCTAGCTAGGCGTATCTGATACAAAACGACTAATGACTGTCTGTCAATGTGGTCTATTTCCATTTTGTTTCAAAGAAACAACATGAAACAAACATTATAGCCTAGCAATTAATACAGACAGGTACATTTCGTACCATTTTTCAATAACAGGTGGAAAATGGCTGCCTGCGTTTGTGTAATCTTAAAACCAGAAGAGTCAAGATGATACAGTGCCTTCAGAAAGTATTCATACCCCTTGACTTATTCCACATTTTGTTGTGAAACAGCCCGAATTCACAATGTATTCGATTTTTTCTCCCCCATCTACACACAATACCCCATAGAGACAAAGTGATTACATGTTTTAGACATTTTTGAAAATGTATTGAAAATGAAATGCATAAATATCATTAGTATTAACACCCTTGAGTCAATGCATGTTAGAATCACCTTTAGCAGCGATTACAGCTATGAGTCTTTCTGTGTAAATCTCGAAGAGCCTTGCACACCTGAATTGTACAATATTTGCACATTATTCTTCAAAATAAATTCTTCAAGCTCTGTCAAGTTGGTTGTTGATCATTGCTAGACAGCCATTTTCAAGTCTTGCCATAGATTTTCAAGCAGATTTAATTCAAAACTGTAACTAGGCCACACAGGAACATTCAATGTTGTCTTGGTAAGCAACTCCAGTGTATATATTTGTACTAGTATTTTAGGTTATTGTCCTGCTGAAAGGTGAATTGTGACCGACCAGCTCGATTCGGGCTTATGTAGCAAAATTTGAAACTTTTTTTTTTTTTTTTTACATTGGATCAAAGTAGAGACTCGAAAATTGTATATCATACACTACAGTTAATTAACAATGGGAAAGTAATACTGCTTTGAAAGTTGATCAACTAACCTCACTTTTGAGAAAATGGGCCTTGAATATTTTGGTACACCTAATGGTGAGCTATTCTTTGTCTACACCCACATCAGCATCTTTCACACCCTCTTAAGCTTTAGCCCCACCCATCTCTTTAAGGATTCACATGTGAGGCCATGTACTAAACAACCAAAGATTTCAAGACTATAAGGCTGGTTTATACTATGGGTGTGTTTGTAAATTTAAACCTGGAGTGTTTTCTGGGCGTTCGTAAACTCAGAGAGTTGTACAATTGAATTTAAGAACGGACAATTTATGTTATCAAGAGCATTGGTGACTGAAACTGTATTGCTGGCAACAACTGAATTACACTTTTTTGTCAACATTTAAATGACACCGGCCATATTCAACAGGTGTTGAGCGTTCGGCAATTTGTCAGTGATTCTGCACTCTGGCACACTCAGACGAGAGTGCTCTGAAATCCGAGTAGATCGCCAGAGCGAATTTACCAGCAACGTCTATCAACAGTTGTCGCAGTGACATCATGAACGTTCTATTGAAATGGTTACTTGCATAGCAGAGTCTTTTGTTTAGACATGTAGCTAGCTAAACAATCAACCATAAGCCCAACTCATAACGTTACAACCCTGCATGAATTTGCAGGTAGCTAACCAACCAGGTCCAATGCTATAACAAGCAATGTAAATGGATCTGAGATACAAATAACATTACTACACAGATCATACATGTAACGTTAGCTAGCGAACTAGCGAGCCAGCCAGCTAACATTAGCTAGCTAACAGTGCACTTTAACTTGAAATTAAAAAGACTGACAAAATTAGAAACGTGTAATATTTGAAAATTTAGCTAGCTAGACTATTTTACCTGTATACATGCATGGATGCTTCTCCAGCTCTGTCATGGATGCCTTGGTTGCCCAGCTCATATTATAGTCAGAAGCCCGCTACATGGCAGACCAATCTGAACTCATCTTTCGCATGTCCAGCCCACTCATTATCTCAGCCAATCATGGCTAGCGGGAAAATTGCCCGCTTTTTCCGTGGCTAAACCAACTAGGTTCGTAATTAAACAATTGTAGTTGTATTTACAGATGGCATACAAGTATGTTGTTAAGGCACATTAAAGTTCACGTTCCAGGAGGCATTTATACAACAACAAAAACATTTATGAAAAATAAAAAAGTTGACTTTCAAATGGCTCTCCTGTGACTTAGTGACCTGCGACATATGCCTTGTTTCCTGAAACAAGTCACAATATCTCCCATTGTCTGTTGGAAAGCAGACAGAACCAGGTTTTCCTCTAGGATTTTGCCTGTGCTTAGCTATATTCCTTTTCTTTTTATCCTAAAAAACTCCCTAGACCTTGCTGATGACAAGCATACCCATGCAGCCACCACCATATGCTTGAAAATATGAGTAGTGGTACTCAGTGATGTTGTGTTTTCCCCCAAAATAACACAGCCATTAAACTCTAACTGTATTAAAGGCACAATTGGCCTCATGGTGAAATCTCTGAGCGGATTCCTTCCTCTCCGGCGACTGACTTAGGAAAGTCACCTGTTTCTTTGCAGTGACTGAGTGACTGAGTGTATTGATACACCCTTCTAAGTGCATTTAATAACTTCACCATGCTCAAAGGGATATTCCAATGTCTGCTTTTTATTACATTTTTACCCACCAACCAATAAGTGCCCCTCTTTGCGAGGCATTGGAAAACCTCCCTAGTCTTTGTGTTTGAATCTGTGTGACATGCACTGCTCGACTGAGGGACCTTACAGATCATTTTGGAAAAGTCGAAGGGGTGTGAATACTTTAAGGCACTGTAAACCCAATAAGATCGGTATACTATTATATATATATATATATAATGTCAGTATGTTGGCTAGCATACTTACACTTTCCATAGAATGTGTATTCAATGACAAACACTCTTTCATAGATCTTTCCATTGAATATGACACCACCAGACATTGGTTTGAAGGGCTGAATCTATCTATCTATAGCTCTATAGTCCCGAGAGTGGTTGCCAAACCTTTTTCTCAAAAGAAGAACCTACATTAACCTTTAGGACTGGATGGCCAATCCCAGGCCCTGGCTGAAAATATCTGCATTGCCTCAGGGTACACTAAACTCTCGCAACACAACCTAGAACTGGTGCTGAGCGATTAACCAAAATGTTTTTTATTGGGGTTATTAAACAAGTAATTGACCAAAGTTGGTTCAATTATTTGAATTTCATTTAGTTCCGTGTTTTTTGTGACCTCAACGTGCCGTTTCTCTAAAGAGAAATCAAAACAAACATGAGAGAAATCAAATCAAGAACGAACTGTGTGACGCTATAGGAAGTTGTATTTTTCAACAGGAAAATATTCAACCTAGTTCAGCACAGATCTAGGAGCAGTTGGAGGGCAGTCAGCCTTGGTTTCTCTAATGACTGCCTCGCCTGGTTCACTAACTACTTCTCAGATAGAGTTCAGTGTGTCTGCCCTTTCGAGCTGGTCACAAAATAGCCTCCAACACTCTACTCAGCAAATTGGATGCAGTCTACCACAGTGCCATCTGTTTTGTCACCAAAGCCCCATATACTACCCACCACTGCGACCTGTATGCTCTCGTTGGCTGGCCCTCGCTACATATTCGTCGCCAAACCCACTGGCTCCAGGTCATCTATAAGTCTTTACTAGGTAAAGCTCGGCCTTATCTCAGCTCATTGGTCGCCATAGCAACACCCACCCGTAGCACACGTTCCAGCAGGTATATTTCACTGGTCATCCCCAAAGCCAACACCTCTTGTGGCTGCCTTTCCTTCCAGTTCTCTGCTGCCAATGACTGGAACAAATTGCAAAAAAAAATCACTTATCTCCCTCACTAACTTTACGCGTTAGCCGTCAGAGCAGTTTACAGATCGCTGCAGCTGTACAGGGCCCATCTGTAAATAGCCCATCCAACCAACTACCTACCTCATCCCCATATGTTTTTCTGCTATTTTGCACACCAGTATTTCTACCTGCACATCCTCATCTGCACATTTATTACTCCAGTGTAAATTACTAAATTGTAATTACTTCGCCACTATTGACCTATTTATGGCCTTACTTCATTTGCTGGAACAATATATACAGATTTACAGATATATACAGATATATACAGATTTTCTATTGTGTTATTGACTGTACGATTGTTTATCCCATGTGTAACTCTGTGTTGTTTCTGTCGCACTACTTTGCTTTATCTTAGCCAGGACGCAGTTGTAAATGAGAACTTGTTCTCAACTGGCCTACCTGGTTCAATAAAAGGTGAAATACATTTTTCTTAATAAAAAACTGAACATATGTTAACTACAATGCCCATAATGCATTGCGCATGCACTGCCTGCCATGTTCTTCCCGGCCCCGGACAGAGACCGCATGATAAAGCAATTTATAAACTGGGTAGTTATAGCCCTGAATCCTGATTGGCTGACAGGCGTAGGATATCATGCAGTATACTAAGGGTATGTACATTTTTACTGCTCTAAATTACATTGGTAACCAGTTTATTATAGAAATAAGGCACCTGGGGGGGTTTGTGGTATATGGCCAATATACCACGGCTAAGGGCTGGAACCAGGCAATCTGCGTTGCGTTGCGTCGTGCATATGAACATCACTTAACAATGCTATATCGGCCATATACCCCTTGTACCTTATTGCTTAAGTATACAGTGACGAGAGGCATGGAGACAGTGAGGTAGGGCGGTATACCGTATTTTACTATATATTGGTATTGATGCACGGACCGGTTTGGGTTTTAACTTTGCCTTCAATGTTTGGTTTGTTAAAAGCAACTCCGGCGTGTGTCAGTTTTTATAGTTTACTCCGTTTGCTACTTGAGTAGTCTTTCTCCCCCTCCTGCTGCATGATGCTTCCGAGCACCAAGCCCTGCCTCTGTCACTCAAGGAGAGATCAGTTGCTCGCCGTTCATTTCATGCACTCTGCAGGGTCTGGAATCAAATGATGTCAATTAGCCTATCAGAAGCTTCTAAAGCCATGACATCAATTTCTGGAATTTTCCAAGCTGTTTAAAAGGCACAGTCAACCGAGTGTATGTAAACTTCTGACCCACTGGAATTGTGATGCATTATTTCACTTATAATTCACTGTGTCTGTAAACAAATGTTGGAGAAACTACTTGTGTCATGCACAAAGTAGATGTCCTAACCGGCTTGCCAAAACTATAGTTTGTTAATTAACAAGAAATGTGTGGAATGGTTGAAAAATGAGTTTTAATGACTCCAACCTAAGTGTATGTAAACTTCCGATTTCAACTGTACATGAGGTAAGTTAACAATGTTACTTCTAATTAGGGTCACCTGGAAACACTGACCAAAACTTTGGTTCCTACCCGGTCAATAATTCCTCCCTGGTTTATTCATTCGTTCTCAAACAACAATGTATTCAAGGTGCTGCCCACTACAGTATATTCAAACTATAGAATTAGAATAATCTTTATATTTCCATCAGTTCACCAATTAACTAGGTCTAGATTTTATACCCATATCATGCGTGGCAAAGTGTGGAAATGAAAACAAAAGTGCAGGAAATGCAGAAATCGATGAGAAAGCATAAAATAATTTGTTTAGACTTAAATCTAACAGTATAAAACAAATCAAAATGTAATGTATGTGTTGCCACCCTAGGGTCATGAACTACTCGTAAAGCATACTTAGAACTTTCATTATTCAAAAATATGAAATATTGTCAAATACCATCATATGATATTTTGGCCATATCGCCCAGGCCTTTCGTGCGGAAGCTCTACCCTATTGATATTTGTACTTCTTGGTAATTAGCCGTCTTTAAAGTATGCCCTATCTACTTCGAAGAACTACAAAAAATATGATTTTGTCAGATAGCTCTTCAGCATAGGCAGCTACTAGCTAGCCTAGCTAAATAGGATGACTCGTTGCAGAGCACAGAGAACATTAGATAGTTGTCTGTCTGGCTGGCTGCTACTGCCTGAGCAGAGATGAGATGATGACTAAGGAATTAAATAATAAAGTCACTCCCCCCCCACCAAAAAAAAGGAATAAAACAATGGAATGTTTTCAATGTTGTGGCAAATTAATGTTCTGAATATTTATCTTTGGAATTTCAATGGAAAAGCTCTAAAATAATTGAAAAAACATAATTTAATGTAAAAAAAATAATAATCAAAAAACAAACTGAAGAAGACCTCAAAAAGAGCTAATCGCTCAGCACTACCCAGAACACACTGCTACTCCACACACATACATGCGCAAAACATCAGTGTAATTTCATCAACAATAACTATGACGAACAAAACACTCTTCAACAACCTATTTTTCCTGACTAAAACCATGACGATAACAAGACACCCTGAAAAAAATAAAACAATACCTATTACAAATTACTTTTCATTTTAGTCTACAAAATTCCATGTGAGAGTAATGGACATGAAGTTTGTTTTCATCCGTTTTGTCCAATCATTTCATGCAATCCTCTCATTGGCAGAATTGACAGTCAATCATCAATCTTTTGAAATGATGCGAAGCCAGGACACAACACTCAACTAAACTAAACCTCAACTAAACTCAGCAAAAAAAGAAATGTCCTGTCACTTAAGTTTGCTCAAAATAAATGCAGTTAACATGTGTAAATATTTGTAAGAACATAAGGTTCAACAACTTAGACTTAAACTGAACAAGTTCCACAGACATGTGAATAACCGAAATTAAATAATGTGTCCCTGAACAAAGGGGGTATCAAAATCAAAAGTAACAGTCAGTGTCTGGTGTGGCCACCAGATGCATGAAGTACTGCAGAGCATCTCCTCCTCATGGACTGCACCAGATTTGCCAGTTCTTGCAGTGAGATGTTACTCCACTCTTCCAAGCCACAGGCAAGTTCCTGGACATTTCTGGGGGGGAATGGCCCTGGCCCTCACCCTCCGATCCAACAGGTCCCAGACGTGCTCAATGGGATTGAGATCTGTGCTCTTCACTGGCCCTGGCATTCCTGGCACTGACATTCCTGTCTTGCAGGAAATCACGCACAGAACGAGCAGAATGACATTGTCATGCTGGAGGATCATGTCAGGATGAGCCTGCAGGATGGGTACCACATGCGGGAGGACGTCGTCTTCCCTGTAACGCACAGCGTTGAGATTGCCTGCAATGACAACAAGCGCAGTCCGATGCTGTGACACACCGCCCCAGACCATGATGGGCCCTCCACCTCAATCCCGCTCCAGAATACAGGCCTCAGTGTAACGCTCATTCCTACGGTGATAAACGCGAATCCGACCATCACCCCTGGTGAGACAAAACCGCAACTCGTCAGTGAAGAGCACTTTTTGCCAGTCCTGTCTGGTCCAGCGACGGTGGGTTTGTGCCCATATGCGACATAGTTGCCAATGATGCCTGGTGAGGACCTGCTTTACAACAGGCCTACAAGCCCTCAGTGCAGCCTCTCTCAGCCTATTGCGGACAGTCTGAGCACTGATGGAGGAATTGTGCGTTCCTGGTTTAACTTGGGCAGTTGTTGTTGCCATCCTGTACCTGTACCGCAGGTGTGATGTTCGGCTGTACCGATCCTGTGCAGGTGTTGTTACACGTGGTCTGCCACTGCGAGGACAATCAGCTGTCCATCCTGTCTCCTTGTAGCGCTGTCTTAGGTGTCTCACAGTACGGACATTGCAATTTATTACCCTGGCCACATCTGCAGTCCTCATACCTCCTTGCAGCATGCCTAAGGCACGTTCACACAGATGAGCAGGGACCCTGGACATCTTTCTTTTGGTGTTTTTCAGAGTCAATAGAAATGCCTCTTTAGTGTCCTAAGGTTTCATAACTGTGACCTTAATTACCTACCGTCTGTAAGCTGGTAGTGTCTTAACGACCGGTCCACAGGTGCATGTTCATTAATTGTTTATGCTTCATTGAACAAGCATGGGAAACAGTGTTTAAACCCTTTGCAATGAAGATCGGAAGTTATATATTTAGATTTTTACGAATTATCCTAGAAAGACAGGGTCCTGAAAACTAAATCTAAAATAAGTGACCAAAATGAACACTTACACACAAACCTCCAGGTCTAATCAGGCGGCCAGGGTTTTGTTTTTTAGCCATGTCGCTGACCGTCCCCAAATGAGCTGGGACCAGCATGGAATGTGACACTTCATGGCACGAGGCTACGTGATCAAGCTAGGCTAGGTGCCTGTGTTAGACTGGGCTAGAGGGCTAGCCCCGCAGGCGCGTAGCGATCATGCTAACACAAGCCTACAGACGTGACTGGAGCATCCCGTCTATCCCTCTCTCCCACCCCCTTTTCTCCCTCCCTCTCTGTCGGTCTGTCTGTGGTTCTTTTCTGGTGCATATGTCCAGAGGCAAGGAATAGGATGACAACTCATTTCATCACTCTCTGCCAATTAGAATGTGATGTTTGTGCCTGCTTGCGTTAGCAGATAAAAGTCGTTGTTGTTTTTATTCCCTGCATCTTTGAAGGGGAAAAAAAACACCTGGCATTTGGGGTAGTATTTCACTGACGAAAACAATTGGTTTCTATCCTATTCCCTCCATGCAGCTTTTTTCTTCCCCCTGGCAGTTAGGAGTAGCTCTCCTGCATCAATGTTGCAGTTTGGATAAGGCAAAATAACAAGAGTAAGATGTCGGAACCATTAGTAAAACGTGAGAAGAGCAGGTCCCAGGCAAGTCTAGTTCCATAGCTGAGTGCAAACGTGAGGTGGACCGCTCATGTCGAGGATTACCGGGCCGGGACTCTGTGTGTGTGTGTGTGTGCATGACCTTGCGTGTGTGTTAGGGCTGGCGCCGTTACCGTGAAAATGACAGATAATGGATGTGTCATTTTGACTAAATATGAATAAAAAAATATCTCCGCCAGTCATAACCCCCTCAATCCTTGACTTTCATAAATATGTCTATTGTAAGATTGTGAAATAAGCAGTTTTAAGAGTGCCAAAAAGTTACTTTTTCAAATTCTCCTACAGAGTCGCATGCAGGTAAGATGTTTACCATTTCCAAATAATTCTCAAAATTGAAGAGATGAGCTCTATTTTAAAATGTAACTTTCTCCAAGAATAATCAATGTTCCATGCACTCCACGTGAGCACGCAGCAACAGTATATGGCTCTGCTGTAGGCTATATATACAGCGCATTCAGAAAGTATTCAGACCCCTCTCTTTTTTGTTACATTACAGCCTTATTCTAAAATTGATTAAATAAAAAAAATGTCCTCACCAATCTACACACAAAACCCCATAATGGCCAAGTGAAAACAGGTTTAAGATGCGTTTGCAAATGTATTAAATAAAATACAGAAATACCTTATTTTCAATAAGTATTCAGGCCCTTTGTTGAGACTCGAAATTGAGCTCAGGTGCATCCTGTTTCCATTGATCATCCTTGAGATATTTCTACAACTTGATTGGACTCCACAATTCAATTGATAGCACATGATTTGAAAAAGGCACACACCTGTCTATATAAGGTCCCATAGTTGACAGTGCGTCAGAACAAAAATCAAGCCATGAGGTCGAAGGAATTGTCCGTAGAGCTCCGAGACAGGATTCTGTCGAGGCACAGATCTGGGAAAGGGTACCAAAAAATGTCTCCAGCATTGAAGGTCCCCAAGAACACAGTGGCATCCATCAGCAGGTAGCCTAGCGGTTAGAGCGTTGGGCAAGTAGCCAAAAGGTTGCTGTATCGAATCCCCGAGCTGACAAATAAAAATCTGTCATTCTGCCCCTGAGCAAGGCAGTTAACTCACTGTTCCCCGGGTGCCAAAGACGTGGAAGGATCTGGGGAGGAGAGTGAACCCTCTGACAGAGTTCCAGAGTTCTTCTGTGGAGATGGAATAACCTTCCAGAAGGACAACAATCTCTGCAGCGCTCAACCAATCAGGCCATTATGGTAGAGTGACCAAACTGAAGCAACTCCTATGTAAAAGGCCCACGACAGCCCGCTTGGAGTTTGCCAAAAGGCACCAAAGACTCTCAGACCATGAGTAACAAGATTCTCTGGTCTGATGAAACCAAGATTCAACTCTTTGGCCTGAATGACAAGCATCACATGTGGAGGAAACCTGGCACCATCCCTACGGTGAAGCATGCTGGTGGCAGCATCATGCTGTGTGGATGTTTTCCAGCAGCAGAGACTGGGAGACTAGTCAGGATCGAGGGAAAGGTGAACAGAGAAAAATACAGAGAGATCCTTGATAAAAACCTGCTCCAGAGCGCTCAGAACCTCAGACTGGGGTGACGCTTCACCTTCCAATAGGACAACGACCCTAAGCACCCAGCCAAAACAACGCAGGAGTGGCTTCAGGACACGTCTGTGAATGTCCTTGAGTGGTCCAGCAAGAGCCCGGACTTGAACCCGATCAAACGTCTCTGGAGAAACATGAAAAAAAGCTGTGCAGCAACGCTCCCCATCGAACCTGACAGAGCTTGAGAGGATCTGCAGAGAAGAATGGGAGAAACTCCCCAAATACAGGTGTGCCAAGCTTGTAGCGTCATACCCAAGAAGACGAAAGGCTGTAATCGCTGCCAAATGTGGCCCGATTTAGGAAACTAGGCATATGTCTAGCTAGCTAACGTTACATGTCTAAACAAAAGACTAAGTTAAAGCTTGATGTTAGCTAGCTAACGTTAGCGGAGGTTGCTAGCTAACATCAACTTACATGTATGAAGTGTCTGTAACGTTAGTATCTGAAATGTGTCTTTCAGCATCAGTAGAACAACTCCTGACTCCCCTCCACCAGTCATACAAGGAGAATGGTCTACTGCCTCCCATCAAAAAGAGAGCTGGCCCAAGCAAGCACAAGTTACACCTGAAGCTTGAGGACTTGCAGTGAGTTGTGAACTTCAACAACAGAGGATAACGCAATAGTATTACCAGGACGCCACCTAGGACACAAACACTTTGGTGGAAAGCTGCTGCTATCCCATGTGACAAAAGCAGCAGTGTGGCGTCTCTACAAGGAATTGATGACAACACTTGGTATGTAAAGCATAAACACATTTTATTTATTTTAACTTCTTGAGGGCAGGGGGCAGCTTTTTCACTTTCGGGAAAAATAGCATGCCAAAATTCAACTGCTTGCTACTCATCCCCAGAATATAAGATATGCATATTATTAGTAGATTTGGATAGAAAACACTGAAGTTTCTAAAACTGTTTGAATCATGTCTGTGAGAAAAACAGAACTTATGTAGCAGGCAAAACCCTGAGGACAAACCATTCAGAATTTGTATTCTTTTGATGTTACTGTCTTTTCAATGAGTCACCAGATTTCTAATGGACTTGCTTGCAGTTCCTACCGCTTCCACTGGATGTCACCAGTCCTTGGAAATCGGTTGAGGTTATTCCTTTGTGTACCGAAGAAGTAGGGCTATCGTAAATGAGGGTCACATGAAGTCAATTTTTGGAGAGGGTCACGTTATGAAAAAAGTTGCGTCAGTTTGGTTTCATTTTGTATTGAACACAGATCATCCCGTCTTCAGATTGATCGATTATTAACGTTTAAAAATACCTAACGTTGTATGACAAAAGTAGTTTGAAAAGTTTTGGTAAATTTACATGTAACTTTTGATATATTTTTGTAGTGACTTGGCGAAAGTTGGAAGCTGTGTTTTTCTGGATGAAATGGTCCAAATAAATTGACATTTTGGATATATATCGACGGAATTAATTGAACAAAAGGACCATTTGTGATGTTTATGGGACATACTGGAGTGCCAACAAAAGAATTTCGTCAAAGGTAAGGCATGATTTATACACTGCTCAAAAAAATAAAGGGAACACTTAAACAACACAATGTAACTCTAGTAAATCACACTTCTGTGAAATCAAACTGTCCACTTAGGAAGCAACACTGATTGACAATACATTTCACAGCTGTTGTGCAAATGGAATAGACAAAAGGTGGAAATTATAGGCAATTAGTAAGACACCCCCAAAAAAGGAATGGTTCTGCAGGTGGTGACCACAGACCACTTCTCAGTTCCTATGCTTCCTGGCTGATGTTTTGGTCACTTTTGAATGTTGGCGGTGCTTTCACTCTAGTGGTAGCATGAGAGGGAGTCTACAACCCACACAAGTGGCTCAGGTAGTGCAGTTCATCCATGATGGCACATCAATGCGAGCTGTGGCAAAAAGGTTTGCTGTGTCTGTCAGCGTAGTGTCCAGAGCATGGATGCGCTACCAGGAGACAGGCCAGTACATCAGGAGACGTGGAGGAGGCCGTAGGAGGGCAACAACCCAGCAGCAGGACCGCTACCTCCGCCTTTGTGCAAGGAGGTGCACTGCCGGAGCCCTGCAAAATGACCTCCAGCAGGCCACAAATGTGCATGTGTCTGCTCAAACGGTCAGAAACAGACTCCATGCGGGTGGTATGAGGGCCCGACGTCCACAGGTGGGGGTTGTGCTTACAGCCCAACACCGTACAGGACGTTTGGCATTTGCCAGAGAACACCAAGATTGGCAAATTCGCCACTGGCGCCCTGTGCTCTTCACAGATGAAAGCAGGTTCACACTGAGCACATGAGCACATGTGACAGACGTGACAGAGTCTGGAGACGCCGTGGAGAACGTTCTGCTGCCTGCAACATCCTCCAGCATGACCGGTTTGGCGGTGGGTCAGTCATGGTGTGGGGTGGCATTTCTTTGTGGGGCCGCACAGCCCTCCATGTGCTCGCCAGAGGTAGCCTGACTGCCATTAGGTACCGAGATGAGATCCTCAGACCCCTTGTGAGACCATATGCTGACACATGCACATTTGTGGCCTGCTGGAGGTCATTTTGCAGGGCTCCGGCAGCGCACCTCCTTGCACAAAGGCGGAGGTAGCGGTCCTGTTGCTGGGTTGTTGCCCTCCTACGGCCTCCTCCACGTCTCCTGATGTACTGGCCTGTCTCCTGGTAGCGCCTCCATGCTCTGGACACTACGCTGACAGACACAGCCAACCTTTTTGCCACAGCTCGCATTGATGTGCCATCCTGGATGAGCTGCACTACCTGAGCCACTTGTGTGGGTTGTAGACTCCCTCTCATGCTACCACTAGAGTGAAAGCACCGCCAACATTCAAAAGTGACTAAAACATCAGCCAGGAAGCATAGGAACTGAGAATTGGTCTGTGGTCACCACCTGCAGAACCATTCCTTTATTGGGGGTGTCTTACTAATTTCCTATAATTTCCACCTTTTGTCTATTCCATTTGCACAACAGCATGTGAAATTTATTGTCAATCAGTGTTGCTTCCTAAGTGGACAGTTTGATTTCACAGAAGTGTGATTGACTTGGAGTTACATTGTGTTGTTTAAGTGTTCCCTTTATTTTTTTGAGCAGTGTATTTTATTTCTGCGTTTTGTGTCGTGCTTGCAGTGTTGAAATATGCTACTCTGTTTGTTTACTGATGTGCTGTCATCAGATAATAGCATCTTATGCTTTTGCCGAAAAGTTTTTGAAATCTGACATGTTGGCTGGATTCACAACGAGTGTAGCTTTAATTTGGTATCTTACATGTGTGATTTAATGAAAGTTTGATTTTTATATCATGTTATTTGAATATGGCTCCCTGTATTTTCCCTGGCTATTGGCCGGTGGGACAATTGCGTCCCACCTGCCCCAGAGAAGCTAATTGACCTCCAACATGATTGGCACAACCTTAATTGATCTCACATTTTCCTGTATTTTCCAGAGGTACGTGTAGTCGGGCTGTCTTCAGGAATCTGTGGAGAAAATTGCTGCCCCACATCTCAAGCACTAAGACCAGGACAGACCTGTGTTGGCAGTGCCAGAGGTTCAACTATCAGGTCTTCAGATCTGCCAATCTGGCAGAAGCTGTTAAGTCAGCCAAGCTGAAGAAGCAAGAGCAGCATCTCCTGCTTGTTCAGAGTGAGCAGTCTGTCTACCAGAAGATGATTGCTGACTGCAAGACCACCTGTCAAGACCTGCAGTTGTCTCTGGGGGCCCCTACTGAACCAGCAAGCAAAGACATCAGGAGAGATTACAGCTTTGATTTTGCTCAACAAGTAAGCAACATTTCCTCATTTATACTGATTAAGGATATAGATGGATAGATATACACTCCAAAAATATAATTCCAAAATATATATATGGGAGGCAGGCAAAAAGGGTAGCAGCGCAGTCAACAACTACATGCACCATTTCTTCACCAACTACAGAGTTGGGGAAACACGTGTGGACCTGAATTGTGATAGATTTTCGGGCCAAACCCTCCCCTAACCCGGACAACGCTGGGCCAATTGTGCGGCGCCCTATAGGACTCTCGGTCATGGCCGGTTGTGATACAGCCTGGCTCTCGGTCATGGCCGGTTGTGATACAGCCTGGGATCTAACCCGGGTCTATAGTAACGCCTCAAGAACTGCGATGCAGTGCCTTAGACCACACTGCGCCACAAGGGAGGCTAATTTTGAGTATTTTGTCAAATAACATAAAATTATCTACAATAACAGGAATTTCATTTTTCAGCTGAAGTGTATTGTGACCCCAACACCGCAATACCTAATCGTGGGTTTGGTGAACCGTTACACCACTAGTTCTGTGGTAGGCCTCGCTGGCTGCAACCGCTTACACACCCCTACACCCTTAACCAGATCCAGCAAAGAGAAGCACAATGAGGGCTCAAATTCAGTCTACCTGTATTTGAAAGAAAACAAACTTCTGTCAATATGTAATGAACAACGTTTAGCATTTGAGTTTATTCCTAGTGTCAAGGCCAGAGAGTGAACCTAGCCAGTGAAGTCTAACCTGAGGTAGTCAACCCTAATGTCTGAGGTATGAACAGACTACAGAAAGCATGTTGTCTGCGCCAGTCTCCTCAGATAATTTACTGAGGTGAATCATGAAGACATTAGGAACACACATACATGACTGGAGAGATTTCAAGAACACACACACGAGAGGTTGCGTCTCTCCTGCAATCGACCCCCTTCGTTGGAACGCATCGGCTAGCACTCCTGCAGAGAGAGTGAGTGGAGTCAACCATCAGAGAATCACACTGCCCCTAAGGCGTCGGCAGATTTAGTTTGGTTGGCGCCTAGCAGAGGAACCGAACGAGTGTGCTTGCATACTCTCTTAAAAAGACCTTTGCTTGTTAAATGAGGGGGGAAAAAAGTGGCAATAGTACTGTTTGTCCATTTTGAGATGCCGTAGCCAGTTTAGGGCTCCTGAATGGCGCAGCGGTCTAAGGCACCGCATCTTAGTGCCAGAGGTGTCACTACAGACCCTGGTTCGATCCCAGGCTGTATCACAACTTGCTGTGATCCCATAGGGCGGCGCACAACTGGCCCAGAGTCGTCCGGGTTAGAGGAGGGTTTGGCCGGGGTAGGCCGCCATTGTAAAATAAGAATATGTTCTTAACTGACTTGCCTAGTTAAATAAAAAGGTTAAATACATTTAAAAAACACACTTCCTCAAAATAGTCTGAATTATTCTAAGAAAGAAAATCAGTCATTCATTTGGTCGTTTTTGCCGAAAAGATCTTAGTCGCGCAATTTTATATCTAACTAAGATGTTTGTTGCAGTATCTCATTGAAAAAATGTGTGTGAACACGAGTTGTCTCTCGTTGAATGACAACAAAGCCTTTATTGAAGAATCCCAACTGTTGACCAATCACTGACGAAGGGGCATAGACTTCGGCTACCGACTTCAGCTTATCTCCAGAAAAAATGGTGTGTGCCCGAACAGCCAGAAAAAAACATCACTGAAGTCCAAAACAAACAAAAACGGCATCATAATATATGCACCAATCTTCCCGAACTGTTTTGGCTGGGAAGCTTGCGGACGCCTTAAGGGGTCACACCTCCCCTCTTCCCCTTTCTTCCCCCACCCCTCTCTCCTGCCCTATGTATTCCTGCAGGGAATTCCCTTTTCAGCTGTGGAGAGGATGTTGCTGTGTGTTCTACAGCCCTCCAGCTCCACATTACCTGATTTAGACACAGCCAGCTTGGCCTGTTAACCCAAAGCAGCGTTTCTTCACCCTAGTCCTACCTCTGGAAACGTCTCTCCTCTCTTCACCCCCTCTCCTTTCCCATTCTGTCTTTCTCTATCCTCATAAATCCCTCAATCCTGTCTCCTATGACCCTCTTCCTCCATGCTCCTTTACTCATCACTTTCTCCACTCATCCTCTCTCTTTCTTCACTCTTGCTCTCTTCATCTTCCTCTCTTAATCAGAGATGCACAGTGTAACTTAAAAGAGTCTCTTCTGCGGAATGTTTTATGGGACACAGAGGAACTGTCTTTTGTAGAAGGGGAGTAATTCTGGTCTGGTAGCATGGTTGAAATGGAGAAGACTGAACGGCACAGTTAACTTCTTATGGCTGAAGGGGCAGTATTGAGTAGCTTGGATGAAAGGTGCCCATATCAAACGGCCTGCTCCTCGGTCATAGTTGCTAATATTTGCATATTATTATTAGTATTGGATAGAAAACACTCTAAAGTTACTAAAACTGTTTGAATTATGTCTGTGAGATTAACAGAACTCATATTGGCAGGCAAAATCCTGAGTTGAAATCAAAACAGGAAGTCAGAAATCTGAGCTTGTATGTATTCACCAGAGTCCCTAATGAAATCCCCTTGAGATATGAATGATTGTGCACTGCCTAGGGGTTCCACTAGATGTCAACCATCAATAGAAATTATAATGAGACTTCTATGATGTTGTGGGAGAGAATGATAGCAGAATCAGTCAGGTGTCCATCAAGCAGCCATTTTCTGATCATGCTTTTTCCTCGTGGTACTCACTTGCGTTCCATTGCTCACGAAGACAAGAAAGAATACTCCGGTTGGAACTTTATTGAAGCTATATGTTAAAAACATCCTAATGATTGATTCTGTACTTAGTTTGAAATGTTTCTTCGACCGGTAATATCACTTTTTTAATTTTTTGTCCGATATAACTCTGACCAGAATTAGCGTTTGGATATGTAAACCAGACGCGCTAACAAAAGAAGGTATTTGGACATAAATAACGGATTTTTTCAAACAAAACAAACATTTATTGTGGACCTGGGATTCCTGGTGTGCTTTCTGATGTAGATCATCAAAGGTAAGGGAATATTTATCAAATATTTTCTTGTTTATGTTGACGCCATCTTTGCTACTGTGGTGTTTTACTTTTGAGCGCCGTCTCAGATTATAGCGTGGGTTTCTTTTTCCGTAAAGTTTTTTTGTAATCTGACACAGCAGTTGCATTAAGGAGAGGTATATCTATAATTCCATGTGTATAACTTGTATTATCATCTATATTTATGAGTATTTGTTGAAACGATGTGGCTATGCAAAGTCACTTGTTTTTCTTGCCACTAGTGAATCTAGTCGCCTCAATGTAAACTCTGATTTTTTTATATAAATATGAATTTAATCAAACAAAACATGCATGTATTGTGTAACATGAAGTCCTATGAGTGTCATCTGATGAAAATAATTGAAGGTTAGTGATTCATTTTATCTCTATTCTGGTTTTTGTGAAGCCATCTTTAGCTGGAAAAAATGGCTGTGGTTATTGTGGTTTTGTGGTGACCTAACATAATCGTTTGTAGTGCTTTCGCTGAAAAGCCTATTTGAAATCGGACACTTTGGTGGGATTAACAAGATTACCTTTAAAATGATATAAAACACATGAATGTCTGAGGAATTTTAATTATGAGATTTCTGTTTTTTGAATTTGGCGCCCTGCACTTCGACTGGCTGTTGTCATATCGATCCCGTTAACGGGACTGCAGCCATAAGAAGTTTAAGGCCATAGGCGCCGTACATTCACTCACACACCACTACAGATCTTCAACACCATTTGACCTACAGGGTTAAAGTTACTGGGCTCAACCATCATATATTAAAATACCTAATTTATTCATCTCTCACTTAATAATTCCCCAAGCCACTGAGATGCATTTGCAATATTGAACTGTCAACAAATTATGCTAATCAGTGAGCTTGCATTATAGCTTTGCGTTTTCTGACCTTAGGGTAATTAGAAAACCTTGATCACACATGAACTAACAATTAGCATAGGCTACCAGGAGTCAGACCTGAGTGAGAGCTGCATTCTAAAACAGATAAATTGATTGATTGGATTGATGGGTTATTTAACCCAACTAGTCCCGCCGCAACGCCAACACGATTTGGACTTCTAACCCATTTTAAACATAGTGTGTTTGAGCTAGACTTCTTTTTACCACTGGACTCATCTATTTGGATTTGTCTATTTCTTCTGTATCCGATGGTACCAACCATTAGTTTGTGTGATTAACAGGGGCTGAGCTAGAGCGGTTTAAATAGCACTATTTAAAAAGGGGCACATTTCCTCCTTGAAAACTTCTATGGCTATCAACAATGGAAGGAGGGCTACAGCAATATGTTACTTTTCAAAGTGGATGCTGTCCCAACCAACAATGTGGCTTATAACGGATCACAAAACAGTCAGCAGCACCAGCATAGATTATCAGGACTTTACCGGATAAGTGAAAGAGCTAGCTTACTACGTCTACGGTAACGTTAGCTAACTGTAGAGCTACCACATTTGGCTCACGTCTTCCATCTAAATAACACTAATTAAAGCTAAAGTAACTAAGTGAGCAATCAACAGCTGGCAGACATGTTAACGGCTGGTGCAGTCATACTATAAATCAGCGATCACGAACCTTTGAGTCAAGATCACTTTCGGAGTCAAAAAAATAAAAATGTAAAATAAAAAGTAAAGATTGCGCCAGAGGGGATGGCTGCCGTTTTATGGGCTCTTAACCAACCGTGCTATTTTGTTTGTTATTTCGCATTGTTTGTAACTTACTTTGTACATAATGTTGCTGCTACCGTCTCTTTTGACCGAAAAGAGCTTCTGGACATCAGAACAGCGATTACTCACCTTGAACTGGACAAATAATTTTTCTTTAATGAGTCGGATGAAAGGGATTTACTCCAGACACCCGAACAGGCCCTCATCCCCGTCATTCGCAGGAGAAAGAGATGGAGGTTTCGCGGAAGGAGATCGGGGTGCCTTGTGAGGATCCGGCGACAAGTGGCTAATCTGCCTTTGCCATTGGTACTATTGGCCAACGTACAATCGCTGGATGATAAAGTGGACGAACTACAAGCACGTATATCCTACCAACAGGACATTAGAAACTGTAATATCTTATGTTTCACCGAGTTCTGGCTGAACGACGACATGAATAACATACAGCTGGCGGATTATACACTGTATCGGCAGGATAGAACAGCAGCCTGTGGTAAGACAAGGGGTGGCGGTGTATGTATATTTGTAAACAACAGCTGGTGCAAGATATCTAAGTAAGTCTCGAGGTTTGTTGCCTGAGGTAGAGCATCTCATGACCAAAGCTGTAGACCACACTATCTACCTAGAGAGTTTATCTGCATTCTTCGTAGCTGTCTATTTACCAACACAAACCGATGCTGTCATTAAGACCACACTCAATGAGCTCTATATTGCCATAAGCAAACAGGAAAATGCTCATCCAGAGGCGGCGCTCCTAGTGGCCAGGGACTTTAATTCAGGAAAACTTATACGTTTAACCTAATTTCTACCAGCGCAACCGGGGGGGGGGGGCACTCTCGACCACCTTTACTCCTCACACAGAGACGCGTACAAAGCTCTCCCTCGCCCTCCATTTGGCAATTCTGACCATATTTCCATCCTCCTGATTCCTGCATAAAAGCAAAAGTTAAAGCAGGAAGCACCCGTGACTGACAATAAAGAAAAGGTGGTCAGATGAAGCAGATGCTAAGCTACAGGACGGTTTTGCGAGCACAGACTGGAATATGTTCTGTGATTCTTCCGATGGCATTGAGGAGTACACCCCATCAGTCACTGGCTTCATCAATAAGTGCATCGATGACGTCGTCCCCACAGTGATTGTACGGACATACCCCAACCAAAACCCATGGATTACAGGTGTCATGACGTTGCCCTGTTGGGTGAGGTTCATGACCCCCCCATAAATACCTTTCCCCCTTTTCTCTCCAGTCTACACAGAATGGACTCTTGGAAAATCCTGTATTACCACAGAGAACGTATGGTAAAATCAAAAGGCTGGGGAAAGGAACAATATTTCCCTTCCTCAACCAGTTAAAAGTGTCCTTTGGTACTTAAAGAATATGATGTCAAATCAGTTGTTGTCTGGGACATCTGATGATAGGATGGCATAAATTGTATCTCAAAAGTCCACACATTCTAGTTATCAGATTCACGTGGAATTGTTATGCAATTTAAATGTTTAAAATATGAAACTATTTGTGAGAAGATGAAAATTAGATTTTAGCTTCTAAATGAGAGAATTGTTTTCATAAGTAAACTTATGCTCACTCAGTGGCCACACCCCAAGTGAACAGACATTTGTTGAAGAGGGATGAAACACGCCCTTCTCGTCCACAGTACAAAAGCCCCCGTGACCCAATTCACATTAGACTAAGCAAACCCCGGCATGAGCTGTGGTTGCGAATGGTTTAACGACTAAATTTACATGAGACCAGATCACGTGGAGGTGACGATCACCACGCTGGAATGGTGAATTTCGACTAGACCAGCCAGAATACAGCACGAGCTTATTATGGCATCTTGGTATGAATTTTGAACTATTATTCACTAAAGAAGAAGTGATACATCCTAGACGTTGAGTTATCAGCTGCTGCTATAAACGTACGTGGCCTAGAAAAAGGACAGACAATCTCTTAAGAACGACAGGGTATTTCAACGTATCCGCTCTATAACATTACGACCAGAAAAATTTGTCAAAGGACAATGGCGATCTTTGCTGGGAAAACCAGTCTTCCATCTTCGACCGATTTATCGAAGCGCAGCTTAGAGTAAATATATATATCTTGCATTTTCCTTTTCCCCGAATGGGCGGTTATTGGAATGCATAAGATTCTGTATTTACAGTTGCATAGCTTCTCAAGGTCCGATAGACCCAATCCCTTTGTCTCTTAGTCTTCCCACTCTTTCATTTAAACCCAACCCCCTTCCTTTGTGTAACCAGCAGTCATATCGGGTTAGCCCACTAGGGTCTTTTCATGACATGATTAGTAATCGATGTATGATCTACCCTGTCTGTATATATATGTAAATCTGTGTGATCGTTTAGGTATTTAGTAAATAAATAATTAAGCCAATTTGTGTATTGCTGATTCAACTTGTTCGTTAGGGTTCGTACAGATAACCAAGTACTTTACGACAATCAGAATGAGAATGAATAAGGTGACGATTAACAAGTGACTGCTATTGATATAAAAGATCTTCAGATCTTTAAGAGTGGATTTGGGAGATAGCCGCTCTACATAAACGAATGCTTCCGTGGTGCCCCAGGATTCCTAATGAGTTAGTCATTGCCTGATTATTTAATCAAAAATTAAACGTAAGGTAATCGATTTGAAAATAGCATGTCATCTCATTTAAATCATAGTCAGAGACATGACACAGGCCACATTCACACTGAGCTAAAGGGTAGAGCTGCCGCTTTCAAGGAGCGGGACTCTAACCCGAAAGCTTAAAAGAAATCTCGCTATGCCCTCCGACAAACCATCAAACAGGCAAGGCATCAATACAGGACCAAGATCGAATCGTACTACACCGGCTCCGACGCTCGTCAAAATGTGGCAGGGCTTGCAAACCATTACAGACTACAAAAGAGAAGCATAGCTGAGAGCTGCCCCGTGACATGTCCATGGACGTTGAAAAGTAGTTTAAAATGTTGTCCAAAAGTAGTCCACAGACAGCTTTTTGGTCCGATCGAGACCAGCCTTGATTTCAACGTCCACAGACATCTGGACCGGCCTTCATTTGGCCCAAACATAGACATCTATGATTGGTTCAGATTTGGTCCGGTGGGTGAGGATGCTGGTTACAGTAAATGGAAACAAAGGGGGCTCACGGTTAGGTGTCAGTAAGAGCCGCACGAGGTGACATTAATTGGAGACACAGACAGACAGACCAACCGATGGACAGGACAGGTTGTCCAGACTTGCATTGACCAAGACAACAGAAAGATAAAGCAGTTATGAGCTGAACATAAGTATGCCAGTGGTAGTGAGGATAGTAGCAGGTGACCAAACGGTGGTTTGTGACTGCTATGACCTCCCAATGTAGCAAATTCAATTGCATAAATTCCGTTAGATTTTTCGGATATTCTATTACCGATTTAA
This sequence comes from Salvelinus fontinalis, assembly GCF_029448725.1. Classification (NCBI taxonomy): domain Eukaryota; kingdom Metazoa; phylum Chordata; class Actinopteri; order Salmoniformes; family Salmonidae; genus Salvelinus; species Salvelinus fontinalis. The sequence continues at coordinate 44,069,941 of NC_074669.1, forward strand.
TAATTTATAAATAAAATGAGTAATTCAGAAACAAAATTGATATCAGTAAAAACACTATAACCAATGAATAGGTCAACCTTTAATTGTTACTTCTGTGAACTTCATGAGGGAGAGAAATTGGAAAATATCTTAAAGATATAGTATGTGGTTTTTGGTCATGGAATTAAAAAAGGCACAAGGCAATGTTTCTTAAACTTACAGAAGGCAGAAAATATTCTCAAAAACTAAAAATAAGTGTTGATATTAGTTGGCAGGGGTCTTTATTTCAACATTATTATGTTTTGAAGCTTTTCTAATACCTTTTAAGACTTTTTCTGGTAGATGTTTCTAAGACCCCTTTCCCATCTGTTTGACAAGAAATCAAAGCCTTTGCTTATTCCACAATTTTAGGATGTAAAATAGTTAAAATATATACATGCCTTAATTAAAAATATATATATATATATAAATAGACTCTTCGCTTTAATTCGACACCCAATTTGACATGCTCCTATGAACTTCGATTGTTGGTGCTCATGGGTCATTTTAGATAGAAATGACCTAAGGCGAGAGATGGAAAGGGGGAAAAAATAGAGTGAGATGGGGAGGGAGAGAGCAGGGAAGAGGGGAAGGCAGGGAAGAGCAGGGAAGAGTGGGGGAGGGGGAGAGATTCTCTCCACAATAGAGAAGGTGCCAGCCCTGGCAGTCCTGATACCAACTAGGCCTTCCCTCCCTCCCTCCTAGCTTGTGTCTCCACTATTATATTACAATGTAGAAAACAGTAAAAATAAAGAAAAACCCTTGAATGAGTAGGTGTTCTAAAACTTTTGACCGGTAGGGAGTGTGTGTGTATTATGCAAGCGCACACACACAAACCTTTGACTGGCGTGTGTGTGTGTGTGTGTGTGTGTGTGTGTGTGTGTGTGTGTGTGTGTGTGTGTGTGTGTGTGTGTGTGTGTTACGATTTGAACATGAAAAAGCTTAAAAAAGCATAAATTCCAGGAGTTCCGTGGCAACTGTTTGACCCGGAGCCACGTTGGAGACACCGGCCGCGCCGCTACACCAGACCTCCCGTTCAAAGACAGGCAACTTCTTTAATCAGGGGATGCCTTTTGTCGCGACACCGCCAGCCCCTGCCACCTGCCTTCTTCTGACGAAACGCTTACTTTGAGACATGGGCTGCGTTGGGCTGTGTCGTGGAGCGAAGCGGTGTGTTTTGAGGCTTCCAAGGGCCCTGGTGCACAGGCTTCAAAACGACTAGGCTGGGCTGAGGCGCGCTCCTGTTTACAGCCTGCTGCCGCATGCCGCTTGCCTGCTACTGCTCCACTTAAATATTTACTATTAAAATGTATTTACTGTTAGCCCAGCAGAGCAAACACAGTATGGTGGCATGAACCAGACTGAGGCACTACTGTACTCCAACCCCCCCAGCACAGTATGATGGCATAGCCAGGCTATTCTCCAACAGCAAACTTCCTCCTCCTCAGCCCCCAAACTCACCCCCAACAGGCACTCCAACCGCTCCTAAAGTACTGACCAATGTAAGCTCCTGTTTGCTGTAGCCCCACCTTTCACTTTAATAAACTAACACACACACAACCCTCTCTCACACACACACCCTGAGACCTTCAACAACAGCTAAATACCCCGCTGGCTCCCGGGCCTGGCTTCAGACATCTGTAAAATATTTTTATTCGCTGGCCCACGACCGCAGCACACTGGCAGAGGTCTTCAGTCTCCCGGCCGCAGCTTGGCAGGACTTCTGAAGGAGCCAGAGCCAGCCCCAGCTCCTGAACCTCATGGCTGCTTCTACAGCCCAGCCTCCCTCCTGCCTGCTGCATCCGTCAGCTCCTAGCCTACTGCAAGGAAGGAAATGGCTGCCTAAGCATCTTCTCTCACACTGGAGAAAAACATATATGAGTAATATCCAGGACCAGGTGCTCACCGTTCGCCCTTTGATCCCACAAGGCAACTTTAATAAAAGCGTTGCCTAAATGTGATACCCAAACAATGTTTCATCTGATATAGCATGATGGTCAAAATGTTGTTTGCGTATCAAACACGTGTTGGAGAAGCCCACAGAGTGGATATTACTTTATTATTTCTAGTTTTGTCTAGCTCCTGTGTCAAGTTGGACATGCGTAAAAATAAAAAAATATATACATCTACCTCTCTGCCACTGACAGAGACCCAGAGAGATGGGGTCATGGCTAGAGGAGAATCCCAAAGTGTTTAGGGACAGCCGGGCAGGAGAGTAGGGTTCTATAGAACCTCTCTCCATGCCTCTCGGACTTGACAAGAGCTCCAGACCCCCAGGCCAAACCCAGGACCTGAGAGCTCAAGAGAAGGCTGCACCGAGTTGGGTTACAAATGGAGGAAGAGTCCCTCCCTAGCTGACAATAGCAAAAGGAGGTGAAACATCCAGATACAGGCCTTAACATAGTCACACGCTGTAGTCAATCTCTTCTGCTGTAAATCCTCTGTGAAGCATTAAGACTCATCTACGTTGAAACAAACGCCCATAGCACCACAGTAAACACGCCTCCATTTGGAATGATGCTCTGCCCTCTCTCTTTTTATTTTTTTGCCATTCCAAGTGCAAATTCCTTCTGCCTTTGTCTCGTCTCATGCTGACAAATGCATACTGCAGCTGTCACTGCTTACAGTGGCTCGTAGCATCTTGTAATTACTCCATGAAAGTGAATCTGCATCCTGGGGTAGTTGTAGTCTGTGTGTAGGGATAATCAAAAGAGATGTAGAGGGAAGGGGACTAGCCTACACAACATCCAATAAAGGCACTTTGTGCTTTTGAGCAATCTGTTTGTGCACAGTTCACAATCTGCCACAAACATGGCTTGAGCTGCAGTTAAGATAACAGACAGCGTCTTACAATAATTTAAAATGTACCTTTATTTAACTAGGCAAGTCAGTTAAGGACAATTTCTTATTTACAATGACGGCCCACTGGGGAACAGTGAGTTGAATGCCTTGTTGAGAGGCAGAACGACAGATTTTTACCTTGTCAGCTCGGGGATTCGATCCAGCAAACTTCCGGTTACTGGCCCAACTCTCTAACCACTAGGCTACCTGCCACCCCAGCTATGCCTGCCTCGCAAGTGTCTGAGCAATAAAATAAAAATGATACAGAAAGAGATTAAATAACTAAAATCATATGGGCTGAAGCATAAAGAAATTCTGTAGGTTTTATCTAAATTCATTAGTCATAGGTGCTATAAGGTTTAGACAGCGGTCCAGGATATTTATTTATTTTGTTTTTGGGGGGGAATCATGTCAGAAGTTCTTGATAAAATCAGGAAAACCCTATTCTGCTATCATGTCTTCATTATATTTAATTACTAGACATAATCTTTCATTTTCAAACATTTTATTAATTAAAGCCTAATTAGGCCTACTCTAGGGCAATATTGGTAATCACACAGTATAAGAGGCTAAAATAGCGGTATCTATTTAGTAAGGGATCTATTTAGTATTTCCTGCTTTCGCTGGAAATAATGAACAAATTGGAAGGTGTGTTCCACAACGCGCTAGCGGAGTAGAACTGAACTTCCACGAAGTTGCATTATTTTCCAGAGAATGCATAGCCCCTCGTTGATTATCCCTTTTATACCATGGTTATAATTGAACACATTTGCCATTAGAAATGTGTTCAACATCCACTGAAGTAGTTTCCTAGATCAATGCAGTAGTTGCCGTGGTAACCAAACAAACAGATTTGCTAGTTTAGCTAACCAAACTAGAGCCCTGTATTACTGCGGGACTCCCGCGTCGCCCATCAGAGAAGTTTGTGGCACGGTTGGAATGGTTCATGCTGTTGGCGTCGGTCAGAAAGACAAATCTGGGATGAAAATATTATTTTACTTGCGCAAATTATTTCAGAATATTTTTATCGCTGTCTAAAATGCGCTGTGCAGTGGCGACCCGTCATTCAGGGTCTTAAAAAAATACAAACGCAGACAATGAACATCCCTTTGAGCATAGTGAAGTTATTAATTAACCTTTGGATGGTGAATCAATAGACCCAGTCACTACAAAAACACAGGTGTCCTTCCTAAGTCAGTTGTCGGAGAGGAAGGAAACTGCACAGGAATTTCACCATCACTGAGTACCACTCTTCATATATTTTCAAGCATTGTGGTGGCTGCATCATGTTATAGGTATGCTTGTCATCGGCAAGGACTAAGGAGTATTTTTTTTTAATTAAATAAAAAATTGAATGGAGCGAAGCACAGGCAAAATCCTAGAGGGAAAACCTGGTTGTTTTCTTTCCAACAGACACTGGGAGACAAATTCACCATTCAGCAGGTTAATAATCTAAAACCCAAGGCCATATATACACTACATGACCAAAAGTATGTGGACACTTGTTTGTCGAACATCTCGTTCCAAAATCATGGGCATTAATATGGATTTGCTCCCCCTTTGCTGCTATAACAGCCTCCACTCTTCTGGGAAGGCTTTCCACTAGGTGTTGGAACATAGATTCGGGGACTTGCTTCCATTCAGCCACAATAGCATTAGTGAGGTCGGATGTTGGGCGATTAGGCCCACAGTCGGCGTTCCAATTCATCCCAAAGGTGTTTGATGGGGTTGAGGTTAAGGCTCTGTGCAGGCCAGTCAAGGTCTTCCACACCGATCTCAACAAACCATTTCTATATGGACCTCGCTTTGTGCACGGGGGCATTGTCATGCTGAAACGGGAAAGGGCCTTCCCCAAACTGTTGCCACAAAGTTGGCATATCAAGAAGCATGATCATTACACAGGTGCACCTCGTACTGTGGACTATAAAAGTCCTTTCTAAAATGTGCAGTTTTGTCAAACAACACAATGTCACAGATGTCTCAAGCTGAGGGAGCATGCAATTGGCATGCTGACTGCAAAAATGTCCACTTGAGCTGTTGCCAGAGAATTGAAATGTTAATTTTTCTACCATTCTACCATAAGCCGGTTGGATTCGTTGAATTTGGCAGTACATCCAACCGGCCTTATAACCACAGACCACGTGTAACCACGCCAGCCCAGGACCTCCATATCTGGCTTCTTCACCTGCGGGATCTTCTGATACCAGCCACCCGGACAGCTGATAAAACAGAGGAGTATTTCTGTCTGTGATAAAGTACATTTGTGAGGAAAAACTGATTCCTGACTGGCATGGCCTGTCTCCCCAGTGGGTGGGCCTTGCCCCCAAATGAGTGGGCCTCCCATATAAGGACTTATTTCCTTATATGAACTGTAACTCAGTAAAATCGCTGCAATTGCTGCATGTTAAGTTTATATTTTTGTTTAGTATATCAAAAAATAATAATAATAATAATTATGCCACACGTGAAACCTATTTTAGTGAACATATCCATTGCGGAGGCTGAGACTAATCCCTTGCAGAGGCACAGTCCAGGAAGAAGGGGAGAATGGCTAAACTGCACGTCTCTCTCCAAAATGTACTCTCTCCCGCCAATATGTGCGCATTCATTGTTTCATGAATTCAATGTGTGAAATTTTTCCTTGATTGTTAGTGTCTATCAATTCCACATTACATATCACCAGTAAAAAGCCTACATTTACTGTTAAATCATATAATTTCTCAACTACAATATATGTTTGGTTCTGATCATTTATGTTAATGCATTCAATATTTGATCATTCCAGTCTTTTATCATCCTCGTTGTCAGAGTGGACACATTGTTTGCAGAGCCGAAAGCCTATGCTACACTTGTGAGAAACTGTTTTATTTCATAAAATGTACGAGTTTTGTCAATTTAGTCATTGTCTTTTGTTTGGAGAGCTTCTGTCAATGTTGAGTAAGAACGCACACCTGATTACGCAAAGAAGTAGGCCTATAGGCTACCTGGCCTGTGCGCAAATGTAGGCATATAAAATGTGCCCATTTAGGGATCTGATATATTTCTGATTGGCTATACGCACCACCACTAATGAGCTGTGGAGCTTTTCAAAGTAATATTTTCTTCAAACAGCAAGCAAACAAGTCTGTTTTACATCCATTGAGAATGACAATAGTTCCTCAATGTATTTGAAAAATCTTTCCAACTCTCTCTTACGATAACCACGCAGCCTGAAAGGGAAAAATGACATGCTCTGATCGAAAGGAACCATAAATAGGTCTACCTGATGAGCTCTTATCCCTTGCGCAAAATAGCCTACAGCTGTGTCTGTCCTGAGCTCACTGGCAATCGAAACTGAGGGCGGAAAAATAATTTGTACAATATTGCAAGTTTGCTAGTGCAAGCGTTGCCAATGTGTTTTATAGGAATTTATTTTTATGAGCATATTTTCTACCTGCAGGCTGTGATGTTTTTATTTGTTGGCTTTATGTAGGCTATTTTTACATAGTTGGCAATGGCAACTTAAGTTACTTTTTTGTTTTTGTATAATTTTGATCCTGATTTGGATAGAACTTTGATTAAGCACATGACAACGATTTTGAGATACGAAGGCGTTATTATAAATGAAATGAAACTGTTCCACGAAAAATGTGCATATGAAAACCATAACTGGCACGCAGATCGGTAGAAACTCTAAGATAAAAAGGCATTTCCACATGAGAAAGGTTGCCGACTCCTCTTGTTGCCTATTACCGGGATCTTCAGGAGAGTAATGGTGGATTCTGCGAAAGCCAGCAGGAGCAGAAGGAGGACTGCCGGTCAGGTTAAGGTTTTCCTCTTCTGGTTATCTTGATCTCTGTCTCCCTCTTGAGTAATGTGTGTTTAATTTCATCAAACAGTATCAGACAAGTATATAGCTGATTTTATTAAAACACATTAGGGTGTGTATATACAGTACCGGTTTGGACACATCTACTCATTCCAGGGCTTTTCTTTATTTTCACTATTTTCTACTTTGTAGAATAATAGTGAATACAGCAACACTATGAATTAACGGAATCATGCAGTAACCACAAAAGTGTTAAAACAAATCAAAATACATAATATACATGAGATTCTTCAAAGTAGCTTCATGACGTAGTCACCTGGAATGCATTTCAATTAACAGGTGTGTCTTGTTAAAAAGTACATTTGTGGGCCAATCAGTTGTGTTGTGACAAGGTAGGGGGGGTTGGTATACAGAAGATAGCCCTATTTGGTAAAAGACCAAGTCCATATTATGGCAAGAACAGCTCAAAAAAGCAAAGAGAGTCCATCATTACTTTAAGACATGAAGGTCAGTCAATACAGAAAAATTCAAGAACTTTGAAAGTGTGTCACAAAAACCATCAAGCGCTATGATGAAACTAGCTCTCATGAGGACCGCCACAGGAAAGGAAGACCCAGAGTTCCCTCTGCTGCAGAGGATAAGTTCATTAGAGCTACCAGCCTAAGAAATTGAAGCCCAAATAAATGCTTCACACAGAGTTCAAGTAACAGACATATCTCAACATCAACTGTTCAGAGGAGACTGTGTGAGTCAGGCCTTCATGGTCAAATTGCTGCTAGGAACCCAGTACTAAAGGATGCCAATAAGACACTTGCTTGTGCCAAGAAACACGAGCAACAGACATTAGACTGGTGGAAATCTGTCCTTTGGTCTGATGAGTTCAAATGTTCGATTTTTGGTTCCAACCGCCGTGTCTTTGTGAGACGCAGAGTAGATAAAAGGATGATCTCTGCATGTGTGGTTCCCACCATGAAGCATGGAGGAGGTGTGATGGTGCTTTGCTGGTGACACTGTCTGTGATTTATTTAGAATTCAAGGCACACTTAACCAGCATGGCTACCACAGCATTCTGCAGCAATACGCCCCATCCCATCTGGTTTGCTCTTGGTGGGACTATCATTTGTTTTCAACAGGACAATGACCCAACACAGCTCCAGGCAGTTAAGGGCTATTTGGCCAAGTAGGAGAGTGATGGAGTGCTACAATCACCCAACCTCAACCCCATTGAGATGGTTTGGGATGAGTTGGACCGCAGAGTGAAGGAAAAGCAGCCATCAAGTGCTCAGCATATGTGGGAACTCCTTCAAGGTCGATAATCTACCGGCACTTTTGTGCAACGCGACTCGGACCGGAGCATTCCGGGACTTTTTTTCTCTCAGTTTCCCCGGATTCCAACCGCAGGCTCTGGACACTTGCACCTTGATTTCGCAGCTAGCTAGCTGCATACCGTGTGACTATTGGCTTACGTCGACCCCGGAGCAAACTCAAATCATGCTGGAGCTAGCCAGCTGAGGAGTTCCATCGCCATCCGGACCCGTTTCTTTTGTTGCTGCTGCAGATACGGAACCCCACCGGGCCTTCACGACTGATTGCCGACGTTATCTGCCCGAGGGATTTATCCAACCGGCACCTCCGTCCCGACGTTACCTGAACGCTCATCTGAGGCCCGCTAATCGTTAGCTGTCTTATCGGCTGCTATCTGAACAAAACCCCACTACACGGAACCTACCGACGGAAACGCACGAGGTATCTACAAACAGACCTCCATCCTATGCTGCTACCGATAGCCATATACCCGGCCAGCTGTCTGGATCGCCACGACCCCAACCAACCTCTACTCACTGGACCCTTATTGATCACTCGATTAAGCATTCCTCTCCTTAATGTAAATATGCCTTGTCCATTGCTGTTCTGGTTAGTGTTTATTGGCTTATTTCACTGTAGAGATTCTAGCCCTGCTCTCTATACCATATCCAACCTCTCAGTTCCACCACCCACATATGCGATGACATCACCTGGTTTCAATGATGTTTCTAGAGACAATATCTCTCTCATCATCACTCAATACCTAGGTTTACCTCCACTGTATTCACATCCTACCATACCTTTGTCTGTACATTATTCCTTTAAACTATTTTATCGCCCCCAGAAACCTCCTTTTACTCTCTGCTCTAGTAGCTCTAGGCGACCAATTCTCATAGCTTTTAGCCGTACCCTTATCCTACTCCTACTCTGTTCCTCTGGTGATGTAGATGTGAATCCAGGCCCTGCAGTACCTGGCTCCACTCCTATTCCCCAGGCGCTCTCTTTTGATGACTTCTGTAACCGTAATAGCCTTGGCTTCATGCATGTTAACATTAGAAGCCTCCTCCCTAAGTTTGTTTTGTTCACTGCTTTAGCACACTCTGCCAACCCGGATGTTTTAGCCGTGTCTGAATCCTGGCTTAGAAAGACCACCAAAAATTCAGACATTTTCATCCCCAATTACAAGATCTTCAGACAAGATAGAACGGCCAAAGGGGGCGGTGTTGCAATCTACTGCAAAGACTGCCTGCAGAGTTCTGTTATACTATCCAGGTCTGTTCCCAAACAATTTGAACTTCTACTTTTAAAAATCCACCTCTCTAAAAACAAGTCTCTCACCGTTGCCGCCTGCTATAGACCACCCTCTGCCCCCAGCTGTGCTCTGGACACTATATGTGAACTGATTGCCCCCCATCTATCTTCAGAGCTCGTGCTGCTAGGCAACCTAAATTTGAACACCCTACAATCTAAGCTTGATGCCCTCAATCTCACACAAATTATCAATGAACCTACCAGGTACCACCCCAATTCCGTAAACATGGGTACCCTCATAGATATCATCCTAACAAACTTGCCCTCCAAATACACCTCTGCTGTTTTCAACCAAGATCTCAGCGATCACTGCCTCATTGCCTGCATCCGTAATGGGTCAGCGGTCAAACGACCTCCACTCATCACTGTCAAACGCTCCCTGAAACACTTCAGCGAGCAGGCCTTCCTAATCGACCTGGCCGGGGTATCCTGGAAGGATATTGATCTCATCCCGTCAGTAGAGGATGCCTGGTCATTTTTTTAAAATGCCTTCCTCACCATCTTGAATAAGCATGCCCCATACAAGAAATTTAGAACCAGGAACAATATAGCCCTTGGTTCTCTCCTGACCTGACTGCCCTTAACCAACAGAAAAACATCCTATGGCGTTCTGCATTAGCATCGAACAGCCCCCGTGATATGCAACTTTTCAGGGAAGCCAGAAACCAATATACACAGGCAGTTAGAACAGCCAAGGCTAGCTTTTTCAAGCAGAAATTTGCTTCCTGCAACACAAACTCAAAAAGGTTCTGGGACACTGTAAAGTCCATGGAGAATAAGAACACCTCCTCCCAGCTTCCAACCGCTCTGAAGATAGGAAACACTGTCACCACCGACAAATCCACTATAATTGAGAATTTCAATAAGCATTTTTCTACGGCTGGCCATGCTTTCCACCTGGCTACCCCTACCCCGGACAACAGCACTGCCCTCCCCTCTGCTACTCGCCCAAGCCTTCCCCATTTCTCTTTCTCCCAAATACAGTCAGCTGATGTTCTTAATGAGCTGCAAAATCTGGACCCTTACAAATCAGCCGGGCTAGATAATCTGGACCCTTTCTTTCTAAAACTATCTGCTGAAATTGTTGCCACCCCTATTACTAGCCTCTTCAACCTCTCTTTCGTGTCGTCTGAGATCCCCAAAGATTGGAAAGCAGCTGCGGTTATCCCCCTCTTCAAAGGGGGGGGACACCCTTGACCCTAACTGCTACAGACCTATATCTATCCTACCCTGCCTTTCTAAGGTCTTCGAAAGCCAAGTCAACAAACAGATTACCGACCATTTCGAATCACACCACACCTTCTCCGCTATGCAATCTGGTTTCAGAGCTGGTCATGGGTGCACCTCAGCCACGCTCAAGGTCATAAACGATATCGTAACAGCCATCGATAGGAAACAATACTGTGCAGCCGTATTCATTGACCTGGCCAAGGCTTTTGACTCTGTCAATCACCACATCCTCATTGGCAGACTCGACAGCCTTGGTTTCTCTAATGATTGCCTCGCCTGGTTCACCAACTACTTCTCTGATAGAGTTCAGTGAGTCAAATCGGAGGGTCTGTTGTCCGGGCCTCTGGCAGTCTCTATGGGGGTGCCACAGGGTTCAATTCTTGGACCGACTCTCTTCTCTGTTTACATCAATGATGTCGCTCTTGCTGCTGGTGATTCTCTGATCCACCTCTACGCAGACGACACTATTCTGTATACTTCTGGCCCTTCTTTTGACACTGTGTTAACAACCCTCCAGGCGAGCTTCAATGCCATACAACTCTCCTTCCGTGGCCTCCAACTGCTCTTAAATACAAGTAAAACCAAATGCATGCTCTTCAACCAATCGCTGCCTGCTCCTGCCCGCCTGTCCAACATCACTACTTTGGACGGCTCTGACTTAGAATATGTGGACAACTACAAATACCTAGGTGTCTGGTTAGACTGTAAACTCTCCTTCCAGACCCACATCAAACATCTCCAATCCAAAGTCAAATCTAGAATTGGCTTCCTATTCCGCAACAAAGCATCCTTCACTCATGCTGCCAAACATACCCTTGTAAAACTGACCATCCTACCAATCCTCGACTTCGGTGATGTCATTTACAAAATAGCCTCCAAAACCCTACTCAATAAATTGGATGCAGTCTATCACAGTGCCATCCGTTTTGTCACCAAAGCCCCATATACTACCCACCACTGCGACCTGTACACTCTCGTTGGCTGGCCCTCGCTTCATACTCGTCGCCAAACCCACTGGTTCCAGGTCATCTACAAGACCCTGCTAGGTAAAGTCCCCCCTTATCTCAGCTCGCTGGTCACCATAGCAGCACCTACCTGTAGCACGCGCTCCAGCAGGTATATCTCTCTAGTCACCCCCAAAACCAATTCTTCCTTTGGATGCCTCTCCTTCCAGTTCTCTGCTGCCAATGACTGGAACGAACTACAAAAATCTCTGAAACTGGAAACACCTATCTCCCTCACTAGCTTTAAGCACCAGCTGTCAGAGCAGCTCATAGATTACTGCACCTGTACATAACCCATCTACAATTTAGCCCAAACAACTACCTCTTTACCTACTGTATTTATTTATTAATTTATTTTGCTCCTTTGCACCCCATTATTTCTGTCTCTACTTTGCACTTTCTTCCAATGCAAACCAACCATTCCAGTGTTTTTTTTTGTTTTTATTTTACTTGCTGTGTTGTACTCACTTCGCCTCCATGGCCTTTTTATATTTTTATTTATTTATACATATATCTGTTTGCCTTCACCTCCCTTATCTCACCTCACTTGCTCACATTGTATATAGACTTATTTTTTTTCACTGTATTATTGACTATATGTTTGTTTTTACTCCATGTGTAACTATGTGTTGTTGTATGTGTCGAACTGCTTTGCTTCATCTTGGCCAGGTCGCAATTGTAAATGAGAACGTGTTCTCAATTTGCCTACCTGGTTAAATAAAGGTTAAATAAAAAATAAATAAAAAAAAGGCTGTTGGAAAACCATTCCTCATGAAGCTGGTTGAGATAATGCCAAGAGTATGCAAAGCTGTCATCAAAGCAAAGGGTGGCTTTGAAGAATCTAACATCTAAATTCTATTTAGATTTGTTTAACACTTTTTTGGTTACTACATGATTCGATATGTGTTATTTCATAGTTGATGTCTTCCCTATTATTCTACAATATAGAAAATAATAAAAACAAAGAAAAACCCTTGAATGAGTAGGTGACTGGTACTGTATACTGAACAAAAATAAAAGCAACATGTAAAGTGTTAGTCCCATGTTTCATGAAAGATCCCAGAATGTTCCATACAGTTTTGTCACACAACACAATGCCACAGATGTCTCAAGTTGAGGTAGCGTGCAGTTGGCATGCTGACTGCACAAATGTTTACCAGAGCTGTTGCCAGATAATTGAATGTTAATCTCTCTACCATAAGCCCCCTCCAACGTTGTTTTAGAGAATTTGACCTCCAAGCGGCCTCACAACCGCAGAATGCGTGTTAACACGCCAGCACAGGACCTCCACATCCGGCTTCCTCGCCTGCGGGATCGTCTGAGACCAGCAACCCAGACAGCTGATGGTATTTCTGTCTGTAATAAAGCCCTTTTGTGGGGAAAAACTAATTTTGAGTGGCTGGGCCTATGCCCTCCCAGGTGCACCCCTGCCCAGTCATATGAAATCCATAGATTAGGGAGTAAATCATTTATTTCAATTGACTGATTTCTTTATTTTTGTTCTATATATATATATATATATATATATATATATAAAAAGAAGAGAGAGAGAGAGAGAGAGAGAAGAGGAGAGAGAGAGAGAGAGAGAGAGAGAGAGAGAGAGAGAGAGAGAGGAGAGAGAGAGAGAGAGAGAGAGAGAGAGAGAGAGAGAGAGAGAGAGAGAGAGAGAGAGAGGAGAGAGAGAGAGAGAGAGAGAGAGAGAGAGAGAGAGGAGAGAGAGATGAGAGAGAGGAGAGAGAGAGAGAGAGAGAGAGAGAGAGAGAGAGAGAGAGAGAGAGAGAGAGAGAGAGAGAGAGAGAGAGAAGAGAGGAGAGAGAGAGAGAGAGAGAGAGAGAGAGAGAGAGAGAGAGAGAGAGAGAGAGAGAGAGAGAGAGAGAGAGAGAGAGAGACTAAATACACTTTAAAATGTAGACCAATTAATTGGTTGAAAGAACAGACGACTCAGTCGACCAAGATTATTATTTTTTTATGTCGGGGACAGCCCTACATTCTGTTAATGTCTTATGATACATTTGGGCAAATTCAATCCATTTGGTTTATTCCCTAGCATGCTTAATCCATTTTTGAATATTGTTGAATTCCATTTTAAATGTCGGTATTCTGTGATTACGTCCGCGTGCCTGCCCTAATATTATATATTTATTTTATCCGTTAAATTTAAATGTTTGATTGAAATATGTTTTGAAATGGCTACAGTGCAATTATATTTGTAGAGGTTTCCGTGAATCAGTGCTGCTTCACCTCTTGGGGCGGCAGGTAGCCTGGCGAGTAGGACGTTGGACCAGTAATCGAAAGGTTGCTGGATCGTATCCCAGAGCTGACAAGGTAAAACTCTATCATTCTGCCCCTGAGCAAGGTAGTTAACCCACTGTTCCCCAGGCGCTGTGGATGTCGATTAAGGCAGCCCGCCGCACCTCTGTGATTCAGAGGAGTTGGGTTAAATGCAGAAGACACATTTCAGTTGAATGCTTTCAGTTGTACAACTGACTAGGTATCCCCCTGTCCCTTTCTATTGTTCAAATGCCTTGGTGCCTCGGCACAGTGGAATTTCCCAAATCTGTTCTGCTGTGGCAGTTTCCTGTTGTAGCCGTGCAGCGAGGTTCAGTATCGTATTAAAGATGGGATGAGACATTTGTCATCTGACCACTTTTTACAGTCATCATGCCCTTGGGGATTTTACAATAACAATTTTTTTGTTCGTTTTTTTCCCCCCTATCTCAATGCACGTTCGACTTAGGAAGCCTCCTGAGGCTGTTTAAGCTACATTAAGTTCTGCCTTTTGCATGATGTCAGAGAGTCCCTCTCCGCCGCTACAGAAATGATACATGCTACGCCTAGGCTATAGGTAGAACGTTTACGAGGCTTCTCCTGAACAGTATGTTAGCTTAATAAATTGACCAACCTTATTGTGTGCCAAAATTGGCCTCTAAAAGTGCTCTACGGTCTTATCATGATATTTGGTGGGGTGCTAAGAGTAGGCTGTTTTTATCCCGTCAAACAACTAGGCTGTCAATATTTCTCCTATCTGAGGAACAGGCTTGACAAGAATTTCTCTCTATCTTCTGAGGGTCACTGATGTTCACAGATTCAAATATCCTTAGAGGATGCATCCCGGCTCCTAGTTTGATATGAAAGTGTTCAATTTTCTGAAACATTGATCCCTTTCTCATCAAGGTCTGCTGTGCTCCGAAGGAAAACTGACTACAAACTGGGTTAGCCTGAGCCATGACCACACAATTTCAGCTCTTTACATCACGCTGAAGGGTATCACAAGATGTCACACTTATTTTGTATTTTTCAGATAATATAGCCCACCTATATGTGTGATATAAGACAGTATTTTATACCATGGTATTGTTGAATAGTTGTATTGAAAGGCATTCTAGAGCGTGCATTAGTTCCCTATAATGCATGTTATTTGCACTGCAGATTTCAATGGCTATAGGTCATTTGTACATGTCCTGTTTGAGCTGCTTTTGAAAGCAAAAGTCGAATTGAAAACAATATTGGCATTGTTAAATTTGAGGTTCATAATGGCAAGCTAGGACTGTTGGTTTGGTTGAAGGGTCTGCGCGGGACAGATTTTTTGGTACCGTGCCCACCCTCTCCCACGAGCTTTCCCCGCAGGTTTATTTGCCGTCATCCCGCCAGATCTCATCCAGCTCCTGCCCACAGTCCAGCAATGTTAATATTAATATTATCTTCAAAACCACCATGTTATGCATTAGCCTGTATTCTGCGATGATTGCATGATTTCCTAAAAGACATTTGCTGGTTGGAATAAAGTCATTTTATTAAAACAAACTCCATTGTAAACAAACTAATTTGAAGCGGCCCAGAAAAACTGTCACTGCAAGAATTTGGAACGAGTTCATCTCAACTCGAACGGTCAGGAAGAGAAAGGCTACATAGGCTGACTCGTGCCCAGTCATCTTAGCCATTGTTTCATTACATCCAGAAAAGGATTAACAACATGCAGTTCTCACTGGAAAGTAAGCCGATAATTGCTTTTATAAGTCATCACAAGTGGCCACAACCTCAATCACATCAGAGAATTGCTTTTGCCGCCGATGTTTGAAGCAGCCGCATGAGCCGGTTGTGTAACTTGACCCAGTTAGAGGCGGGGAGAGGGACACTAGCAGACAGAATGACAGAGACAGATTTGTGTGATAGAGAAGTGGTTTTATAACATTTCACAGCGCCAGTGGCAATTTTAGCATGTCAATCTTGATGGTGTAAACGATTAAAAATATTAAATTGTACGCATGCCAGCAAAGACACTACACAGCACTGAACAAAAATCATTTATATATATAAACACACACACACACATTTTTTTATATTGTGTTATTGACTGTACGTTTGTTTATTCTATGTGTAACTCTGTGTTGTTGTTTCTGTCGCTTCGCTTTGCCAGGTCACAATTGTAAATGAGAACTTGTTCTCAACTGGCCTACCTGGTTAAATAAAGGTGATTTTTTTAAAATAATAATACATTACTTGCACTATAGCATCTGTCCCAACAGCAGAGCTTTCTTTTCAGCGCCATGGAGTGAATCCTTACCACTGCTACACCTGCCCATCTACCACCGCTACACCTGCCCATCTACCACCGCTACACCTGCCCATCTACCACCGCTACACCTGCCCATCTACCACCGCTACACCTGCCCATCTACCACCGCTACACCTGCCCATCTACCACCGCTACACCTGCCCATCTACCACCGCTACACCTGCCCATCTACCACCGCTACACCTGCCCATCTACCACCGCTACACCTGCCCATCTACCACCGCTACACCTGCCCATCTACCACCGCTACACCTGCCCATCTACCACCGCTACACCTGCCCATCTACCACCGCTACACCTGCCCATCTACCACTGCCCATCTACCACTGCTACACCTGCCCATCTACCACTGCTACACCTGCCCATCTACCACTGCTACACCTGCCCATCTACCACCACTGCACCTGCCCATCTACCACCACTGCCCATCTACCACTGCCCATCTACCACTGCTACACCTGCCCATCTACCACTGCCCATCTACCACTGCTACACCTGCCCATCTACCACTGCCCATCTACCACTGCTACACCTGCCCATCTACCACTGCCCATCTACCACTGCTACACCTGCCCATCTACCACTGCCCATCTACCACTGCTACACCTGCCTATCAGCAGAGCCTTGTCTGGTAGCGAAACAGTTCATTCAGCCGCATTCACTGCCTTTTTAAAAAAGCATAGCGGATATGGCTGACTTGCTTAAACAAAGTTGGTTCCTACTGACAATTGAGATGTACAAGTTATGAGGGGGAAAGGGACCAAATTATTAGGGTGAGGCACATGGGCTACTAACTGCTTACTACACAACATACGCTTTAATATTACTTTCTTAGCTAGCTACAGTATTCATATCTCCCGGGCATATTACATAATTTATGCAGCAGCGAAGAAGACATTTTACCAGTAGGTGCCTTTCTTTGCGAGGCAATGGAAAACCTCCCTGGTTTTTGTAGTTGAATCTGTGTTTGAAATTTACTACTGAAGGACATTACAGATAATTGTACGTGTGAGGTGGTCATTCAAAAATCATTCTAACCACTATTATTGTAAACAGAGTGAGTCCATGCAACGTATGTGACTTGTTAAGCACATTTTTATTCCTGAACGTTAGGCTTGCCATAAGAAAGGGGATGAATACTTGACTCAAGACATTTCAGCTTTTCATTTTTAATACATTTGTAAACATTTCTTAAACCATAATTCCACTTTGACATGATGGGGTAGTGTGTAGACTAGTGACACAAAATCTCAACGGAATCCATTGTAAATTAAGGCTGTAACACAGCAAAATATGGAAGAAAGTAAAAGTGTGAATATTTTCTGAAGTCACTGTAGACGTAGAGTACCAGTCAAAAGTATGGACACACCTACTCATTCAAGGGTTCTTCTTTATTCTTACTATTTTCTACATTGTAGAATAATAGGGAAGACAAAATATGAAATAACACATATGGAATCATGTAGTAACCTAAAGTGTTAAACATTGTCATTTCTCTTTGCTTACTTGAGCTGTACTTGACATAATATGGACTTTGTATTTTACCAAATAGGGCTATCTTCTATTTACCCTTTCCTGCCTGCCGTCCTGTACCTCTGTCTCTACTCTGGATTTACCGACCTCTGCATGACCTGACCCCGCCTGCTGTTCCGGTGCCTTACACCCTCTCTGGACTTTTGACACCTTCCTGCCTTGACCGGTCATTTGCCTGCCCCTTGTTTAAAGAATAAACTTTTGTTTCTTTAACACTGTCTGCACCTGGGTCATACCTTAAAACGTGATAGGCTGGCTAATTTGAATAATCTAAAATAACACTTTTGGTCACTACATGATTCCATGTGTGTCATTTCATAATTTTGATGTCTTCTATTATACAATGTAGAAAATAGTAAAAGAAACCCCCTGAAATTGGTAGGGTTCTGTCCTAACTTTTGACTGGTACTGTATGTTCCACAAGTTTGGATAGTACAGTCCGGTGAGTTGGGCACATTCGAGTACAGTACAGTCAGGGCCTATAATACTTTTCCGTATTCCATCCACCGTGGCAGGTAGATCAAATGTAACAGATTTTTTTTACCAGCCAATTTGTTGTTTCCATAACAGACGAGCATGCATAGTAATGTTTCTAAAACAAGAAATGTATTACTAGTAAGAAGTAAATGTGGGAAACTTAATTTGATATTCTGTGAATGGAGTCTTTTAAACAAAATATCACAGATAAGATATAAATGTTCAGGTCCCCTTTAAGGTTACCTTGGTAACGGGCCACTTGAGTCATCAATGTGCCTGTGAGAATTATACTAGTAGAGGACTATGATGTCTCTTTGCTAACATTGAAAAGCAACCTAGCTTGAGAACACAATGTAAATAGCCAGGAAACACAAAGACAAAGTCTCACTTCAGTAGACATTCAAGTAAATTAGACCAACTTTTATGCCTGTGCCAATGCTTCTAAAAACAAATATTTCCGTACTTCATTAACAGCACGCACAGGCCCTCCGACAGGCAGTGTTGCTGCTCTGGTGGGATTGCTATAATTTTAGGATTAGGATTTCTTTGCGGATAACCAGATATGAAACAAAAGCATAAATACTTTAAAAACCGCTACTGACGCATTTATTTTTCTATAAAATCATAACTCGCGCATGTGCCTATACTTGACAATTGACTATTTGTATGAAATGCTCTCACTGTAGAGCCCCGAGTGTGGCCACCCGCCAACTTGGCTGGTGAATTAGACATGCTTACCCGCCAATGCCAAAATATACCCGCATTTGGCAGGTAGCGGGTGTTCATTTTAGGCCCTGAGTACAGTACAGCAATGTAGTGAGCACACAGTATAGTACAATACAGAAGAATACAGCAATGCAATACAGCACAGTGAGTAGAGCACATTTTACAATGTGTGTGTGAAATCCTGAATGCTGATTGGTTGAAATTGCATTCCAGACGGTCTATTTTACAAGTTAACACTGGCTAAATCTATGACGTTAAAATGCCTATTTACTCTGTTCGATCTGACTGCACAATCCACTGTCTCATCAGACCACCCAGGCAATTTATAAACTTGATCTCCAATATAAAAATCTTCTAGACATTATCTCACATTTCCTTTAGACTAACATTTGGCTTTCAACAGCGGAGATTTGTATAAACATTACTGTCTGTCTCTCCGACATTTGCAACATAGTTTCAATATTCAAATTCGATCTACAGCTGTCACACAGTAATGAATGAGGCTGGAGTCGGGATGAGACAGAGACAGGCAGGCAGCTTTTCTCAGCCAGTTGAAATACACTGCTCAAAAAAATAAAGGGAACACTTAAACAACACAATTTAACTCCAAGTCAATCACACTTCTGTGAAATCAAACTGTGCACTTAGGAAGCAACACTGATTGACAATAAATTTCACATGCTGTTGTGCAAATGGAATAGACAACAGGTGGAAATTATAGGGAATTAGCAAGACACCCCCAATAAAGGAGTGGTTCTGCAGGTGGTGACCACAGACCACTTCTCAGTTCCTATGCTTCCTGGCTGATGTTTTGGTCACTTTTGAATGCTGGCGGTGCTTTCACTCTAGTGGTAGCATGAGACGGAGTCTACAACCCACACAAGTGGCTCAGGTAGTGCAGCTCATCCAGGATGGCACATCAATGCGAGCTGTGGCAAGAAGGTTTGCTGTGTCTGTCAGCGTAGTGTCCAGAGCATGGAGGCGCTACCAGGAGACAGGCCAGTACATCAGGAGACGTGGAGGAGGCCGTAGGAGGGCAACAACCCAGCAGCAGGACCGCTACCTCTGCCTTTGTGCAAGGAGGAGCACTGCCAGAGCACTGCAAAATGACCTCCAGCAGGCCACAAATGTGCATGTGTCTGCTCAAACGGTCAGAAACAGA
The DNA here is from genome assembly GCF_029448725.1 of Salvelinus fontinalis. Lineage (NCBI taxonomy): Eukaryota > Metazoa > Chordata > Actinopteri > Salmoniformes > Salmonidae > Salvelinus > Salvelinus fontinalis. Next base: position 44,089,932 of record NC_074669.1, read on the forward strand.
CTCCATGAGGGTGGTATGAGGGCCCAACGTCCACAGGTGGGGGTTGTGCTTACAGCCCAACACCGTGCAGGACGTTTGGCATTTGCCAGAGAACACCAAGATTGGCAAATTCGCCACTGGCGCCTTGTGCTCTTCACAGATGAAAGCAGGTTCACACTGAGCACATGTGACAGAGTCTGGAGACGCCGTGGAGAACGTTCTGCTGCCTGCAACATCCTCCAGCATGACCGGTTTGGCGTGGGTCAGTCATGGTGTGGGGTGGCATTTCTTTGGGGGGCCGCACAGCCCTCCATGTGCTCGCCAGAGGTAACCTGACTGCCATTAGGTACCGAGATGAGATCCTCAGACCCCTTGTGAGACCATATGCTGGTGCATATTGGCCCTGGGTTCTTTCTAATGCAAGACAATGCTAGACCTCATGTGGCTGGAGTGTGACAGCAGTTCCTGCAAGAGGAAGGCATTGATGCTATGGACTGGCCCGCCCGTTCCCCAGACCTGAATCCAATTGAGCACATCTGGGACATCATGTCTCACTCCATCCACCAACAGTCGTTGCACCACAGACTGTCCAGGAGTTGGCGGATGCTTTAGTCCAGGTCTGGGAGGAGATCCCTCAGGAGACCATCCGCCACCTCATCAGGAGCATGCCCAGGCATTGTAGGGAGGTCATACAGGCACGTGGAGGCCACACACACTACTGAGCCTCATTTTGACTTGTTTTAAGGACATTACATCAAAAAGTTGGATCAGCCTGTAGTGTGGTTTTCCACTTTAATTTTGAGTGTGACTCCAAATCCAGACCTCCATGGGTTGATCAATTTGATTTCCATTGATAATTTGTGTGTGATTTTGTTGTCAGCACATTCAACTATGTAAAGAAAAAAGTATTTAATAAGAATATTTCATTCATTCAGATCTTGGATGTGTTATTTTAGTGTTCCCTTTATTTTTTTGAGCAGTGTATATACAAAGAAATATCAATAGAAAACAGGTCAAACTAAATGAAGTGCCACTAGTTTGCAGTCTTTCCAGCTTCCGTTTGAAGTTATTGTGTTAGCTGTGTTGTTGGCTAGCTCCTCTGGACGACTGTGTCCTAACGAGAGAGCACATTCTCCATGCCAGGTGAAATCGTGCATCATTAGATCATTGATACGGATTTATCCAAATAAATGTCACTAGAAATCAGCTTAAACAAATGCAAATACTTTGTTGTTATTCTGACGTGACTGCAAGGTAGCCGTAGTTGGCTACCTAGCAGGCAAGGGATAAGAACGTTGCCCGCTAGTACGGCAATAGAGCATTTAGAACGAACGGCTGAGTTGCGTCCATAGATACAGAACAAAAAGACTGAACGAATGGGTCACGTCTCTGGCAATCGAACCGATAGAACGAACAACCAGCCGGCTTGGGTAGCAACCCTAGATTTGTTTCGGGACTATATCTTGTGGAAGGATGAAATAGTATGAATAAATTCATCAAAAATGGTTTTTAAAATAAAATATGTTCATCTTTATTTGAAGATGTTGGTAAGCTGTTGTATAAAAGTGATAATGCCCTTGAAGCCAGTGTTTGGAGGATATATTTGGCCCCTGTTTTTGCCGGCCCTCGACTTCGTCTCGGGACTCACAACACCCGTGCCAATATATCTTCAAGGCACCGGCTTCACTGGCATTATCACTTAAGTAGAGAGCAGTACAATGCAAAAGTACAACAAGTATATTGTACTGTACTCCACTTTACTATGCTGAACTCTACCCTACGCTGTTGTATTTTTATTTATTTTTTACCTTTATTTAACTAGGCAAGTCAGTTAAGAACACATTCTTATTTTCAATGACGGCCACCTGGGTTAACTGCCTTGTTCAGGGGCAGAATGACAGATTTTTACCTTGTCAGCTCGGGTATTTGATCGTGCAACCTTTCCGTCACTAGTCCAACACTCTAACCACTAGGCTACCTGCCGCCCCAAAAGGTAGCCTAGTGGTTAGGTGGCCATAGCTGACACCCCATTCTTTCTGCAGACATCTTTGAATCTTAATTCAGAGGTCGCATAAAAATCTGAGGGAGATTTTACCGTAATTTCGTTACCAAAGTTTGCATCTGCACAGTTCTTCCACTAAATTAGTTTTTTCCCCCTTTTTTTCCTGTGGAAATTGTTAAAAGTAGTCATTGTGCATAGAGTTGTATGGTTTGTTAAACTTTAAAATCAATGGTTCTGTTTGGCATACATTTTAAAGTGGAAAAAACTGAGTCAAAGCGTAATTCGGTTTCTGTGGAAATGCCCTATTGCATAATTTCACGAGGCTCTATGTTTACCTGGCAAAATGATATTATGATTATTTTGATTCATTCGTGGGCATTTTTTTTGCAAACTCTACCATCACAAAGTGTAACTACACCCAAAATATCCCATATTTTCCCCAGATGTCAAAAGTAGTCTCCTGATGTGATTTAAGCACTGTGGATGTTCTATTAAAAAAGAGTGATTGAGTGTGAAAACTGGAAAAGGCCCCTGGAGAAAGCAGAATAAGGAAAAACTTTAAAATAAAATAAAAAATAAAACAGATTTTATAGAGCCCTGGCATATAGGTCTAATCTAAAAACATAACTCTAATGACGGAAACTGTTACGATATCAAACATGAGACAAAACGAGATAAGCCTATGCGAGACAGATTTATAGACTACGCAACAACAAAGGCATAACCTGGTTTACAATGCAACAATTCATGACATTTCACCAAAGGCTGCCAAAAACAATTCACGTCTCATCAGCAATCAAAAACAAGGTTACTGGCAGGCGGCCCTGCCTAAATTTTACAACCTGTTGACGCTCAGCCCTGTCTGATGCAGGCAGCTTTTGGCTGCCATTGATTGAGCAGCCATCGGGTTTTTTTGACTAGATCATTGATCGTGTAATTCAGAGAATCAGACAGTGATCTGATCTCCATCACCTGGCTGATGCTGGCTTGGTTTGTTGTCTTTGACGGAGAGGGGATGTAGAAACAGAAGGGAGAGTAATAATAAAGGTCAATAGAATGATGTGATACCACTCAGCCACTCCTGGATAATCTTTGGTTGCATTCTATTCTGGCCTACTGATGGAATAGAGCTGAGAGACATGGGGCTGTTAAAACAATGGCTGTGTGAGCTGTGAGGTGAGCTCATTGTTCTCAATCCAGTACGACACAATATAGTGTTCTGGGAGTGGGACAAAAGGCCTAGGTACATAGTTCAACTTCTACCATAGGGGTCTAGAACAGGGGTCTCCAACAGGTAGTAACCCGCCAATCAATTCTGAAAGTCCATGCACTTATTCATGTGATCCCTCGCGAACTGTCATAAACTTTATCTACTATCTAGCGAAAGTGTACCTATTAAGCCCAACAAAATCTAAGTTGAGACATTTCTAACATATACTGTCCTAATTTCTGTAAGAAAAGGTCGAGACAAAATGAAAGATTGACATATTTCATAAAACTTTACATGAGATTAAACAAATTCTGGACTGAGCTTAATGGATACCGAATGTACCCTGTAAGCCCCATGGGTGTTCCAAATAAGCCCACCTCTTAAATCATCTATTTTAATTAATTTCCTAAATGTTCAAAACTTAAAACTGACCATTCTTATTCATAAAGTGATTAATATAATCTCCTCTCAAGTAATCAAAATAAACCAATCATGACTACTCATCATGAAGCCTAGCACTCTTAAGAGGGGGGGGGGGGGGGTGTCCAATCATATCCACAGAGATCAATGTGGACTTAGACTTTTGTTCTCGCCAAAACAGTACACAACTGATTCAACTAATCATAGACTTCAAACAAGATATGATTAGTTTAATATTTGGAAATGAAAGGTTTGGGGTATAAATATACACTTTAAACCACAATATTATGCAAAGTTAGTATTTGTTTATTGCCATTTACATTCACAGGGAGTGTTTGTGCTACTGTACCCTTTAAGCCCACCTGAGAAATGTTCAAATTTACTCAAATGTAATACATGCATAACAACGCCAGGTTAATTTAAAAGTAAAATAAGACAAGATGCATTTAAAAATGTAACTTGTGAATGCCTGAAATCTATTTCCTTGTTGCTACTGTGTGACTCTGGCGTGCAGGCACGACTGCCAGCATGAAAAAAAATGGCCCTGAAATGCCATCCTATTTGTGCATATATCAGTACATTAATCTTTTCATTTTACATAAAGTTTGATCAATTATTGGTTAAGGTACAAATAATATAAGAAAAGTGTTTATCTGCAGGTCACCTAAACACCCCCAAAAAATTGCAGCTTTGAAATTGGCTACTAGTGAGAACTTAAAAATAATTGTCAATAACTTAATAAAACAAAAGATTGGTTTAGAATAAAAGCTGTTATTGATATAACCACCAGATGAATAGGTATAACATTAACTGCAGAAAATGTCTTTTTTTATTTTGAATCCAAAAGATGGAAGTGGGCTTAATAGGTAATGCCACATTGACCCCCAGTTAGCCACAACTGGCTTAAAAAGGCAAACGTAACATTATCTGCCAATTAATTTCCATCAAAATTGCCTGTCTGTCTGTTTGGTGCGCGCGTTTGTCTATCACTCTATGTAGCCAGTTAGCGATGCTTATGATAACAGTCAGAAATATTTTCCCCAAAAACATTCTCAATTAAATGTTAACTGCAAAGGTTGCTTACCTGACACAGTGCCTTCAGAAAGTATTCATGGCCCTTGATTTATTCCACATGTTGTTGTGTTACAGCCTGAATTCAAAATGTATTATATTGGGGGGTTCTCACCCACCTAAACACAATACCGCATAATGACAAAGTAAAAACATGTTTTCTTTTTTTTTTTTTACTGAAAATGAAATACATAAATATCTCATTCATACCCCTGAGTCAATACACGTTAGAATCACATTTGGCAGCGATTACAGCTGTGAGTCTTTCTGGCTAAATCTAAGAGCTTTGCACTCGATTGTACAATATTTGCACATTATTCTTTTTAAAATTCTTCTAACTGAAGTTGGTTGTTGATCATTGCTAGACGGCCATTTTCATGGCTTGCCATATATTTTTAAGCCGATTTAGGTCAAAACTAACCAAGCCACTCAGAAGCATTCAGGGTTGTCTTGGTAAGCAACTCCAGTACACATTTTGTCTTGCGTTTTTTAGGTTATTATTCGGCACAAAGTGAATTTCTTTGCCACAATTTTCGCAGTTTTACTTTATTGCATGTTTTGGAATATTTGTATTATGTACAGGCTTCCTTTCATTCTCTTATTTAGGTTAGTGAAGTGCATTCGGAAAGTATTCATACCCCTTCAGTTTCGCAAATGTTTGTTACATAACAGCCTATTCTAAAATGGATGGAATAATAATGACAAAGCAAAAACAGGTTTTTAGAAATCCTTGCAAATGTATTAAAAATAAAAACAGAAATACTTTATTTACATACGTATTCAGACCCTTTGCTATGAGACTCGAAATTGAGTTCAGGGGCATCCTGTTTCCATTGATCATCCTTGAGATGTTTCTACAACTTCATGTGAGTCCACCTGTGGTAAATTCGATTGATTGATTGGACAGGATTTGGAAAGGTACACACCTGTCTATATAAGGTCCCACAGAGGACACTGCATGTCAGAGCAAAAACCAAGCCATGAGGTCGAATTGTATGTAGAGCCCAGAGACAGGATTGTGTCGAGGCACAGATCTGGGGAAGGGTACCAAAAACTGTCTGCAGCATTGAAGGTCCCCAAGAATACAGTGGCCATCATTCTTAAATGGAAGAAGTTTATAACCACCAAGACTCTACCTAGAGCTGGCAGCTCGGCCAAACTGAGCAATCGGGGGAGAAGCGTCGTATAGCATAGTATAGTTTAAAAATGCATGTTTGTTAATATGTAGGTGTAATAATCATATCTACTATCATATGTAGCCTATAACAATGTTGGAAAATATTTATTTCCTTTGGTTTTGTATTCAGTTAGCACAGTATGTACTCATTCACATGGTCCCATTTTAGAAGTGTTATTCTCTACACTGACACTTAAAACGATGTCTGATGGAATTACCAAGTTTTCCCCTACGTGTTTGAAAAAATGCAATTCATAGTCACAATTGCAATATCTGCCCAAAAATAATAAATCGCAATTAGATATTTTGCCCAAATCTTGCAGCCCTAGCGGTCGGGGCCGCAATGTTCTGTGTAATACGGACTGGGACAATACCATGGGAATTGCATCACAATAGCATGCAGCCATTGCGAGTGTAACAATGAGTTTACCAGTCATAATTGCTAGGTTGAGAGGCTACAAGCCCATTCTATTCATTATATTTGTATGGGCAGCTACCCATTAACATGACATGGGAGATATGTCTAGAGTAAGCAAACGTCTACAATAAGCAAACAGAAACGACACTCCATCATTACTTTAAGACATGAAGGTCAATCAACGCAGAATATTTCAAGAACTTTTAAAGTTTCTTCAAGTGCAGTCGCAAAAACATCTAGCGGGATGATGAAACTGGCTCTCATGACGACCTCCACAGCAAAGTAAGACAAAGAGTTACCTCTGCTGCAGAGGATAAGTTCATTAGAATTACCAGCCTCAGAAATTGCAGACCAAATAAATGCTTCACAGAGTTCAAGTAACAGACAAGCCAACATCAACTGTTCAGAGGAGACTGAGTAAATCAGGCCTTCAGGGTTGAATTGCTACAAAGAAACCACTACTAAAAGGTCACCAATATCCTACTAGCGGCCCAATTCATAGCCCTACACAGTGTGGGCTACACTACACATTTAACGTGGTTAGTGGGCTAATCAATTCAATGACAATAAGATCAATTTGATTTGATTACAGTGGAAAGATTACCATGGTCTATATTAATAGGCGTATGTACCCTATTAAAAGATATTCTTCGTACCATATTTCTCCAATGCCAAACCAGTTTGTCTTGTTTGCAACAAAACTGTCGCAGTTAGCAAAGAATTCAATCGGAGATGTCATTATGAATCTAAGCATGGTATTTTCAGAAGTTGGTCCAATCAGTTTAGATGCTGTGAGAAAATGAAATATAGGCCTATATGCTAGCCTACTCCAGTGACATGTAATAGCCTATACGCTGTTGGTCAACCAATATTTTGTTTTTGTAAAGCAGTAGCAAATATATAAAAAAAAAAAATTATGGCACACGAGACACCTGTCTGATTTGCGCCCATCTCAGTGAACTAATCCATTGCAGAGGCCACGGGGATGGCACAGTCCAAGAAGGGGAGTGTGGCTAAAATGCACGTCTCTCTCCAGAATTAGCTCTCTCCCGCCAATTTGTGCACATTCATTGTTTCATAACGTGTGCGAATTGTTCAAGTTTGATTAGACATTTTAGGAATTAACGGTAAATGTACAATCTACAATGTTAGTTTGTTTAAGGTCATTTTTGTTAATGCATTCAATATATTATTATTTCAGTCTTTACCGTTCTCATTGTCAGAGAGAACACGATGTTGAGTGCACAACCTATGCTACATGTGTGAGAAACAAGTTTTGGTTTATTTCATTCCATTTATGAGTTTTGTCAATTTAGTAATTGTCTTGTGTTTTGCGCCCTGCTGTCAATGTTGAGTAAGGACATGCACCTGATTAGGCATAGAAGTAGGCCTAAAGGCTACTTGGCCTGTATGCAAATGTGACCTGATTCAGGAAACTAGGCGTATGTCGCAAGTAACAACTTCACAGGAAAGCCTTTTGAACGTAAAAAAAAAATTGTTTTGGTCAAAATGCGTTTTTTGGCAGAAATGCCTTCTCGAACATGTGAACTTTCATGTGCCTTAATAACAAAACTTGTATGCCATCTGTAAATATGAATAAAATTGTCAAATTACGAGCCTTGTTGGTTAAGCCACAGAAAAAGTGAGCAACCTTCCCACTAGCCATGATTGGCTGAGATAATGAGTGGGCTGGACATGCTGAGAGGGGAGTTCAGATTGGTCTGCCATATTGAAGGCTGCTGTCTATTTGAGCTTGTCAGTGTGTTGGTAATCCTGTCGAACGCGGCTTTTTTTTTAAATGATTGCGTAGTGGAGCTGCATAAGTGTTGCTCTCCACTTTCTGGAGTGTCAAGTTTTGAAATCAGTGGAATTAGAGTATGATAGCTAATGAGATGGAGAAACACCTGTCTCCGGATTACATCTTCAAACTAAGGGAAAACGTGGTATGGCATTCCTGACAGGGAGACGTGTCCATCATGCATGATGGTGTGTACAGATAAGATAGCTAGCTACATTTTCAGAAATTACATGTTTCAAATTTGACAGAAAGGGGTTTCATTTCAAGCTATAGTGTACTGTTAGCTAGCTAGCTAACGTTAGCTGGCAGGCTCCCTAGCGGATGCTATTATTTGTTTCCCCAGAGTTGTTTACTTTTCTAGTTAGAGCTTAATGTTAGACATTGTTGGCACTTTGTTCATTGTTGTTTAAAACCTCTTTGGGCAAGGGGGCAGTATTTTGATGTCGGGATGAAAAGCGTCCCCAAAGTAAACTGCCTGTTACTCAGGCCCAGAAGCTAGGATATGCATATAATTGGTAGATTTGGATAGAAAACACTCTAAAGTTTCTAAAACAGTTAAAATAATGTCTGTGAGTATAACAGAACTGATATGGCAGGCAAAACCCTGAGGACAAACCATCCCAAAAAAAAAGAATTCAGCCTACCACTGTTTTCAATGGCTGTCACTTTTATTATAAGGCGAAAACCTCCCAGATTGCAGTTCCTAGGGCTTCCACTAGATGTCAACAGTCTTTAGAAAGAGTTTCAGGCTGGTTTTTGGAAAAATTAGCTAGAAGTTGTAGTTCTTCTAAGTGGCTCCCATTTTGGCTGTAGTGTTTCCATGCGCATGGAGGAAAGTGTGTTTCTTGTTATTTATCTCCGGTAATGAACATACTATTCTCCATCTTAAAATGTATTGTATATTTACCTTTTAGGGTACCAAAGGCTTGATTATAAACGTTGTTTGACTTGTTTGGATAAGTTTATTGCTAACGTTTGGGATTCATTTTGTACGCATTTTGGAGGGAAACCGGTGGATTATTGACTGAAGCGCGCCAGCTAAACTGAGTTATGGATATAAAGGACTTTATCGAACAAAATAACCATTTGTGATGTAACTGGGACCTTTTGGAGTGCCAACAGAAGAAGATCTTCAAAGGTAAGGCATTTATTATATCGCTATTTCTGACTTTCGTTTCGCACCTGCCTGGTTGAAAAATGTTTTATGGTTTTGTATGCGGGGCGCTGTCCTCAGATAATCACATGGTGTGCTTTCGCCGTAAAGCCTTTTTGAAATCTGACACAGCAGCTGGATTAACAAGAAGATAAGATTTATTTTGATGTATTACACATGTATTTTCATGAATGTTAAATATTTATATTTCTGTAGTTTGAATTTCGCGCTCTGCAATTTCACCGGGATGTTGTCGAGGTGGGTCGCAAGCGGAACGCCTGTGCTACAAAGGTTAACTACCTAATGTTAGCTGGCTGGCTCGTTAGCTAACCTTACGTGACATGTCTACAACACCGTTGAATATGGCCGGTGTCAGTAAACGTCTGCAAAAAAGCGTAATGAAATGGTTCCTAGCAGAGCTAGTTAGGCTGTTTTCATGTTATCAGGAGGTAAATAAATCAAGTGTGCGCTCCGAGAGCGAAATGAGATGGGTGGTGCTGAAGCTTAAAAGGGTGTGAACGATGCTGAATGGGTTTAGACAAAGAGGAGCTATTCACTACATACCAAAACATTTAAAAGGCGAAAATCTCTCAAAAGAGAGTTTACAAGTTCATCAACTTTCAAAGCAGAATTACTTTCCCATTGTTCCTCAAATGCAGTGTATGATATACAATTTTGTAGCTCTGAATCTCTACTTTTATCCACTGTAAAAATAAAAAATAAAAATGTCACATTTTGCTACATAAGACCGAATCCAGGTGGTGAGTCACAAATGTAGGCATATAAATGTGCCAAATTTGGGGGTCTGATAGTATTTCTGATTGGCTTAACGCAACACTACTAATGAGCTGTGGAGCTTCAATGTAATTTTTTTTCTTCATCTCAGAAGAGCAAGCAAACAAAGTCTGTTTTTACATCCATTGAGTTTAATGTATTTGAAAAATCTTCCCGGCTCGCTCACTTTTGATAACCACTCAGCATGAAAGTGATAAATGGGACACTGAACCAGTGGAAACGTCAAAACAGGCCTACAGTGGTTCGTCCTTTAAAAGTTGCAGCGTTCTGCAGCACAGCTTGCGTAGTGCCGCATAATTCTATGGCACGTTATTTAAGCGTCAGCCATTATAGCCATTAAAGCTAGTTAGTTCTAGTTTGACCACCAGAGGGAATCTTTGAGAAGCATTTGATAGCCTTCAATAGTGGCTGTACTATAGAATGTAAAACCTTTTTGTAAGAACATAGCATATGGGACTGATTTTGAAAAATGTTGCTTAATTCATTTGAGTAAGGTGTTTCTATTCCAAGACAAACCCTCTAGGTTTCCGTTAGGATGGGACGGAAAATATGGCGCTGTACAATGTGACGGTCGGAGTAGGCTACAGTACTGGGCTATTTAGCTAAAGAACCCCCGTGTTGTGCGGGAACGCGGGAAACCGGGGTTCAATTCCCCGACGGGGAGGAAGGAGTAGGCTGTCCTTGTAAATAACTATTTATCCTTAACTGACTTGCCTAGTTAAATAAGGTTACACTAAGAGCATAACATTTCTACACCCTAATTTTCTAATTCTAGTCTAACCAATACCCAAACGGAGATCGTGAAAATAAAAATCTCATTGATTTATCAAGACCAGTCCCCATGTTTGTCTCAGAGCAGCGTGAAACGGTGCTAAAATAGTTGTAGGCTATTGCTTCAAATCCTATTGCTTCTAACTTCAATATGCTTTTTAAATAAATAAGACCTACACCACTTTTAACAGCACATTACTCAACACTAGTGAGACTCATGTCGCCTACGGTAGGCCTCCAGTATATCGAAAAATATTTATTTAAATGACGTGACCGCTAATAATTACATATTGGTCTCCCGGTGGCGGATGGCACGGGTATCGACGGCACGGGTATCGAGCCTGCATCTGTAGCAACGCATTTTGCCAATCGGGAATGCTATTATAATACTGTACATGGTGTCCAGGTCAGGATAATCAAAACATGTATTTATTAAAGGCTATCAGAAAGAATGTTGGTACTTATTTATTTTGATCCAAAGCCATGAATGAGTGAGTCACTCAGCTTTATTATGTAGGTGCCGGGCTATATGACTGTGCCATCAACTTCATAATATAGAACGATATTTTGGAGGTTATTTCCTTCTCAAAAAAACGAAAGTGAGCAATTGTAATCTGAATAAAAGGCCAAAATAATATTTGTAACGGCCAAAACATTTATTTCTGTTTTTAGAGGGAGAGAAACACTGGGCCAATTGTGCGTTGCCCTATGGGACTCCCAATCACAGTCGGATGTGACACATATTAATAATACTTTTTGTTGAATGATGTTTTTTATTTTCTGGTGGATTAAACTGAAATTGCAACCAATCACAGCCAACCTAACTAAGAAATACATTTGATGATAGAATCCTCCCCCTACCGTCCTTCTAGGCAAGTTTCCACAACAGAGAACGGTTGATTGTCAAGGGCAATGAATTCCATTATCTTGAGTTGTCTCGCTGAAATTGTCTTACTCTTTCAAATGACTGCTTGACTTGTTGACTGCTCGATCCACACAGCAGACATTGTGGGCTAGGTTAGGAATGCTGTGTTGCACCTGTAGCGCTATATTTTTTGTGGCGTCATTACATAATCTATCTACGTTATATAGGTATGCACGTCAGCTTTGACATCGGTTTTGCACATAGGCGTTAAACTAGACATTGGGCCAATACCGATGTTGGAATTTTTAGCTAATATCGGCCGATTCCTAGTTGAAAGAACACTTTCGTTCGACCAACATTTTTGGGGGTTGGGGACAGCCCTAAACCCGTGGTTCTCAGTCAAGCATAATTATACAATACAACCAGTACACTCAGGAGAGGAAACAACAATACAATGTAGCCAAACAACATCGCTTGCAAACTGCACAGATGTGAGATTTTTTTTTTTTTATCGCTATATAACACTGTTCCTCTTAAATTTTTATTCCAGGTTGCATATCATAATATTTAAGGGCATATCAGATGGTCTGCTCTGTCCATAAAAGTCACACCAAGCATAGGATTGAAATAGGAAAATAATGTCCCTATGAAAAAACTATGAAATAGTATTGAGGAGCTATCTGATGTATACATTTAAATGTATTACATGAATGGTGACCACAGCCCTTCCGAAAACACATTTAAATTGTTTTAATTCGATTTTTTCCCACCCTGATCCATGTATTCCATTTAAAATGTGGCTCCCAGTGCAGGAGGTCATGGCTAGAAGCTTTTGTAATGATTTACTTTTCGTAGCAGGTTTAGGAGAACGTACGCAGCATATAAGAAGAATGAACATGGCAGGTTAGGGGAATTATGTTACGGTTAGGATTAGCTAAAATGCTAAACTTTTTTGGTAAATTTGACACATGATGGATCCCATCTAGACATGACAACGTTCAGAATCATAACAACGCACACCTTCCGGCCACATCATTTCGTGGCGTTGTCAGCCAACCCGTCTGTGAATTATAACTGTTCTGAAATAACACCATATTTCCATTGGGACATCAGACAAGACACGAGAACTGAAACACAGGGCAGGCTGGCAAAAGTTTGGAAAAGCAAAAATATTGGCATTCACTAAACTGACGACAAACGTTATATGAGCTAGGTAGCACATTAGCTATCACTATACAACACCTGCCAACCTAGCTAGCTAACTGTTGACAGTACATACCGTTATTAGTAACTTGCAAGAAACTATAAAACAGATGGATTGCTAGCGAGTTAGTTAAAGTACGATGAAAAGTTGAGTCGCATTGCTTTCGTCTTGTTTACTTAAACTTTCCGTGGAATATTTACAAATTACCCCGTAAATTCGCTTAGTTTGTTAACCAACTAACGTTAGTTAAGTTTTACATGTGACAATGGTATGGACACTCGAACCTAGCTAACGTTAGCTAGCTAGCAAATTACCCCGCAATTTCGATAAGTTTGTTAACTAACGTTAGCTAGCTAGCAAACTTCTGCATTCTTACCAGGAAGTGGGCGCCTCGCTACTATTATTTTCGGGTGGCGATGGCGTTGTTTTCTTTGGTGCTTACTTTTCCAATCCAAGGTCGTGCTGCAGTCGAGTTGCCGGGCCGCTCTTGCGTGGCACCTTTCCCTGTGCGCTAATACTTTTCAGAGACGACCTCTATCGTAAAAGTAGCTAGTTGACGAGGTATGTTCCAAAAGAGTCCGTCAGCCGCTCACAATTCCTGGCCTGTGGCAGTATTGTAAACAACCCAGGATTGATGGGGCGGGGTAAACGTCAAAGAATTGAGGGGACCTGTCAAATTCCACTGGCGTGAAACGAAAATATATATATTTATTTTCAGTAATCTTTAAGGGCAGATTTACAGGTATCAGAAGTAGTAGCCTATAGAGTACAGCAATATAAATCACAATACCCATAAAACCTAGCGGTCAAACACGGAAATGGTTCCAATCGTTTTTTCCCCATTCATTTTTCCCATAGCGGATTTTAGAACGTCTTCAAATAACATCTGTGCTCAGAGTAGGCTTACCCTGGCGTGACGTTTTGATGTTTATCAATACATTTGCCTGTATTTACGTAATTGAATAGCCCACTCCCTACACGCTATCTTATTCTGCCGCTATACAACTGTTTGTTGGCAACCGTGTTATTTACAAAGTTTTTGGAACAGATTTCGGTTGGAACGTTCAACAAATTATACCCACCGTCTATATGTCTAGCTATTTAAATGTATGAGAAATAGTTATACAAATTTGCTTTCCTTGGCTTTTATAAACCAACAGTCTAGCTTGCTAGTTAACTATCTAGCTAATGTAGCTGGTGAAGCTAGGTGTTTTTGACGTTTGTTTGTGCCTGTGGGTGAGGGGTGGGCACTTCAAGTATTATTTGACTTGTAGCTACCCTAGTTAACTGAATTATTTTGGTCTGGCATTTTGAAAGGTTTAAGAGATTGGCTGATTAGCATCTTCTCTTGAGTCAACAGTGTACAAACTTTACTGCAGGAAGACATTGATCTGTTTTCTGTTACAATCTGTACAGCAGATCATTGTTATAGCAAGTAGGCAAGGTTATGTAACCTTATTTAGTCATACCTGCTACGGTTTTCAAGTGCCACTTTAGTAATGATGGTTTTGGGAAACAGCTCAGAGATTTAACGATGCTCATACGAAGGTTCCAACAATGAACTTAGCCTTAAGATGCTTTTGGGAAACTTGGCCTGTGTGGTACAGTCTTTAATATGTGTTGTAGTTTGTTGCAACTTATTGCTTAGTTTATCATTTGTGTCAACTTTGAATTCAACCTAAGCCACAGACTAAGGTCCTCCATTTTGTACTTGACCTTTTATAGACACAAGCCTGAAGATATTCAAGCAGCACTTTGAGAGCAAGCAGCCCAAATATTGAATGTTCCCAGAACTGGTTGATATGCAGGCCTAAGTGACCACACACACTCAAATGGACCTACAGCTGGGGTAATATTCTGTCACCATTCACACATACATACAGTAGTAGACTCCTTAAAATGGCGCCGCAAGAAATGGCAGCAGTTTTACAAGCGCCCAACCAATTGTGCTACCACCACAGACAGATGCTGGCTTGCTTCTGAAGCTAAGCAGGGTTGGTCCTGGTCAGTCCCTGGATGGGAGACCAGATGCTGCTGGAAGTGGTGTTGGAGGGCCAGTAGGAGGCACTCTTTCCTCTGGTCTAAAAAATACCCCAATGCCCCAGGGCAGTGATTCGGGACACTGCCCTGTGTAGGGTGCCATCTTTCGGATGGGACGTTAAACGGGTGTCCTGACTCTCTGAGGTCATTAAAGATCCCATGGCACTTATCGTAAGAGTAGGGGTGTTAACCCCGGTGTCCTGGCTAAATTCCCAATCTGGCCCTCAAACCATCATGGTCACCTAATAATCCCCAGTTTACAATTGGCTCATTCATCCCCCTCCTCTCCCCTGTAACAATTCCCCAGGTCGTTGCTGCAAATGAGAACGTGTTCTCAGTCAACTTACCTGGTAAAATAACGGTAAATAAATAAATAAATAAGACCACACTCAGTCAGCTGTATAAGGAAATAAGCAAACAGGAAACCACTCACCCAGTGGCGGTGCTCCTAGTGGCCAGAGACTTTAATGCAGGGAAACTTAA
Organism: Salvelinus fontinalis; assembly: GCF_029448725.1. Lineage (NCBI taxonomy): Eukaryota > Metazoa > Chordata > Actinopteri > Salmoniformes > Salmonidae > Salvelinus > Salvelinus fontinalis. Next base: position 44,105,318 of record NC_074669.1, read on the forward strand.
ATCAGTTCTATCAATGTCCATCAAAATGTTAAATGTGCAACTAGAGGGGAAAAAATTCTAGATCACCTGTACTCCACATACAGACGCATACAAAGCTCTCCCTCGCCCTCCATTTGGTAAATCCGACCACAACTCTATCCTCCTGATTCCTGCTTACAAGCAAAAATTAAAGCAGGAAGCACCAGTGACTCGGTCTATAAAAAAGTGGTCAGATGAAGCAAATGCTAAACTACAGGACTGTTTTTCTATCACAGACCGGAACATGTTCCCGAATTCTTCCGATGGCATTGAGGAGTACACCACATCAGTCACTGGCTTTATCAATAAGTGCATCGAGGACGTCGTCCCCACAGTGACTGTACGTACATACCCCAACCAGAAGCCATGGATTACAGGCAACATTTACACAGAGCTAAAGGGTAGAGCTGCCGCTTTCAAGGTGTGGGACACTAACCCGGAAGCTTACAAGAAATCCTGCTATGCCCTGCAACGAACCATCAAACAGGCAAAGCGTCAATACAGGGCTAAGATTGAATCATCCGACGCTCGTCTTATGTGGCAGGGCTTGCAAACTATTACAGACTACAAAGGGATGCACAGCTGCGAGCTGCCCAGCGACACGAGCCTACCAGACGAGCTAAATCACTTCTATGCTCGTGTAACGGATGTGAAATGGCTAGCTAGTTAGCGGGTGCGCGTTAGTAGCATTTCAATCAGTTACGTCACTTGCTCTGAGACATTAAGTAGGGTTGCCCCTTGCTCTGCAAGGGCCGCGGCCTTTGTGGAGCGATGGGTAACGATGCTTCGTGGGCAACCGTTGTTGATGTGTGCAGAGGTTCCCTGGTTCGCGCCCGTGTCGGGGCGAGGGGACGACGTAAAGTTATACTGTTACATTCGCTTTGAGGCAAGCAACACTGAGGCATGCATGAGAGCATCAGCTGTTCCAGATGACTGTGTGATCACACTCGCCGTAGCCAACGTGAGTAAGACCTTTAAACTGGTCAACATACACAAGGCTGCGGGGCCAGATGGATTACCAGGACATGTGCTGATCAACTGGCAGGTGTCTTCACTGACATTTGCAGCATGTCCCTGATTGAGTCTGTAATACCAACATGTTTCAAGCAGACCACCATAGTCCCTGTGCCCAAGAACACAAAGGCAACCTGCCTAAATGACTACAGACCCGTAGCACTCATGTCTGTAGCCATGAAGTGCTTTGAAAGGTTGGTAATGGCTCACATCAACACCACTATCCCAGAAACCCTAGACCCACTCCAATTTGCATACCGCCCAAACAAATCCACAGATGATGCAATCTCTATTGCACTCCACACTGCCCAGCTAGAGATGGCGTACAGGTGCTTGCAGGGATGTTGTAGTCTTGTACGATGTCTCCTTTGATACTAATTAGCATTTTCGAATCTCAGTAAATAGAGCTGAATATATTGATATAAGTCACCTTGTCTGAGAGATTTACATGGTTATCAAAATGTCACGCCAGGGAAAGCCTACATGAAACACAGACCTTGTTCTAAGTGGTTTAGAAATCCCCTATAGGAAAAACGAAAGGTGAAAAAACTATTGGAACCATTTACGTGTTTGACCACTAGGTTTTATGGGTATTATGACGTGTCAACTTTGACACCCCTGTTCTAGAGGAGCCGCAAACATACCTGTTCTATAGAGCCCCACAGTGGACACGTCATAATCAACACCTTATGGATTTTTGGGGTGAGGAAAATTAACTCAATATATTTTAAAATGACTTAAACCAAATTGAAACTGTAGAAAGTATAATGGACTTACATTCATACAGTGTCTTGACTGTGTCCAGCTCGCTAATAGTTTCGGGTAGCCTCAGAGAATAATATTGACGTATACGCTGATTCGGTGAGTGAGTTTATAAGGAAGTGCATAGGAGATGTTGTACCCACTGTGATTATTAAAATCTACCCTAACCAGAAACCGTGGATGGCGGCATTCGTGCAAAACTGAAAGTGCGAACAATCGCATTTAACCATGGAAAGGTGACTGGGGTTATAGCCGAATACAAACAGTGTAGTTAATCCCTCCGCAAGGCAATCAGAAAAGCGAAATGTCTGTATAGAGACAAAGTGGAGTCACAATTCAACAGCTCAGACACGAAACGTTTGTGGCAGGGTCTATAGACGATCACGCACTACAAAAAGAAAACCAGCCACGTCATCGACGTCTTGCTTCCAGACAAACTAAACACCTTCTTTGCCCGCTTTGAGGATAATACAGTGCCACCGACGCGGCCCGCTACCAAGGTCTTTGGGCTCTCCTTCGCCGTGGCCAATGTGAGTAAGACATTTAAACCTGTTAACTCGTGCAAGGCTGCCGGCCCAGACAGCATCCATAGCCTCGTCCTCAGAGCATGCGCAGACCAGCTGGCTGGTGTGTTTACGGACATATTCAATCTCTCCCTATCCCAGTCTGTTGTCCCCACATGCTTCAAGATGGCCACCATTATTCCTGCACCCAAGAAAGCAAAGGAAACTGAACTAAATGACTATCGCCCCATAGCACTCACTTCTGTTATCATGAAGTGCTTTGAGAGGCTAGTCAAGGATCATATCACCTCCACCTTACCTGTCACCCTAGACCCACTTAAATTTGCTTACCGCCCCAATTGGACCACAGACAATACAATCGCCATTGCACTACACACTGCCCTATCCCATCTGGACAAGAGGAATACCTACAGTTGAAGTCAGAAGTTTACATACACTTAGGTTGGAGTCATTAAAACTCATTTTTCAACCACTCCACAAATTTCTTGTTAACAAACTATAGTTTTGGCAAGTCGGTTAGGACATCTACTTTGTGCATGACACAAGTAATTTTTCCAACAATTGTTTACAGACAGATTATTTCATTTATAATTCATTGTATCACAATTCCAGTGGGTCAGAAGTTTACATACACTAAGTTGACTGTGCCTTTAATTAAACAGCTTGGAAAATTCCAGAAAATTATGTCATGGCTTTAGAAAAATCTGTTAGGCTAATTGACAAAATTTTTGTCAATTGGAGGTGTACCTTAGGATGTATTTCAAGGCCTACCTTCAAACTCAATGCATCTTTGCTTGACATCATGGGAAAATCAAATGAAATCAACCAAGACCTCTGAAAAAACAATTGTAGACTTCCACAAGTCTGGTTCATCCTTGGGAGCAATTTCCAAATGCCTGAAGGTACCATGTTCATCTGTACAAACAATAGTACACAAGTATAAACACCATGGGGCGGCAGGTAGCCTAGTGATTAGAGCATTGGACTAGTAACCGGAAGGTTGCAAGATCGAATACCTGAGCTTACAAGGTAAAAATCTGTCATTCTGCCCCTGAACAAGGCAGTTAACCCATTGTTCCTAGGCCGTCATTGAAAATAAGAATTTGTTCTTAACTGACTTGCCTAGTTAAATAAAGGTTTTTAAAAATGTAATAAAAATGGGACCACGCAGCCATCATACCGCTCAGGAAGGAGTCAGGTTCCTTCTCCTGGAGATGAATGTACTTTGGTGCGAAAAGTGCAAATCAATCCCAGAACAGCAGCAAACGACCTTGTGAAGATGCTGGAGGAAACAGGTACAAAAATATCTATATCCACAGTAAAACAAGTCCTATATCAACATAATCTGAAAGGCCGCTCAGCAAGGAAGAAGCTACTGCTCCAAAATCGCCATAAAAAAGCCAGACTACGGTTTGCAACTGCACATGGGGACAAAGATCGTACTTTTAGGAGAAATGTCTGATGAAACAAAAATAGAACTGTTTGGCCATAATGACCATCGTTATGTTTGGAGGAAAAAGGGGGATGCTTGCAAGCTGAAGAACACCATCCCAACCGTGAAGCATGGGGGTGGCAGCATCATGTTGTGGGGGTGCTTTGCTGGAGGAGGGATTGGTGCAATTCACAAAATAGATGGCACCATAAGGAAGGACAATTATGTGGATATATTGAAGCAACATCTCTAGACATCAGTCAGGTAGTTAAATCTTGGTCGCAAATGGGTCTTCCAAATGGACAATGACCCCAAGCATACTGCCAAAGTTGCGGCAAAATGGCTTAAGGACAACAAAGTCAAGGTATTGGAGTGGCCATCACAAAGCCCTGACATCAAACCTATAGAAAATGTGTGGGCAGACCTGAAAAGGCGTGTGCGAGCAAGGAGGCCTACAAACCTGACTCAGTTACCCCAGCTCTGTTAGGAGGAATGGGCCAAAATTCACCCAACTTCTTGTGGAAAGATTGTGGAAGGCTACCCGAAAAGTTTGACCCAAGTTAAAAATGAAGACCAATTTGCATTTGCAACTGTTCTCACTACTTTACATTTTATATATAATCAATTTACATATGTACATTTATTATTCAGAAAAACATTAAAGCCACACTGTCATTTGAGTTCATTGGATTGTCAAAAGGTTTGTGACAGAAGTGAACTCATTATACGCTCATAGGCTAGACTGTATTTCCTTACATTCACTGACTGGTATGTGACATCACTATGAAGCATAGTGATTTATTGTATTACTCAATAATATCAGGTATTCAAGAATTGAAAGCATTCCAGCCTACGCATCATGCAGTATTTAATGGAGCAATGGCATGCCATGTTTTTTTTAAAGATCTCCTAATCTTATAATAGCACCATCATTGTGAGATTCTTTCACATAGTACCTTAGTACAACAATCAGAAGTTGCATGTTCAAACTCTGACATACGTCTTATAACTTCAAACCATTTTCTTTCTTTGACCTAAGAAGTTTTCAAAAGGAAACCCTGAGATAATATTCAGTCATCACTTAGATGTATAAGGCCATGCAAATTATTCACCAAATTCTCTTTACCATAAAACTGGCCAAAATGCTCTACTAAAGACACTAGTAAAGTTAGGCATATTGGCAATGCTTGAATTGGCTTGCCAATATTGTTCTTCTAAGACAATGTTACAATTATATTTCAAAACTGCAGCTTCCAACGAGCCCACAGCAAAGTTGATACTTAAAAAAAAATGTAACTAGGCAAGTCAGTTAAGAACACATTCTTATTTACAATGACGGCCTACCCCGGACGATGCTGAGCCAATTGTGCGCCGCCCTATGGGACTCCCAATCACAGCCGGATGTGATACAGCCTGGATTCAAACCAGGGACTGTAGCGATGACTCTTGCACTGAGATGAAGCGCCACTCGGGAGCCCCATATATTGCAGTGATATTTCAAAACTTTTAAAACCATGACCAGAGAGAGATGGATGTCAATGGTATTGGTTGTAGTGAAAGGCTAGTTTTTAGTCACAGGCCATGCAGCAGCTGGAGTTGATGTTGTGGATGTACAACCTGGTTTCAGAGCATTTCGTATTATTTTTATGTAAATGCGAGACACTCCATTTAGTATGATATGTATTCATTTGTGGTTGTCAATCACCCATTTCCTATGATGTGTTATGTGCGTTATGAGCTGCTTGTATTTTGAACGAGTATAATGCAACTGTATTGAAAACTATCAGGGGGTTGCATGGGTAATATTAATACATTAGTTAGTGGCCCGATGCAAATATGAATTGGGGGGATTCAGGCAAGGCACCGGCAGTGTTGGCTTAGTTATAGCAGACAGAATCAGCCTGATGTACTCAGGCCGATTCTGGGCAGTGATTCTATATGACATCGCCGAGCCGGACACCACCGATTTAAATCAGTTCCGGCGCACCAGATAGGGCCGTGACTGGGCCGAGTCCTCTTTGCTAGCTGGGAGGATTCTTACAGGGTTCAAGTTCAATATCTAATTTAACTGAAGAAATGCTTAATATATAATATAACGACAACTTACACTGCCATAAATGCAAGGACAGAAAAGTAATGTTTTATGTTGCATGATTTTGGACAAATCTGTCAAGACACCAACTATGATAAAGGGTTAAACAGGTTTTAAATTTTATTGAGTGCTCCCCGCTTATATCTTAATGTAATGAAATGAAATAAAATGTGCAGATTATTATCAATGACTAATCAACAGCTGTAAGAAGTTGTCCACTATAGGAAATCCTCACTGGTACCCCAGTTTATAGAAAGATCCATGAATACTTTCTGAAGACACTGAGAGGGGGGGGGGACGGACTCTGTGCCCCTTCCAAAGTTACAGTTCCAAAGTAGACAGAGACAATTTGTAAATGTTCTCTTCAAAACACGATTAAATCCTGTTCTGTTACGAGTTGACAGCAGTTAATGAGATTTATTTTAAACTGCAAAACCCTTACGCACCGCTGTACTTTATATACCAGGGTTGGCTGGTCTTCTCTAGTTAATTGTAGGCTCAGTCACTGGTATACTTTTATTTACAAAGCCATTTTGGATTTACTACCATTTTATTTGGGCATTTTTATTGTTCAGAATGTGATGGGTACTCTCTTCATTCTCAGGACTTTATCCTGCTAACTGTTCCAAATGTCCGAACTGAATCTGGTAAAAGGGCTTTTATGTATTCTGCGCCATCGGCCTCGGAAAGCCTTTCAAAATACTTTTCAACTGGAAGAACTTGTCCCGATTGGTGTTTTTAAATCATTGATGAAGGATTTGGAGGCTGATTCCTTGACCTGTCAATGTTTTTAATTTTCTGTTTTATGATTTTGTTATACTCTGGTGAATTCTATGTTTTTTGTCTAGATTACCTGTAGTTTTTCCTGTTGTCTGTCTGTAATTGTGTAATGACTTGTTCTGCCTATCTTGGCCAGGACGCTCTTGAAAAATACATTTCAAATCTCAATGAGCCCTTCCTGGTTAAATCAAGGTTAAATAAATAGAAATAAACTTCCAGCAACAGTGTTGGTATTGTGTTTCTTTTGTTGTTGTTTTTTAAAGGGGAATAAAACACATCATTACAGTTAAAAATATATATAATACATTAAATAGATCTTTGTTCAATTAATTGTAATAATATATTGTTTGTATTTTTAATAAATGTATGTTTACGTACCTTAAACTATATATTTTTTTGTGATTTTAAATCAGAAAAACATTCCTTTAAGAAAAAAATGTCAGGGGGGACCTTTATTTTGAAAAGTGGCCGTATAATCACGTGACCTTAATGTCACTAGTTTCACAATGCTGCCCTCCGGACCTCGTTGAAGACACAGCTCTTCCTATAACCTCTATATTATTCTAATGTTTACCAATTACCGTACTGTGATCATTACAGAAAGAAAAGGTTGAGCTGCCCCCTCCATCCCATACCTGGACACAGACATATGCACAAACACATATAGGTCTTCAGGTTCTCTCTCTCTCTTTGTCACAAACCCACACAATAGACCTACATAAAAATTGGTAACAATAATGACCCTGAAAACTACACGGAGTGTACAAACCATTAGGAACACCTTCCTAATATGGAGTTGCACACCCTTTTGCTCAATTCATCTACAATGTGTCGAAAGTGTTCCAAAGGGATGCTTGCCCATGTTAACTCCAATTATTCCCACAGTTGGGTTAAGTTGGCTGGATGTCCTTCGGGTGGTGGACCATTCTTCATACACATGGGACACTTGTTGTGCGTGAAAAACCCAGCAGCGTTGCAGTTTTTGACACACTCGGTGCGCCTGGCACGTACTACCATACCCCGTTCAAAGGCACTTAAATATTTTGTCTTGTCCATTCACCCTCAGAATGGCACACATACACAATCCATGTCTCAATTGTCTCATGGCTTAAAAATCATTCTTTAACCAGTCTCCTCTATTTCATCTTCACTGATTGAAGTGGATTTAACAACTGACATCAATAACGGATCATAGTTTTCATGTGTCAAACTCATTCCACGGAGGGCCGAGTGTCTCCGGGTTTTCGCTCCTCCCTTGTACTTGATTGATGAATTAAGGTCACGGATTAGTAAGGAACTCCATGGAATGAGTTTGACACCCCTGGTCTATGTCATGGAAAGTGCAGGTGTTCCTAAAGTTTTGTACACTCAGTGTGTATTTTCGACAATGAATAATACAGCCTGACAATTCACACAACCCTAATACAACACATACACATGTATTTTCCTCCTCATTGTTAATAATCAACAAGTTATAAGGAAGAGTATTTTTTTCTCCCTACTTCAATAGCCTTTTTGTTAACCTCCTCACAAATATGGAAAGAGGGAAAAGGCCTGAAGTGTAGTTTTTTTTTCTCTTCTTGAACAACAGTTGAAGATTAAAAGAAATGTCTCAGGGAAATCTGTCAATTCTGTTGGTGAATAATGCTGTGTGGAATTTAATGGCATGGAGTTATATTGGGTTTCCTCTACACCCACATTTTCTTTCAATAAGATCAATGGCGCTCAGTGACAGATAGGGACGCTCTTTTGTAACTTCAAAATTCAGGTTTCTGAGGGAATAATTAGATGGCTGGATGAAACGTAATGCATCAGGCAGCGAGGGGAGCTGCAACAAGAGATCCTCATGGTTTAATATGCACTCCGCACACACGCGCCGCGCCTAGCTGTTTCTGTGGTGGAAATCTGTTTAATAATGGTGTTGGATTTCCATTGTTCTAAAAGTGGCACACACCATTGATCTGCATTAAACCAATGGCAAACGTATTTTCTCACACTGATATTGTTTATTTAGCTGAGATCTTTCATTTGATTTGAGGATTTTTTTGTGTGTGTATAGATTGTGTTCTCTTTTACTTTCTTCCCCATCTGCAAACTTCTAGGTGTCTGTCTTCTCCAGGGTACAATCAGCTGAGAAGGATGGGGGGGGGGGGGGGTAATCTACTGTAGCTGGATGGGTGAATGAGGTATCTAACTGAGGTATCTTTCTGAGGTAGACTGACTGACAAACATTAAAAAAAGAAGTTGAGCTCTTTCTTAATTGTTGAAAACAAAATGGCTCAGATTAAAAGGTGACATCGCCAAATGTCTTTAGTGCTCTTTATTTCAACAATATTGTATACAGTGCCTTCAGAAAGTATTCACAACTTTTTACTTTTTCCACATTTTGTTGTGTTACAAACTGGGATTAAAATTGAAAAATGTGTTAATTTATTTTGTTGAAGAGCTACAGAAAATACTCTGTAATGTCAAAGTGGAAGAAAAATTCTAACATTTGTAAAACATGAAAGATAAATAAAACACAAATATATCTGTCATACCCTGATCTGTTTCACCTGTCTTTGTGCTTGTCTCCACCCCCCTCCAGGTGTCGCCCATCTTCCCCATTATCCCGTGTTCTCTGTTTGTCTGTTGCCAGTTCGTCTTGTCTCGTCAAGCTTACCAGCGTTTTTCCCGTACTCCTATTTTTTTTCTCCTCTAGTCCCTGTTTTGACCATTCTACTGCCCTGAGCCTGCCTGCCGTTCTGTACCTTTTAGACTCTGCTCTGGATTACTGACCTCTGCCTGCCCTTGACCTGTCGTTTGTCTGCCCCCTGTTTTTGTATTAAACTTTTGTTACTTATTTTCTAACTGTCTGTGTCTGGGTCTTCTCCTGAGCCGTGACAATTTCTTGATTACATAAGTATTCAACCTTTGGCAGACACTGCAGCTGTGAGTTTCTGGGTAAGTCTGTAAAAGTTTTGCACACCTGGAGTGTACAATATTTACACATAATCCTTTAAAAAAAATTGTCAAACTCTGTCAAGTTGGTTGTTGATCATTGGTAAACAACCACTTTCAAACTGTATCTATGCCACTCAGGAACATTCAATGTCTTGGTAAGCAACTACAGTGCCTTCAGAAAGTATTCATACCCCTTGACTTATTCCAAAATTTGTTGTGTTCAGCCTGAATTCAAAATGGATTAAATAGATTTTCTCCTCGTCCATCTACACACAATACCCCACAATGATAAAATTGGAAACATGTTTTTAGAAATTGTTGCAAATTTATTGAAAATGAAATACCAAAATACAATATACAATATATAGACAGAAGTATGTGGACACCCCTTCAAATTAGTGGATTTGGCTATTTCAGCCACACCCGTTTGGCAGTAGAATGGCCTTACTGAAGAGTTCAGTGACTTTTAACGTGGCACCGTCATAGGATGCCACCTTTCCAACAAGTCAGTTTGTCACATGTCTGCCCTGCTGGAGATGTCCCAGTCAACTGTAAATGCTGTTATTGTGAAGTGGAAACATCTAGGGGCAACCAAGCTCAACTGCAAAGTGTTAGGACACACAAGCTCACAGAACGGGATCTTCTAGTCATGAAACATGTGGTGCGTAAATCGTCTTTCCTCGGTTGCAACACTCCCTACTGAGTTCCAAACTGGCTCTGGAAGCAATGTTAGCACAATAACTGTTCAACAGAAGCTTCATGATATGGATTTCCATGGCCAAACAGCCGCACACAAGCCTAAGATCACCATGTGCAATGACAAGCGTCGACTGGAGTGGTGTAAAGCTTGCTGCCATTGGACTCTGGATCAGTGGCAACAGTTTGGGGAAGGACCTTTCCTGTTTCAGCATGACTATGCCCCCGTGCACAAAGCGAGGTCCATACAGAAATGCTTTGTCGAGATCAGTGTGGAAGGACTTGACTGGCCTGCCCAGAGCCCTGGCCTCAACCACATCAAACACCTTTGGGATGAATTGGCCCAGGCCTAATCGCCCAAATTCAGTGCCCGACCTCACTAATGCTCTTGTGGCTGAATGGAAGCAAGTCCCCACAGCAATGTTCCAACTACTAGTGGAAAGCCTTCCCAGAAGAGTGGAGGCTGAGCAAAGTGGGGACCAACTCCATATATATGCCCATGATTTGGGAATGAGATGTTTGACAAGCAGGTGTCCACATACACTACATGACAAAGTCTCTCATTTACATAAGTATTCACACCCCTGAGTCAAAACTGTAGAAGCACATTTGGCGGCGATTACAGCTTTGAGTCTTTTTGGTTAAGCCTCTAAGAGCTTTCCACACCTGGATTGCACAATATATGCCCACTATTCTTTTTAAAATTCTTCAAGCTCTGTGAAGTTGATTGTTGATCATTGCTAGACAGCCATTAGCTCTATTCCATTCATTTTTATCATAAACAACTCCCTAGTCCTTACTGATGACAAGCATACCCATAACATGATGCAACCGCCACCATCCATGAAAATATGAAACGTGGTACACAGTGATGTCTTGTGTTGGATTTGCCCCAAGTATTACCCTTTGTATTCAAGACATTAAGTTAATTTCCTTGCCTTATTTTTTGCAGTTTTACTTAAGTGCCTTTTTTCAAACAGAATGCATGTTTTGGAATATTTTATTCTGTACAGGCTTCCTTCTTTTCACTTTTTCAGTTAGGTTAGTATTGTGGAGTAACTACAGTCTTGTTGACACTTCCTCAGTTTTCTTATATCACAGACATTAAACTATGTAACTGTTTTAAAGTCACCATTGGCCTCGTGGTGAAATCCCTGAACGATTTCCTTCGTCTCCGGCAACTGAGTTAAGAAGGATGGATCTTTGTAGTGACTGGGCATATTGATACACCATCCAAAGTGTAGTGAATAACTTCCCCATGCTCAGAGGGATATTCAATGTTAATTCTATTTTTTTACCCATCTACCAGTAAATTACCTTTTTTGCGAGGCATTGGAAAACCTCCCTGGTCTTTGTGGTTGAATCTGTGTTTGAAATTCCCTGCTGGACTGAGGGACCTTACAGATAATTATTTTTGTGGGCTACGGAGGAGATAGTCATAACAAAAATCATGTTAAACATTTATTGTACACAGAGTGAGTCCATGCAATTTATGTGATTTGTTAAGCAAATCCTTACTCCTGAACTTATTTAGGCTTGCCATAACAAAGGCATTGAATACTGATTGACTCAAGACATTTCAGCTTTACATGTAAATCTTTTTTTTACAAAGTTACTAGCTATCAGAAGAGTTCCAGAAAGAATGGCTGCCGTTTTACGGGATCCTAACCAATTGTGCATTGTTTGTAACATATTTTGTACATAATGTTTCTGCCACCGTCTCTTATGACCGAAATGAGCTTCTGGATATCAGAACATTGATTACTCACCTCGAACAGGGCAAAGATGTTTTCTTTAACTAGTCAGATGTGAAAGATTTACTCCAGACACCCGACCCGGCCCAAATCTCTGTCATTCGCAAGAAGAGGAGATGCCGATACAGGGGACACAGGTTAGGTGCCTTGTGAGAATTCGTCGGCGGGTGGGTAACAGGCTTCTACCATCCGTCCTATTGGCCAACGTGCAATCATTGCAGAATAAACTGGATGAGCTCCTTTCAAGACTATCCTACCAATGGGACATTAACTGTAATATCTTATGTTTCACCGAGTCATGGCTGAACGACAACATGGATAACATACAGTTGGCTGGTTTTTCCGTGCATCGGCAAGACAGAACAGCTGCCTCCGGTAAGACAAGGGGTTGCGGTCTGTGTCTATTTGTCAATAACAGCAGGTGCGCAAAATCAAATATTAGACAAGTCTATAGGTTTTGCTCGCCTGAGGTAAAGTATCTCATGATAAGCTGTAGATCACACTATTTACAAAGAGAGTTTTCATCTATATTTTTCACAGCTGTCTATTTACCACCACAAATCGATGCTGGCACTAAGACCACGTTCAACGGGCTGTATAAAGCCATAAGCAAACAAGAAAATGCTCATCCAGAGGCAGCGCTCCTAGTGGCTGGTGACTTTAATGCATCCGTTTTACCTCATTTCTACCAGCATGTTACATGTGCAACCAGAGGAGAAAAAAACTCTAGACCTCCTTTACTCCACAAACAGACGCATATAAAGCTCTTCCTCGCCCTAGATTTGGCAAATCTGACCATTATTCTATCCTCCTGATTCCTCCTTACAAGCAAAATCTAAAGCAGGAAGTACCAGTGACTCGCTCAATACGAAAGTGGTCTGATGAAGCAGATGCTAAGCTAAAGTACTGTTTTGCTAGCACAGACCGGAATATATTCTGGGACTCATCCGCTGGCATTGAGGAGTACACCACATCAGTCACCGGCTTCATCAATAAGTGCATCGATGATGTCGTCCCCACAGTGACTGTATGTACCCCAACCACAAGCCATGGATTACAGGCAACATCCGCACTGAACTAAAGGGTAGAGCTGCCGCATTCAAGGAGCGGGACTCTAACCCGGAAGCTTATAAGAAATCCCGCTACGCCCTCAGATCAATCATCAAACAGGCAAAGCATCAAAATAGGACTAAGATTATTTCCTACTACACTGGCTCTGACACTCGTCGGATATGGCAGGGCTTGCAAACTATTACGGACTACAAAGGGAAGCCCAGCCGCGAGCTGTCCAGTGACACAAGCCTACCAGACGAGCTAAATTAATTATATGTGCGCTTGGAGGCAAGCAACACTGAAGCATGCATGAGAGCACCAGCTGTTCTGGACGACTGTGTGATTACGCTCGCCGTAGCCAATGTAAGACCTTTAAACAGGTCAACATTCACAAGGCCGCAGGGCCACTCGGATTACCAGAACGTGTACTCGAAGCATGCGGTGACCAACTGGCAAGTGTCTTCACTGACATTTTCAACCTGTCCCTGGCCGAGTCTATAATACCTACATGTTTCAAGCAGACTCACGTCTGTAGCCTTGAAGTGCTTTGAAAGGCTGATCATGGCTCACATCACCACCATCATCCCAGAAACCCTAGACCCACTCCAATTTGCATACTACCCCAACAGGTCCACAGATTATGCAATCTCTATTGCACTCAACACTGCCTTTTCCCACCTGGACAAAAGGAAGACCTATGTGAGAATGCTGTTCATTGACTACAACTCAGTTTTCAATACCATTTTGCCCTCAAAGCTCATCACTAAGCTAAGGACGAAACACCTTCCTCTGCAACTGGATCCTGGACTTCCTGACCCCAGTTGGTAAGGGTGGGCCACAACACATCTGCCACGCTGATCCTCAACACGGGGGCCCCTCAGGGGTGAGTGCTCAGTCCTCTCCTGTACTCCCTGTTCACCCATGACTGTGTGGCCAAGCACGACTCCAACACCATCATTAAGTTTGCAGACGACACTACAATGGTAGGCCTGATCACCAACAACAATGAGACAGCCTATAGAGAAGAGGTCAAAGACCTCGAAGTGTGGTGCTAGGACAACAACCTCTCCCTCAAAGTGATCAAGACAAAGGAGATGATCGTGGACTACAGGAAAAGGAGGGCCGAGCACGCCCCCATTCTCATCGACGGGGCTGTAGTGGAGCAGGTTGAGAGCTTGAAGTTCCTTGGTGTCCAAGTCACCAACAAACTATCATGGTCCAAACACACCAAGACAGTCGTGAAGAGGGCATGACAATGTCTATTCCACCTCAGGAGACTGAAAAGATTTGGCATGGGTCCTTAGATCTTCAAAGTTCTACAGCTGCACCATCGAGAGCGTCCTGACAGGTTGCATCACTGCCTGGTATGGTAACTGCTCGGCCTCCGACCGCAAGGTGTGTACAGCCCAGGACATCACTGGGGCCAAGCTTCCTGCCATCCAGGACCTCTATACCAGGCATTGTCAGAGGAAGGCCCTAAAAATTGCCAAAAACTCCAGCCACCCTAATCATAGACTGTTCTCTCTGCTACCGCACGGCAAGCAGTACCGGAGCGCCAAGTCTAGGTCCAAAAGGCTTCTTAACATCTTCTACCCCCAAGCCATAAGACTGTTCAACAGCTAATCAAATGGCTCCCTGGACTATTTGCATTGACCCCCCCCCATCCTTTTTTTAACGATGCAGCTACTCGCTGTTAATTATCTATTTATGCATAGTCACTTTACCCCTACCTACATTTACTTATTACCATCCAATAATTTGTACCCCTGCATGGTACCCCCTGTATATAGCCTCGTTATTGTTATTTTATTGTTGCGCTTTTATTTTTTACTTTAGTTTATTCAGTAACTCTTTCTTAATTCTTATTTTTCTTAACTGCATTGTTGGTTAAGGGCTTGTAAGTAAGCATTTCAGCACGTTACAAATAAAAGTCGATTTGATTTGAAATGGTCAAATTCATTATAAAAACTACAGATTATTTACATTGTCACCAATGCACAATGAAATCTGAACACGTACAGAAATATGGTCAAGTGTATTTCATAAAAATACATTTTATTTCATAAAATTGTTTTCTGCAAATCTAAAGTTTTATAAGTATGATAAGTATAATATCACATCTTTAAAGATTTAACAGGTTATTACTGTATTTCGACATGCGTTTGAAATTATTACATTTTTTGTACACTATACATTGTCTGTCATTTTTATGTATCTATTACATATGTCACCTTGGTAGAGCCACAGGCATCATATGTTTACTGTAAAAGTCAACTCTTATTTTCACTGTCGTCTTTTTTTCTAACTGTCTGTGTCTGGGGTTGACTATGACTGCTGTGTGAAACACACAGAGGCTGTAGTCAAAGCCGATGTGATAGAGATCATACTTCATACAGCCAGCAGATGGAGAGATCAGAGGATAGGAGAGGAGCATGTGGGCTCCCGAGTGGCGCAGCAGTCTAAGGCACTGCATCTCAGTGCTTGAGGCGTCACTACAGACATCCTGGTTCAAATCCAGGCTGTATCACAACCGGCCGTGATTGGGATAGGGCGGAGCACAATTGGCACAGCATTGTCAGGGTTTGGCCGGTGTAGGCCGTCATTGTAAATAAGAATTTGTTCTAAACTGACTTGCCTAGTTAAATAAAGGTTAAATAAATAAAACATGTGTCCAGGAGTTTTAAAGGTTAGAGTGAGGCAGAGTAAAGCTGACCTGTTACAGCAGTCAGTCAGGGCATTTGTTTCCATATGCCATCTCCCAGCCACAGGAAAGTATGTATGTGATGTTACTTATTGATAGCCAGATAAACTTGCAGGCAATGTGTGTGAGGTTTGCACAAGTATAATTGCAACCCATAGTCAGTATCCCTGATCATTGTATATTCAAGGTTGTTTAGATGTAAGACTTCACAGACCAACTAAATGTAGATACGGAATAATAACGCCGTTAGAAACAGAGAGAGATACAGTTTTAGCTGTAGGGAGAGCTCTGTATAATTGAGACACAGGAGAGATGCCTTATAATGATGTGAAGGATGAGTCGTGTATATGAACTTATCCTTTGTGTGTGCAGACAGACACGTGCACAGATACAGCCGTCCTATGAAAAAGTGTCCTTTTGATTGGTGGCGGGTTTTATTTCAAACAAATAACTTTTTAACATTTTTAGTCTCTTTTCTCTATTGCAACATTAAATGTAACGAATTGCCCATCAAAGTAGATCATTACTCATGAATCTTGAAAAAAAAGTCCTCTCTACTGCAAGCGCACAAGCTACTTACCGGCGCTGGGGGGTGAGTTTGAAATGAATACTGTCAGTAGTAGGTTACTTTGGAGTTGCTTATATGTGTCTTACTATCAGGGAACGGAGCAACTGCAGGTCAACTGTTTGTCAGTAGCAGAACAAATTCGGATCAATTAAAGACTAGTTAGTTTATTTTGACAGCATTGTCTAGTTAACGAGCTGATTCATCTATTCTGGCCTACATTCTAGCCAGGTCACACCAAATCACACTGCAGTATTAGACGTTTATCCAGATCCATAGGACATCGAGAGATGCCATCCAATAGGGGCAACGCAAGTGCATATTAACATCTAGTGGGCTTGTGGCTTGCTAGGGTGACAATTCCCATTAAACCATGAGCTTTGGCTCCGAGGATCGCGGGATCAATCCCAGTGCTTGGCATTGGCACTTGTTTTGAGTTTTTATTATTTCTGTTTAAACCCTATCCCAAACCTTAACCCTTACCTTAACCAGTGGGAATGAATTCCTAATTGTTAAGTTTAACCCTTACCTTCTTTCACTTCACCCATAGAATACTGAAGTGAAACCGTGATGATAAACTGATATAGCCTACATATTAGTGGTTCTAGCAAAGATACTTTTAATCAACTCCCTTTCATATGTGGTTCTAGCTTGCTTAGACTGCAATGTGTGATGAGTGAGCGTGTTGTTGTAGAAAATAAAGTCCTATGTTAAAAAATGATAATTTGGCTACAGGAGCAGTAGAAATCTATGATTGGAATTAAGGTTTTCTTTGGGAGGGGGGGGGGGTTGCCCTCCCCAGATCTCTCCACCTCTTCACAGGGCAGACCTGTTCCCCCTCTGCCCCAAAACACCCTCTTCCCCTCTATCACTGCTGTGTCTTAACAGCCTGCAGGCTGTTGTGAGTTTACTTGTTTGTTTTTTTTACTTTGATTTTACTAGGTAAGTCAGTCACTTATTTACAATGACGGCCTAGGAACAGTCTTGATTCTTATTACATGTACTACTGAAGTTAAAAAGCATTGGATTGGTGTAAACATGGTCGAGGGAGAGTTTCCTTCCACCATATTCTTCGCACCACTCTCTGCGCTATTCCTTTTAAATCCAAATCCTGCCTTGCTCAGGGGCAGAATGCCAGATTTTTAGCTTGTCAGCTTGGGGATTCAATCTATCAACCTTTCGGTTACTGGTCCAACGCTCTAACCACTAGGCTACCTGCCAAGCAGTGTCTTGTCGAGATCGTCACATCTCTGACATCCGTGTGTGTTTGTCTGTGTGTGTTTCTGTAGAGGTGAAATGCACACCTTTATTGGCGGTGGTGCGGAACAGTCACACATATATACACACACACACACACACCTTGAACTGACACTATCAGAGAAACATGTACGTCACGTGAGAGACCCACAGATCTGTGATAATACCAATACCATACTTTGTTTTGGCCCGTGTGTGTGTGCGTGCGTTCTTGCGTGCCAAGGTTGTTATAGTAAACAAAATCTGAAACAAACTAAAACTAATCATGAAAAAACTATTTTGTGAACTGAAATAAAATTATTAACAAACCGGTTTGAAAAACTAAACTATACTGAAACTATTATCTTTGACTCCAAAACTAACTAACATTATAAAGTCTTCAAGCTTTTGGGGGGTTTTCAAGCTACTGAATCTGGCGGGTAAATGCGGCCAGGAGATTGTAATGTTTAAAATAGGCCTAGCTTGTGCATCGTAATCACTAGCTCAGGGAAAAAAATTGACTAGGTAGCTAACTTGATTCTTATTACAAGTACTACTGAAGTTAAAAAGCATTGGAGCATTGGATTGGTGTAAACATGGTCGAGAGAGTTTCCTTCCACCATATTCTTCGCACCACTCTCTGCGCTATTGCTTTTAAATCCAATTACATTGGACAAATTGCAACCATCGATGGCCACCAGATTATCGTCACCTGATCGCTCGTTAAACCATCAATACATGCTAAAATCACCCACACAGTTGATCTCAATTACAACCATTATTGACCCCTGATTTACCTCTCCCAAAAGCAGATGTCGATTTTTCAAGACTATTTCGCCCTCTGGTGAGGATTATCATTGGAACAATTTAATCTTGCTATTTTATCAGAATATGGATGATTTATCTATTTCACAATCACTCTGTACAACTGAAATAGAGTATTTCATTTCCTCGTTTACCATGGCAAATCTACTTTGGCAATGTAGCCTACCCTAGACATTTTATGATTGAATGGAAAAGTAATGTTGTAAACTATTTGTTTGTTTACAATTTATGTAATCCATTAATTACTTGTCTAAATAAAATGTGGCCATTTTTATCAATAGGGGAAAATTAAATATTAATGAACTGTAGACTACACATTTGACATTTAAAACTAATCATGATTGTTGTATTTTATGAAATTATCTTGTATTTTTATTTGGAAGTTATTATCTTAATTAAAGATTGTCTTTCACACATGTTACTGCAATCCATATAACTTTCATTTACAATGTAATTCATTTTAAGTTGGTCTTCAATAACTTTTTTTCACAGAAGAGTAGCCTCGATGTAGGCATAAGTAAATGTCTGCAATTAAAAGTGTTAACCAAATCATCGTAATTGACATCGTATTTCCGATTTTGTTGTCCCTGATAGGCATAGGCGGAAATCCCAGGGGGGACGGGGGGGACACGACCCCCCCATCCTGGGGAAAATATGATTTGTCCCCCCCAATATATCACTGTAAACATAACTATGTAATTTCAATAATATTAATAATACGCAATGAAAGCACTTGTGCTGATTATAGACACTTAATAGCGCGTTTTTAAATTTCACAAGATTGCGACCCCCCCGCCCTTTGCCTCACAATGGTTTGATCCACTGCCAGTTCTTTAGCTGGCAAGGTAATCGAGGGCTCGTATCTACTGTCCGAAAGGCACTCAATGTACGTAACTGACGTGAGGTAATCCAGTCAATCGCGCTTTAGCAATGTATATATTTTTTTCACGTTGCAGGGTTCACACACTAGCTGAATTTGCAGAGCTAGCGCGCAAACTAAAGCAAACATTAACTATCAAGCTAGCTAGTACCTATTCCATTTATGTGGCGTCGTCAAAGATGGAATATTTGCTATCGTCAGTTTATTCCAAGATTAGCATGCGGCTGTTCAAAGTCCCTGTGATAAGGTTAGCGATAAACTGAAGTCCAAACTGAACAGAACTACACTCTCTTATACCATTGTCTTAAATATATTTAATGGTTTCGTTGCAAAAGCTAAATTGTCGCTAGTGAATTTTTTATTTTTTTCACCTTTAACCAGGTAGCAAAGATTATAGCAAACACCACAGAAACGGAATTGGTGCTCGCTAGCTTTGCAAATTCAGCTATTGTTGGAAGCCTGCCAATATGAAACAAACTATGTTAAAATTTCAAAACGTTGCAGCATGTGTTGTGTAAATGTGTGTGTGCAGCTAGACCGGTCAGCCAGCCAGCCAGGTAGAAAAATGTCAGAAAAAAGTAAAAAGACGGACATCAGAGTATTTTTCAGTACACCAAAACGCAAAGTAAGAACTCTAGTAGCCTAATATCTCAAAGACCAGTTGATAAAATGTTCATAAGAAATAAGTGAAATGCTAATGGAAATATTTCACAATGATGTCATTAGGCAGAGCAGGCAACAGATGGCACACAGACAGCAGAGCTGGGGACAGATATGCAGGGACAGACTGGCAGAGACAGGGAGTCTCAGGTAAGTTTGTTGAGTCTTTGTTTGGCAACATTATGAAAGGTTCTCAATTTTTTTGATTTGTAAAATAGGGACATAATTGGAAAATGCCATGAATACCCCCACTCAACTCAAACTGGTGACTAAACTAAGATTTGTTTACGGCAATGGTATTGCTGTTGTGATTAATTGTGTAGTTTTGGGTACCGGTAGTTAGGAGTACAGCAAACACCTTATTTCTTTTCTAGGAGACAGACTGTGAGTCAGTGAGGGTGGTGAAAGGGAAAGAGCCAAGGAGAGAGACTTCAGAGGACAGTGTCACAGCCACGGCAGGACCAGGTGTCACCCTTGTTGCCAGCAGCACCAGTATAGGGGACAGTGGCACAGCATCGTCCAGTTACCTCAGTGATGACACAAAACCATATCAGCCACACCCACAATTTATAGAACCGCAAACTCTTGCAAACGTTTCAAGAGAGAGGAACACTGCACTGATAAGGAACATTGCTATAACTATTATTATTAGTAGTATTATAATGATTTAAACAAGTTGGGACAACCCTTCAGTTAACTACTGTACCTAACAATTATCCAGTAGTAGTGATTATGGTCCCTCAATATACATTTAACATATTACAACATAGTCTATGTGTTACAGCACTACTTTTGGTGTCCCCCTCAGGAATTGCTCCTGAGAAAATTTCATGTAATTGTCCCCTCCAAGGTTGATATCAGATTTTCGCCCCTGCTGATAGGACGTTACTTCATTGGGGCGGGAGTAGTGAACGCAGACAATTACCATTTCCACTGTCTAGTATCAAGCCGGCTTGACAACGTAACAACGTCAGAGCAGATGGTCTGCAAATTTATTCTGGTGTTCTTTTCGTTGTAACCACGGTTATTTTAGCCTAGAACTCTGTGTAATTTCCTGGTAGTATCTTTTTAAGGAAACCAGCATTAACACAGAGGTACGTGCGAAGTTCAGCTTGTTCGTTGCAATGCAGCCCTTGAGATTTACTTTCAAATGTAAACCTTACCTAACCTACGACTTGACCCATCACCTTATGCATAACTGCCCCCGATACAACACAAATAACTTAACTTAGCAGACGTAAAAGAAACGGCTGAAACTAAATGCCCCACATTCTGGTCATGATGAGAGAAAAACAATTGTAGGGTTGGTACTCTTCTGCACTGTTCAACCAGTTAATGGAGTGTCGCCTTGTTAATATTCCGGATGGAAGCAACTTCAGAGAGCAAGCTAGCACGTGCCTCAGATAACTGCTCTCCAGATATTAGCTAGCGTTATATAACGATAACAGAATCTCCGACAAAATTGACACCAACAAAATTGGTGTGGTGTCTGTAGACTTTGTGGCAAGAACTTAACCTCGAAGAAAGACAGGCACTATTTTATTTTCATTTAACATTTGTTTAACTAGGCAAGTCAGTTAAGAAAAAAATCTTATTCACAATAAACCCTAACCCCGACGACACTGGGCCAATTGTGCGCTGCCCTATGGGACTCCCAGTCATGGCCGTTTGTGATACAGCCTGGAACAACTATAGACATCCATATATGTTTCATTTCAGCGGGACTCACGTCCAAAAGCAGAAGTTGCGTCACAAGCTCCCTTCCCTTTCCCCTCAAAACGGGATGTTTCCAGTTTCCCCGACTGAGGGGATTCGGTCCAAACACTTAAAAGACACACCCTATCCCCTCAGCCCTCAAATTAAGTGGACACTTTTGATGACGTGTCATTACGTTTGACGAGTATACACTTGCAGGGCAAGGGGCCAGGGAGGAAGGAATGATTTTTAAATGGACCACCCTTGGCCGGAAATTCGTCACTCGTTCATCCCGCAATGATTGTGTTTTCAGCCACCGGTAGCTTGTGGGTGCTTTATATGCGCTACAGTCAATTATATATATATATATATATATATATATATATATATATATATATATATATATATATATAATTCTTAATATACACCTACTGTATGATAGCTAGCAAATTAATTAGCTAACAAACGTTAGCCTGCCCATCTGGATCTTCTGAAGAAGGAAAATGTTTTATTACTACAATTTCCAAAATGTAACCAAACAAAAACATATTTACTTTTTACATAGTAGCAACATTTCTAACTTATTTGCATTAGTTTTTACTTACACTTGTATGTTGACTTCTCCATTAATGTTGTTTTTACGGACTTTTCTTAGCGGATGTACAATCGTCGCAAATTGAATTGTGGAGAGTTACAGGCCCCGGGGTGAACATAATTGTACACTCGCAAAGCCGACTAAAAACGAGGGCTGAGGGGCTTATGTTGCAAACTTCCCTTGCTTGGCTTATCATTTAGACCACCCTCCAAGGGCATAAGGCGAGGGTAAATGGACAAGGGTGTGTCTTTTAAGTGTTTGGACCACAGTCGGTGCAACACAAATGGCTGCAATTTTTTGTTAGCATTTTGGCATGTTTTCCTAGATTCAGAACATAAAACAAGATTTATAAAGCAAATATTATCCCTTATGTCTACCACAGCAAGTGATTCAATAGTTTAAGCATATATTGTAGGACCATGAACATATTCAGAATATTTACAAATAACTCGATCTTAAGGTGGTTAGCAATCAATGACATTGTTAGAATTAACACTGCATATGAGGATGCAGTGAGATACCCAATGAGTTGGATGATACTTTTCTCATCAATTATCTTGAAAAAAAAACGTATACTTAAAAGCTGGAGATCAACCAATCATCCATCTTTAACACAATGGAAAGGTTAAATGCTTTATCTAAATATTGAAAGTGCATGGGCGAAGGAGAGAAACAAAATGGTGCAGTTTGAGGCCATGTGGCGGAGAGTGATGCGTATGCTGGAGAGGGGAGAAGCAGTTGGGTCTGGGCAGGGGGGATGTTTGTGTGCGTCTGTGTGTATGTTTTTTATTGTTTCAAAAATTCTTATAAATAACATCTTGAATAAACTGAATTCCAACTGGTAATTGGGACAGACATGAATGCAATTCTGGACATGCAGGACAAAACTAATAAGACCAACTCCAATTCACAGGCAACCAAGTCTCTCCAACATATACTCTCTGATTACAACCTCATTGACACCTGGCAAGCTCATAACCCTAAAGCAAAATAGTTCCCTTTCTATTCAAACAGGCTATTCTTCCATTTTCTTTCAACAGGAAACCAGAAATTCAGCATCACTACATGACCAAAAGTATGTGGACAGGACACCTGCTCGTCGAACATCTCATTCCAAAACAATGGGCATTAATATGGAGTTGCTCCTCCCCTTTGCTGCTATAACAGCCTCCACTCTTCTGGGAAGGCTTTCCACTAGATGTTGGAACATTCACCTGTAGGGATTTGGGGATTTTATCCCTCGCAAAATGTTTAATAATCCGAAAATATAAATAAAATTACAAAGCATATTTGAGACAACTGTAAAATGAATGTAATTGTACAATGGTATCTACTAGTATTTAAGACCCTGCAGTCTGCGCAATGCTCCATTATAATCTGAGGCATTCTACAAACCACATATCTTACACACAACTAGTCAACAGCTGAACTTGTCTTTTACTTGCCACACACATAAACACACTTGCACACTAATTGTTACAATAAGAAGCATTCCAGTCACCAACCTCCATCCCTTCACATTCTTGTCAGTCAGCAGGATGCTGTGATGATGTCCAGAATCTCCTGAATCCAAGATGGCCGACACTGTTTGTTTGTGTCATGTTGCAATCCCACTTCCTGCTGCTCGCTAGTGTAAACCGTCCACCACCCGGGCATGGAAAACAGCACGGCCGGCACCCCAGTGAGTGAGGTTTAGGCTTGGACTTGTCTGTAGCGTTTGCTGTTTCCTACGTTGTTGGAATTCAACAGCGAGCTGTTTTACTAGGCCCCATGTGGCACCAACGTTCCCCTCCCTCCTACCTACCTCCCTCCCTCCAATCCCGGCCTTCTGCTCCCCTCTGTCTCACTCTTTCCTAACATGGATATGTAGCATTCATCGTAGAGCAGTAAGTACACCACACTGAAGGAACCAGGGTAAGGAGGTGGGATCATGTTGCTGCTAAAGTCCACGCAATGTGATTCGTGAGACGCGGATAGTCAAATATAATTGTTGTTTATCTCTGGAATGAAATGTAGTGCCCACATTTGTCAGGAGTCTGAATAGACTCCATCCAGAGCTTTAAAAATGTAATTGAACAGAAAACAGATCGTAAATAGCTTGAATTCTACATTAATTAATGTAATCTACAGTATTATGAGTAATCACACACTTAGGAATTGCATGTGCTGGTTGTGTAATTGAAAGTAATGCTGCATAGTAACCAATAACCTAAGAATAACCACAATATTGAAATCAGATAATAATTGTATTGTTAATATTGTCCTTGGTTAGCTGAATGTCATGTACATGCATAAATAGGTTTCAAGCATTACAATCCATCCATGTCCTCACAATGACATTTCATTTTCCATCATAAAATATGTGGGCATGACCAGGATCAGGGACAGGATTTTCACAGGGTTTATTTCACAGCTGACAATGAATGATACAAATACAACGCATCAAACAAAATACATCTCAAGGATAATGTTATCAAGATGAAGTGCATGCAAAATGGGAATCTTTTTCGTCTTTTTTTTTGTTGTTACTTCCTCTTTTCCTTAGTGAAGCCAGATTGCAAAGCGCCAATTCTGCAGTCCTCTTCATCAGCCTGTTTGATGGCCGTCCTGCTCCCAAGTTTCAAGGAGGCCATGTGTTTACAAAATTACATTTGTGACAAAATCACTTTTTTCATAGAGTAAGCCGATTCTGTAGAGGGTGGGGTTAGGAGTGTGTGGGGTAAGGGAGGGGAGTGGGTGTGTGTCTCTGTGTGTGTTCGTGTCCTGTAGTGTTGTTTAAGGTCTGCTGTCTTTTAATCCCACTGCATCTCCTGTGCTGCCAGGCTGCTCTGCTATATACAACTATGTTACTATACAACTTTATTTCACTGTGTGTGAATGGCATTCCAATACAAAGAGCAGTCAAGTCTTTTTTCATAAGGATATCAGTAATCACACACTATTATCCTCTGTAGTTGGATTCAAATGTTCAGGAAAAACGTTTAAAATATTTATTTTGTTGTTTTGGACTAAAACATGTTTTTGTTTATTTTTTTCCTCTATTCTATGGTCTTATCCTAATATTGTCTTTGTCTTCAATGGTGAGGAATTCCCCTTCTCTTAATACTTTAGGGAATTTTCAAACGTCGGGAAGTTTGGCTGTAATGCCCCAAGATTTGTTCTCCCTGAAAGAAATCATAGAGTAACAATATATTAACTACAGAGCAACCTGGCTTTATGGGTCTGCATTTACTCTTCACTTTAGCTCTACATAGATATATCAATCAATGTGTGCTTTGCAGCATTCCTTTTTCAATTTTAAAAAGTTATAGCCATATTCATGCATTAAAAAGCAATTTTCATAATTTTTGGACTACCTGGTTTAGGTGCAAATCCATGGGGCATTACTTTAAAACTGTAAACACCATAAAATAGGAAATTAAAATAAGAGTAAAAATGTGGAACGCTTGTTTTGAATTGGTCAATCAATCATTGAATGCTTTTTCATTTGTTGATGTGAGTAAAAAATAAAACAGTATCTAAGGAACAACACAAAAATGGCAAGTGTAATGAAAAATAAAAAACTCATTTAAAGCAAAGTATTTTTATTCACACAAATTTAATAAGATATATAACAACCGTTTGGTCCATAAATATTTAAGGGGAAATAGTTTCTATACACCATCTTTATCAAGAAACAGGGCAACATGGACAATCTTGATAGAACACTTACTGTACTGAACTATTAACACGAAAATCAATTTATAAGATTCTTGGATTAACCAACTATATCTGAAAGAGTGCACAAACGCTTTCTATGACATCGCTGCCCCCTTTTAACAGGATACACCATAAAAAGATCTTCAGAAATAAGATGTAAAACAGTACAAAACTAGTGAGGCGTCACAAGTATGTGAATCAGTTAACAAACAACACATATAATCCTGAAGTTCACAAACTTTCTTCCAAGTTATATCATAAGGCACATAGAACTGAGTTAGGCATCTACTTCATCAAGTAGATTGAGAATAACGCTTTGTTCTACAATAGAACAAATAGTGACAATTACAATAAAATGTTTTAACCCAGCAGCAAGAACTCCTTCTCTTTCTTTCTCTTAATCCGCACTATGTAGTCCTGCTTTGCTATCAACCACAACCCCAACGCCAACGACCTTAAACAGCTGGCCCAGAAGACAAAAAAATACTAATTTAAAATGTTAGAACCCTGCAGAAGGACTGCTTCTCTTTCTTTCTCTTAATTCATTGAGAGGAAACATGTTTTTGGTCTGTTCAGTGGCAAGTGATCGTAAAGAAAGTATAAATATGGCCTAACGTGAACATGGAGGATGATTTATTTGTCCCACTGGCTGCATGTCTTCTACTATCTCTAGGTTTCTGAGGTCATTGTAAAGTTTCTGTCAGCTCTACGCCTCTAATCTGCCACATTGTCATCCCTCCCTTTTCCCTTTTTTTTATCAACCCTTCTTTACCCTGAGCAAAATTATGGGCAGTATTTTATTTAACAGTAATTCTACGGGAACGTTGAATCCAGATAAACTTTTTAAAAATCCATTTGTGTGTTGGTATGTAAAATTTGGCCAGCAGATTAGACAAAGTGCACTGTCATGGAAACAATCCTTTCAAACAGTGCCAATTAAACTGTGTCCCAATCAGAATTTCACTCACTGATTTCTTTTGTGGAACTCTTTCTAATATCAATGTTACTGCATTACATCTTTGACAGTTACCACTGTACAGATCTATAGATTTGTTTCGTTGTTATTGATTTTTTTCCACATTTGAGGTGTGTCAAGACAAAATGCATGTTGAGGTCACAGCAGCCACCTGGCATTTGAGTTGTATTGTCCGGGTTCTTGTAATGTATACAATGCAATTTAGAGATTAGAATTACTAATCCATAAAATAATCCAATGTTTTGTTAGGTCCAGGATAACTCTGAATTATATTTTACAGCGTATTCTTCGAATGTATATTCCAACGATTTCGAAAAAAAAACTAAATATCTAAATATGTCTTAAATAGGATAGTGCTAACATACACATTTCTAGAGCAAAATATTAATGATTTGAAATGAATTGATCAGTAAAAAATACATTAATTATCAGGGACGGATAAATTTAGACTCAATCAAATGACCAAATGAAATAAAATAAAGTAAAAATAATATACTTTCCCCATTTTAAATAGTTGCATTTGGGCTCGGTTCAAGATTGTTGAACCCTCTTCATAATTGTTCAATGCCGTCCAGATTCAAAATGTCCTCTACACAAAACCAATCACTAAATACGTTGACTACAAACAGCTGCCAAGCGGTTGCAAATGCTACACATCAACATCATTTCCTCCTGTTTAAATGTTGCTGTAGTTGTTCTTGTTGATCTTGTTGCTTTTTTTGTTGGGTACAGTACTTCCTGTATCCACAGAACTGTCTCTGTTTTCTTTAAAGGTGTTTAAAAAAAATGTAAATGCAAATTATGAAAAAAAAAAACATAAATGAGTTAAGAGCTTAGAGTCGTAGAGCTTGCTAGAAAAGGTTTGTCAAGGTAGTCTGTGAGGGGCTCCCCGAATCATGGCTGTCCAAACTAGATGTGACGGAGGTCACTACAGTGATAGAGGGATTGGTCAGGTCTGTTAGTGTGGCCGCGCTGGAGGGGGGCGTCAGAGCGCCGCTGTCGGACGAGGGCGGCGGGAGTGACGTGCCGTCGGCCTTGTCATTACCATTCTCCTGTCGCAAAACGTTCCTTCTGAATTTGGCTCTTGCGTTTTGGAACCATACCTGCAAATCCAATCCAATGGCTTTTACTTTATGTTTATGTCTAATTTATGAACTTATTTTCTTTGTCTCTTTTCTTTCTTTCTAAAAAAAAATGCAATGATTATGACATCACAGTGTTGTCCACTACCTGACTCTCCCCGTAGAGTAGAAAGAGTAAAGAACAATACCTACAAACTGTTTTTGACGCCATTATTTTGGGCTCAGGGAGTAGAAACCAAATGAGAAATGACCAGCTGAAAGAGTATTTTTATTTTGTAAAAGATCCTTACAGACTTGTGCACTCTCTCTTAAATTACTCTTCCCACCACTGACCCAGGGAGATTGGGAGTGATACGTGGATGAATTATATGTCTAGAAATCCTAAACACTACAAATACCATACATCTCCTTCATACAGTACATCAAGGAACCTGGTGCCTAACAACATTCCATACAACATCGGTAGAAAACCAATGAAAAAAATTGTATAAAAAAAGATGATTTCAATGGACTTGAATGGTGCTGATGGTCAAATGTGAGAACAGACAATAGACTGGGGGATATAGAGTGATGATGTCATACTAGGTCAGAGGTCAGAAATGAGGGCGATGGCTGCTGCTTACCTGTAGAACTCTTTTGGTGAGGCCTGTCTTCTGGGCAAGCTGTTTGAGGTCCTTGGCGTCGGGGTTGTGGTTGATAGCAAAGTAGGACTTCATGGTGCGGAGCTGGTGGTGCTTGAAGGAGGTGCGCATGCGCTTGGTCTTCTGGGAGGGAGGGTAGGCCTGGTCACGGTCCAGGTGGTCTCCGTCGTTCTCATTACAACCTGACCAAGAGAAGGAGAAGGAGGGGGTGCAAAGTTAGAACGGATATACTGTGGTAAAGTGTGCATTGCAGTATAATTCTTCAAACAAAAAGGAGGGTGCTGTTGGTCCTCGTACATATAATCCCGAGTTGACAACATAGACAGCACTCCCAAAATCAAGGTTGTTAGTTATAGAAAGATACAGCACATCCGGTCAGGGTTAGGATAAGGTTATGATTCCATTGAACAGGAATTAAAGGCATATAATGGCCAAAACCTGGCCATCATTTTCAGTTAAGATTGAATTAAATCTTTAATTGAATCAAACATAAGTTATTCAAAATGTAACGGACACAAACCCCTTAGAAAGAATGTCAAGCAGATCCATATCTACAGTAGGAGTTGATCAGTCCCCAAATTTGGTCTAGCTAGCATTTCTGCTCCTCTGTGCTTAAAGAAAGAAATAATGTCTCGTCATTCAAATGTAATCTCTACTTCCAATATGCACCATACTAATATTCTGTCCTATGTTTATTGGAAAATATTTAAAATAATTGATTGTCATGCCACGATCAAAAGACTAGTATTTTCAACACATCCAGCAGACATGCTTAAAGCATATTCCTATAACAGACTTTACTCATTCTACTATAGGCCTATTAGCTAAAGCGGTCATCTCTAAATCTCTGACTAATAAAAGAGAGCAAAGGCTATAGCAGGCTGTTAATATATTCAAGACAGCTATCTTGATATTTCCGCCCCCTGCAAATGCAAAACATAGTTCAAATGACAGACTTTAGTGCTGGTTTCACAGACCCAAACTAGACGTTTAGTTGATACAGAACTAAACATGAACACAGATAAAGCTAGGATGAAATATCTCTGGACTACAGAATCTATTTATTTTTCAAATAAATATTGGCCATAGTCCAAGACTACCACTCATATTTCATCAGTAACTTGTAACTTAAAACACTCATTTTCAGATGTCAAATATGCATCTTAATTCATGTTAGACAAGCATCTTAAAAGCACTGCAATAAAATAACACCTAAATCTTTCAATCTTGGGTATCCCATTTTCCTCAGCTATGATTGCTTGCTGAGTGCCTTTATTTCTACAACTACCCACCAGGGGTCGCTAACAAAACATGCTGAGTAGGTATACCAACTGCAAGGTCGACATGGGACTGACCGCATGGAATAATTATCTAAAGACGTAGGCTATAGGCATATAGAGTCGATGGAACGTAAACATTAAACCGGATATAGACAATATCAACATTTTTGCTCGAAACTGACTGTGAAAGACAGGCAATTTCTGATTATACCTAATGGAATGTTTTTTGAATGCTATAGACAAAAGCAGGATTTAATTCAGAGCTAAATTCAATCATATTTCTTTGCAGTGCAACCAAAAGTGTTTAAAATATGGAAAGAGCACAACATCTACAGCTGGACATAAATACAAAACAGAAAACAAATTAAGGGGCCTATGGACATGTTGAAAAGAACCCTTACCACCCTTGTCGTTATTAAAGCAAAATACTGTAGTCCAAGAAACATAACACATTAGGCCTGGGATAGACTATATTAGAGGACATAACAAAAGCATCGCATGAAAACAATTCAAATTAATTTTTATTTAACGTTAGATACTGGAGAGGATGTAATGTTGTTGCTTGTTTGTTTTTTTTGTTTTTTTTGTATCCCGCTCCATCTCACTCACTCTGTTTCTGAGAACTGTGCTGACCTTCCGAGTATGATTCAGTGGTTGGAAGCCAGGGATTCCTACATCACCTTCAATTAACGCAGAACAATTATTTAACACGCAGATTACCCTTATTCCTCTCCATGCATGGAGAACAGAACAAATTTGGCACACAGTGACGAACTTTCTCAACCGGACACTAATTGTAAAAAGCGACAACAAAAGAGACGCCGCGGGGTTGGTTAGATTATAACATTCACGTTTCCAAAGCCAGTTTTTAATTGTAAAATTACCTGTAATGTATAACGAGGAGGCAATTTCCCCCAAGAAAGACGAAAGGCGACATTTTAAATAGTTGAGCCCAAATTACTTTTACCCCCTGCACGTGCTTAGGTCACTGGTTCAAGTTCATGTGTGTACCCATTTTACAAATTCGATGACCTAATGAGAGCCATAATTAGGCTATAAAAGTCAATCTAATGGTTAACTGGGGGTACATTTTTGATCATTTTGACAGCATGCAATTTAGCCTAAAGAGGAGAAATGCAAATACGCTACTTCATGAACAGAGCACACATTTATAGCAGGCATCTTCCAAGGTGTGGGATGGCTAATTGTTCTCTTTCTTGTCCCCCCTTTTTTGGTTAAAATTGCTTTTGGTGTAGGACTACAGACATGAGGCCTATGCCCTTAAACACGGATCAAGCCAAATAATTAATGAAATCTCCATATTCGACATTCTCTTTTCTATTCAGTTCACCAGCGCGCGTCATGGGTTTGTTAGTTAGCATGTAGCCTAACAACAGGTTATAGGCCTTAATCAAAACATCCCCACCGAAACGTTATTTTCAAACAGCGCAATAGCCTTCTGTGCGTACAACTCCCCAACCAGCAACTCCTCTCCTCTCCGTCTCCTCACCTGAGTTGTAGCTGGCGATGTCTATGCCCATGGCGGGGCTCTTCCTCTTGCGAGGCCTTCCCTTCTGAGCTGTCCCAGTGCCATTGAAGTAAGGCAGCGCCAGACCTCCGCCTTTAGCCGCCAGCTCGGAGTAGTTGAGGCCGGGATGTGGGTACTCTCCCTGGGCTATGGTCTCGAAGTGGACCCGGCAGTACACCAGGCTGTCCTTCATGCCGAAGTGGTCGCCGGTGGTCAAGGTCTTGTTGCACGTGGTGCACGTGAAGCAACTCAGATGGTACACCGAGTCTCGTGCACGCATCACCATCTCCGATGCCGATATCCCGAGGTGGCAGCGCGCACACCTCTGCACTGAGAACCTTCTGAAACAAGGACGCAATTCCTTAAAAACACGCCCAGACATAACACTTATAAAACACTCAAAATAGGATTGAAAAAATGGAACACAAACACACACCGCGAGTGGCTACATAAAATACAACTCCATGTTCTTACTGTGTTTTTTTCAGCAGTTTGCTTGTAATGTCATAACCTCCATCCGCAGGCCTTTAATAACACCTCGCATATGCAGCATGGTCAAGAGACGACAGATTGCCTCTGATATTTAGGCTGCTTGGCTATTACAGCTATTTATATTTCCATGTAGTAGATGCATTATATGGGGCCTTCCTTGTATGACTTGTTGAATATGCCAAAGCTATAGCTGATCGAACCAATACGCCTTCTGTGCGTACATTTAACCTATAGCCTATTTCAAATGTTCTGTGGCCTGTGTGTTTATAGGTCTATTGTTTCAGACATTAACAATAGTTTGTATGACAGGCCTAATGCCAAACACACAGGGAGTGAGGGAGAGAGAGCGTGTGTGTTCAATCGTCGAATATTAAAATCAATCATTTCACCAGGCCTATAGAAAAAAAAACAATTCATAACCGTATGCTTTCTTACCTGTAGTAATCCTCCTTGCAGTAGATGCTGCCATCCTTGGCAAAACACGTGAGTTCTGACTCCAAATGTTGTTTACATTCACAGCATTTGAGGCACCGCAGGTGCCACTGTTTATCCACAGCGAGTAGGTAATATCTATCCGAGATTTTGCCTCCACAGCCAGCACACAACGCGGGCTTCTCCGGTCCCATTGAAGGCATGGTCTGGAGAGGAGGGGAATATTAATACATGTGGAAATGCATGGCTCACATCCTGTGAATGTGGTGAGGACTATACTTCCCAATGTGGGGTTTGGCTTGTGTGTGATAAAACTGTAACTTATCTGAAAAATTACATATTAGCCTAATATGAGCATTGCACCATTTTCTTAAAAATAAATAAATAGTAGAACGATCGTTAGACTTTCTTAAGTAGCCTATTTATGACAGTTCGGTTTTAAAGCCAATCCCAAGATATTCCTGCGGAGCTGAAAATGTGTCAACATGCAGGGCCCGTTGTGTTTAGGGAGTAACTCATTCAATGTATCTAACAAATGGAGCCTGTATACATACATGTATTACAATGACAAAGAATAATTAATTGCGCTTCATTGCACATTTAAAATAAGCTGTATCGACAGCCTGGTGCGCTATGTCCAGCTACTTTCAAACGTCTATAACTTAGCATTACTGCCAAAAGAACAACAATTAATAATAATAATAATAACAATGAATTATTATGTAGATGCTAATAATATCCAAACTATTATCTATGTAATAACTGTTTAATTAGGCCTATCTATTATATAAATAAACAATAACAGCAATTAGTTATTTGCTCAAAATATAAATTGTGTAACAATTTGGGCAAAATGTGAGTAATAATTGTCACTTTTACTTTATGCACTTTTACTTAGTTTAGTTGATAACTGGATGTATTTGTATTACATACGAACATTTCCACACACATGCATGGTGTTTAAAACATTTTTTTTTGTCCATATAGGAACCTATAAACGCAATATTAACCCCAACATTTTCTTTCGAGTGATTATTTCTTGCAGCTATCTTACCCCAACTACAGCTTCACAAAGCATTTCCTTGCATTTAAACAGTTATGCCCATTTGGATGTAAGTGTTAATCCTCATGGATGTCAGAACAAGAAAAGAAAACATTGCATTTAGTTCATTTTTCTTACCGATTCCCTTCCGTTGAGCTGAACGCCCTTGGCCAGGCGCGAGTCGGTTTTGGATCTCCTCTCCATCTCCTCCATGATGCCTTGGATGTGGTCACCGGAGATCCCGTGGAACAGCATGGCTCCCGCTCCTGAACGACGCAATGTGCAACTGCTCGCTTCTGCCTTGCAGCCCACAACTTCCATAGACAGCTCTGCGTCCCGTAGGCTCAGAGCATCCGACTGGCTCTGCTGTTAGACTGTTAGACAGACACACACACACACACACACCACACACACACACACACACACACACACCACACACACACACACACACACACACACACACACACACACACACACACAAACAAGAGACACACTCAGCTCAGCTCACCTCCCCTGCAAGTGGTGGAGAGATGAGGGACGGGGAGAAATCAAGGCAGGAAGAAATTATTTCCTCTCCCCTGAATGTTTTGTAAAAAAAAAAATTTAAATAGGTATAGTCCAGCTGATCCGGCGGTGGCCAGTTTATGCACTGATGATGATGGTGGTGATGGACGGTTAAAATTGCAGAAGTTTAGATTAGGTGTTTTTCTCTCGACAGTCCCGCGCCGATCTCACGTTATAGGGTTCCGTGTGCTTGAAGGTCAGATTGGGACTGCCTGAGTTGGAGAGCCGTGTCCTATTTGTGAAGAGAGCAAAAGCCTGCCCAGTTTGGATAATTTGGTAGGAGGAGTCGTTCCCTCTCTCTATGCCACTGATTTCTATTCACCAACAAAGAGCTGTCACTCTCCCCTCTAACCCGCCGTGCATGCAGGCTGCGAGAGCGTGGAGAGAGACACTTTGGTTATTGACATTTTCATTACTTTTCTTTTCTATAGGTTTTAGTTATCCGACGACATTAGTGGAGTCTAAATCGCAGTGACACGATACGGTTTAGTGATATTTGCATAATCTCTTGGTGTGATTGAATTAGAAGGATAAACCTTGGATATTGAATTGTAATTTGAACGTCTTTTAATCTGTATAAAATGTAATATGGAGTTTCAGTAGCCTCACTTGTTGAATTTGATTCGATAACTATGTGAAACGTCGAGTGGAAAGGCACGTCATAAGTGAAACAGTCGTGTGAGGGTGATACCTTTCCTTGTCATGTATTTTTTGCCGCCGTGCATTTTTAAATGTGATAGTCGTTTACCTGTGAGCGTGCTGTGTAGGCCTAATAACTAAGTAAGGCTATAACATGTTTACAAAAAAAAAAAAGTTTAACATTCTGGATTGGATTTTTAAAATATTAGTTGTATTGGTAAACGGTTCAATTTACCCGGATTCTGATGAATTAATACTATAGAATACATGGTGGGTGTATGTGTGTGTGTCATAGCCAACATATGTCCAGTTTAGCCTACAAAACACGAGTAGGCCTACGAAATAATATTAGACCTATATACGATAAATATGCCTCAAATAGTGCATGGCAAATACATAGGCCCATTCTAAAACGGACAAATGCCAGGCCCTTTTCTCTTTTTCTGATAACCAACATAATACGTTAGGCCTTTCCCAATTAAGAAGACATTAGCTTATATGAATTGTCGAGTTATATAGCTGCATGTGTTGAAGTGACAGTGGTAGGCTGCATTCTGTGTTAAGTAACGTAGGCCCTAATTACTGCTTTTAAAGGCAGATCAATGCTCTCTCAATTAAACAGTAACCTAAAATCAACGTAAACTAATTATCCGTCACTGACTCATTAGCATGTCCCTCGTCTCTCCAATTAAACATTCTGTACTCAAACTATCACCTTACACTGACAGACAGGCTTCGCTCTCCAATGTGTGACAACACACACCCATGATATTTGCTAAATCGGTTTGTTTCTTTGTTTTTACATTTAAATTGTGCACCTTAATCCAAGATATTGAATTCCATAAAATATATTTATTGTTTGTATAGCATGTGGTTGAAGAAGTAATTTATATTATCTATAACGAATGTGTGTATCGTTTTGTGCCTAAGTTCCCGGCCGAGGCCTGACAGACAATAAAACACGTCTGGGAGAATTAAAGGTTTTGTGTCAGAGGACAAAAGATAACTCTCCTTACAGTCCGGACCATTAGACTCCCCAAAGCTCCATGAAGTTGCAGGTGCGCTTCCTCACGCCAACACCAATCATTTTAAGACCTGTTACATTTCCATTTTGTCGCGGGGATCAAAAGTCGTGTGTTTAATTGGGGCCCCCTAGATAACACCGCGCGTAAATGTCTAAACTTTAAAGGAGGTGGATGTGCTATATAGCAGCAGCGGAGTTAATTTGCGGTCTGTCAGTTTCAAACAACTGAAGTAAAAAAAATAATATAAAAAAAAGGTACTCAGGATTAATTTCACTTGGACAAAGAAAACCTAAAACGGAAAACGTGCAGTTCAGTGTGACATTTACTTGAAGTGTTTATTATGCGGTCCCAAGAGAGCATAGAACACGCAGAAGTGGCCCACCTAATTTAAAAACGCCTATACAAAATGTAGGCTATAGCTGTTGTTACTTATTTATTTGAGAAAATAAAATTATCCATGTTATTGTTATTATTATTATTTCATTGTGCCTCTTCAGAAGGAATAGGAAATGTTACATAGCCCCTAGATGCATGTGTCTCCCTGGCCTCCAGCAATGACATTTCATCCAAGTGAAAATGGATTAAAATGCGTCAGTGCATGCACGAGCTCTCCCAGTGTTCATATCTGAAATGGAAAACAACCTATTTCGTTTTTTAAACTTAGATCGATATTTAACGTTATCCCCTCTTAGTTTATCCCCTCTTAGTATTTCACAAGTCTATAGGCCTATAGCAGGTTCTTCGTTAGTCTATATAAATGCGTAATTGTCTGCTATATGTTTAAAAGAAATGCCCATTGATGATGCAATTTAGAGCCTAATGCCAATAATAATGACTCCGACACATATAATTATCCTCTTACGAAAATAATGTATTGGTCTTTAAACGAGTGGGCTTTTATATTTAGCCTTGAATTCATCTCTGTATTGTTCTTAACCATGCGGGGGTTTTGTCTCGTGAAGAATAAAATAAATAAAATGAAATATATGAGCCAACAAGAGTATTTACATTCCTGTCAGAATTCCTCCTTATTTTACTATTATTTGGGTGGCGCCAGAAGACTATTTATCATGACATTTGAGAATTGGCAACACATTTAGGCTACTATGAATTCCTTTTTAGTCCGTTTTCCCTCTCGTGCCTTTTCACTATTTTGCTGCGGCTTTGCTGAGAATCACGCAGTTCAATGTACTGTGCAGCTTCTTCTCAATTCCCACCTTGATTTCTTTCAAACAAAATGTTGACCATGAACATACTGTATTCGGAACAATGACAGATAAGACAGCTATATTTGAACTATTCCACGGGCGGCTCAATGCTGACTTTTGTTTTCTTGTGAATGAAAGAAATATCGCCAATCCGTCAACATAGGCTTTCTCAAAGCTCAGTTACACCGCTCACTATATCCGTCATTATGAATGCAAAGTCTTATAGCTTACACACACGCACAACTTTTGCACACGCACCTCGGAAAATAGCAACCATGTGCATATAATGTATAGCACATCGAATAATTGTGTGAAAATGTGTAATTCAGGTGAAAGTTGAGGTTACCTTCAGGCTGATAATGCGCTGTCCTGGTATAGAAACCAACCTTGTATTGAGAAGGTTGCGGGCCTGTAGAAGAGAGGAAAGGAGAGGAGGAGGAGGAGGAGAGGATAGCAGAGATTCTGCCGGTAGATGGGGGTTGTTCCTTGTTTCTTGTAGTCCTAGTGAGTGTCAATTAAAACAAACCTACCGCTTGGCGAGAAGATATTTATATATATATATATTCTTCTCCCTCCACCAAACCCTCTCAAACAAACGGTTAATGAGAGCTCACGAGCCAACGTTGAGACACACGCACGCACGAGCACACACACACACACACACACACATCACCGGTTTGTCCAAAATATCAGTATGTCATTGCCCATATGAATAAAATCAGGTCAAGTGTTTGTTACATACACCCTGATAGCAGGGATCCATGTTAATAAATGATTGAGCTCAGCAGTCAAACAGTCTTAACAATATCTGTTGAAGATGAAAACAGCAAGTTGCACTCCTAATAACCTTACAGTGCATAGAAATAATGTTATTCAATTGAGATTATTATGAAACTTAACATGAATCTATGTTGTGTCACATGTCATTAACCTAATATGTTATATAGGTATATTGCCCAAATCAGGGGAAATCTTGAAAACTGTTGAAACGAAATATTGTGATTTTGAAGACAGGAAAAAATCATTACATTGACTTTCTGATCTGAAATGGTCTAGGCTTCTGGCATTCACATGTAGTGTTTTCTAATCACATGAAAAAAATATCCTCTATGTTTTTGAATGGTTCCATTCCAATTTGAGTCAATCTCCGTCTCTCCTCCAGTCAATAGGTCTACCGGTAGGCCTTACAATGAAAAATGGAAGATGGTCAACATAATTCTACTACACTAGCTAGGGTTCCATCCAATTGACAGATTTTCTTGAATATTTATAAAATCCTCATAAATCAATATGCGCATATTCCCACCAGAAAGGATAAAGGCTGTAGGTGATGATTCAGTGCACATAAAAAAAACATTTTGCAGTTATATTCTCATGTACTGAATAGAAAATACAAGTTAAATGGGTTTCCATCTCATTTTCAACTCTACTGATGTTTTTCTCACAAAAAAATGTTGCGTTATATAGCAAGTGTGCGAACTCTGGTATTGGCACGTGAACTCTATAGACAACAGCTCGCAGATAGAGTGCGAGTATAGCCTACATGATGCTATTATTATGGACAAAAGAGCAATACTTTTTTTTTGTCAAACTGCAGCCAAGCATTGCTGTCACCTGAATAAGACCTTTGATATTTATTGGAAAGGTTTCCGTCGTTTTTATGCGAGGAAAGTAGAACTACATCGGATAAAGATTTCATGACAGGCCTGATAAAAATATGTCAGTAAACTTTCCAAATGTTGACAGAACAAATATGCTAAACAAGGTGGGATCTTTTTTTGTGGTAAAATGTATTAAAAATCGATATTTGTCTGCCGTTTGACAAATAAAACAAATCTCTCTCTTTTGTCCATAATAATCTCATTATGTAGTAGACTGTATCTGCAAGTGCGAGTTGCTGGCTAGAGCGCACACGCCAAGACCAGAGAGAACACATTCGCTACATAACGCACATTTGTTTGTGACAAAACCATTAGTAGAGTTGAAAAACTTTTTATTTTTTATTCAGTATTTTGGAATTTAACCGCAAAAGTTATTTTTATGTGCACTACGTCATCACGCACAGCCTTTAATCTGCAATGAATCTATTTAATGAAAACACATCTCTGGTGGGAAAATGTGCATATTCTTTTCATGTGGGTTTTAGAATATTCAAATCGAAATTTGTGGCCAATTGGATGGGAACATAGCTAATAACTTTCCATGCACAGTTTTTATGTGAGTAAAGTCATACCATATATAAAAAAGCATGACAGCTTTGATGGAAACAGGAATTTTCAAAAGTTGCTAATATAAAATTTGTTTTTTTGACATGATGGTGGGATCTTTTTGTGTTGTTAAAATTAATTATGCGAGACATGGTGGAGGAAACGCCTTTATCCGCAAATATGAAAATAATAACCACAATTACAACAATTAAGTCATTTAGCAGACGCTCTTATCCAGAGCGACTTACAAGTACATACATTCATACTTTTTTTGTACTGGCCCCCCGTGGGAATTGAACCCACAACCCTGGCGTTGCAAGCGCCATGCTCAACCAACTGAGCTACACGGGACCACATAACCATCATATGGAAGTGAACTTGGAGACACGGGATGTTATGATGTATGGTCTTCTATCCTCCCTTTACAACTTGGGAAACCATGCAGTTTTTAGGCTACAGATGAAGTTATGATGAACTTCACAGGGTGGTGAAGGTGCACGGTGATAAACGTGATGCTCCTTTCCAGAATTATCCCCCCCAGTATTATCCATAATAGTCTAACCATGTACACTAGCCATCCCGCACTGTATCTGCTAGCTTTTGGTTAGAGCGCACGTGTCAAGACCAGAGTAGGCACATTTGCAAAAAATATATATATATTTCACCTTTATTTAACCAGGTAGGCCAGTTGAGAACAAGTTCTCATTTACAACTGCGACATAGCCAAGATAAAGCAAAGCAGTGACAAAAATGACAACACAGAGTTAGTTACACATGGGATAAACAAACGTACAGTCAATAACACAATAGAAAAACTATGTACAGTGTGTGCAAATGTAGTAAGGTTAGGGAGGTAAGGCAATAAATTGGCCATAGTGGCAAAATAATTACAACTTAGCATTAACATTGGAGTGATAGATGTGCAGATGATGATGTGCAAGTAGAGATACGTGGGTGCAAAAGAGCAAAACAAAAATATATAACAATATGGGGATGAGGTAGTTGGGTGTGCTATTTACAGATGGGCTGTGTACAGGTACAGTGATATGTATGCTGCTCTGACAGCTGATGCTTCAAGTTAGTGAGGGAGATATAAGTCTCCAGCTTCAGTGATTTTTTTCAATTCGTTCTAGTCATTGGCAGCTGAGACATGGAAGGAAAGGCGGCCAAAGCAGGTGTTGGTATTGGGGATGACCAGTGAAATATACCTGCTGGAGCGCATGCTATGGGTGAGTGTTGCTATGGTGACCAGTGAGCTGGGCTTTACCTAGAAAAGACTTATAGATGACCTGGAGCCAGTGGGTTTGGCGATGAATTAGTAGCAAGGGCCAGCCAACAAGAGCATACAGGTTGCAGTGGTGGGTAGGAAACTCAGCAACAACAAAAAAAAAGTCAAATTTTCAGGACCATGTCTTTCAAAGATAATTCGTAAAAATCCAAATAACTTCACAGATCTTCATTGTAAAGGGTTTAAACACTGTTTCCCATATTTGCTCAATGAACCATTAACAATTAATGAACATTATGAAAACTTAGGACACTAAAGAGGTTGTTGAATGTTGTTATGTTCATGTAAATATTTACACATGTTAAGTTTGATGACAATAAATGCAGTTGACAATGATAGGACATTTCTTTTTTTGCTCAGTTTATATTGGGCTTTGGTGACAAAATGAATGGCACTGTGATAGACTACATCCAATTTGCTGAGTAGAGTGTTGGAGGCTATTTTGTAAATGACATCGCCGAAGTCAAGGATCGGTAGGATAGTATATTTTACGAGGGTATGTTTGGCAGCATGAGTGAAGGAGGCTTTTTTGCGAAATAGGAAGCCGATTCTAGATTTAACTTTGGATTTGAGATGCTTAATGTGAGTCTGGAAGGAGAGTTTACAGTCTAACCAGACACCTAGGAACTTGTAGTTGTCCACATATTCTAAGTCAGAACCGTCCTGAGTAGTGATGCTAGTCGGGAGGGAGGGTGCGGGCACCAATCGGTTGAAGAGCATGCATTTAGTTTTACTAGCATTTAAGAGCAGTTGGAGGCCACGGAAGGAGTGTTGTATGGCATTGAAGCTCGTTTGGAGGTTTGTTAACACAGTGTTAAAAGAAGGGCCAGATGTATACAGAATAGTGTCGTCTGCGAAGAGGTGGATCAAAGAATCACCAGCAGCAAGAGCGACATCGTTGATATATACAGAGAAAAGAGTTGGCCCGAGAATTGAACCATGTTGCACCCCCATAGAGACTACCAGAGGTCCGGACAACAGGCCCTCCG
Source organism: Salvelinus fontinalis (assembly GCF_029448725.1). Classification (NCBI taxonomy): domain Eukaryota; kingdom Metazoa; phylum Chordata; class Actinopteri; order Salmoniformes; family Salmonidae; genus Salvelinus; species Salvelinus fontinalis. The sequence continues at coordinate 44,146,635 of NC_074669.1, forward strand.
ATTTGACATACTGAACTCTAGCGGGGAAGTAGTTGGTGAACCAGGTGAGGCAGTCATTCGAGAAACCAATTCTATTGAGTCTGCCGATAAGAATGCAGTGATTGACAGAGTGGAAAAAGCCTTGGCCAGGTCGATGAAGATGGCTGCACAGTACTGTCTTTTATTGATGGCAGTTATGATATTGTTTAGGTCCTTGAGCGTGCACCCATGACCAGCTCGGAAACCAGATTGCATAGTGGAAGAAGGTACGGTAGGATTCAAAATTATTTGTTTGTTAACTTGGCTTTCGAAGACTTAAGAAAGGCAGGGCAGGATGGATATACGTCTGTAACAGTGTGGGTCTAGAGTGTCACTCCCTTTGAAGAGGGGGATGACCCCGGCAGCTTTCCAATCTTTTGGGATGTCAGACGATACAAAAGAGAGGTTGAACAGGCTAGTAATAGGGGTTGCAACAATTTTGGCAGATAATTTTAGAAAGAGAGGGTCAAGATTGTCTTGCTCATCTGATTAGTAGGGATCCAGATTTTGCAGCCCCTTTAGAACATCAGCTATTTGGATTTGGGTGAAGGAGGAACTGGGGGGGGGGGGGGGCTTTGGCAAGTTGCTGTGGGGGGTGCAGAGCTTTTGGCCGGGGTAGGGGTAGCCAGGTGGAAGGTATGGTCAGCCGTAGAAAAAGGCTTATTGAAATTCTTGATTATCGTCGATTTATCGGTGGTGACAATGTTTCCTAGCCTCAGTGCAGTGGGCAGCTGGGAGGAGGTGCTCTTATTCTCCATGGGCTTTACAGTGTCCCAAAACTTTTGGGAGTTTGTGCTACAGGATGCAAATTTCTGTTTAAAAAAGCTAGCCTTAGCTTTCCTAACTGACTTTGTGTATTGGTTCCTAACTTCCCTGAAAAGTTGCATATGTCGGGGGCTATTCGATGCTAATGCAGTACGCCACATGATGATTTTGTGCTGGTCAAGGGCAGTCAAGTCTGGAGTGAACCAAGGGCTATATCGGTTCTTAGTTGCTTATTTAAGATGGTGAGGAAAGCACTTTTAAAGAACGACCAGGCATCCTCTACTGACGGGATGAGGTCAATATCCTTTCAGAATACCCGGGCCAGGTCGATTAGAAAAGCCTGCTCGCTGAAGTGTTTTAAGGAGCGTTTGACAGTGATGAGGGGTTGTCGTTTGACCGCGGACCCATTACGGACACAGGCAATGAGGCAGTGATTGCTGAAATCCTGGTTGAAGACAGCAGAGGTGTATTTAGAGAGCAAGTTGGTCAGGATGATATCTATGAGGGTGCCCATGTTTACGGATTTAGGGTTGTACCTGATAGGTTCCTTGATAATTTGTGTGAGATTGAGGGCATCTAGCTTAGATTGTAGGACGACAGGGGTGCTAAGCATATCCCAGATTAGATCACCTAACAGTACGAACTCTGAAGATAGATGGGGGGCTATCAATTCACATATGGTGTCCAGGGTAAGGGGTGTCCACATACTTTTGTATATACAGTGTATCAGTATAGTTGAAAATGCCATGGAAACACATTGAACTTTAGATTTTTATTCAGTACATGGAAACTTAAGCGAAAAATAAAATATTGTGTGCACTATGTCAGCACACACTGATTTGTATCCGTAACAAGTCCATTTGGTGGAAACATACCACTGGTGGGAAAATGCACATCTTTTTTTTAATGCTGATTTTAGAATATTTGTATGAAAATCTTTCACCAGTTGGATGGAAATTTAGCTACAGAAATTGTTCAGTCTGGGTAGATCATTCCATTACCTGTAGAATCCCAAATAAGGTGTGTCATATTAGGTAGGCCTATGTTGCACTGTCCAGATACAAACTGCTCCATGGCTGTTGCAATTCCACTTATAGGCTAGCGGCTAGTCCTCAAAAAGCGCTCTCATTTTCAGATACCCCTACTCTAGATAGAACAAAACACAACCATGTTTTTTCACATCTCTAATGTCTCCCATTTACGAAATGGAATTTCATACATTTATTGTACTTATGACCAGTACTCAGTACTATTTTTGTGTAATTCAACTATGTTGGGAATCCAAAAAGCATGCTATAATTACACTCAAACCCATCACTGTCTGGATGTAGAAAAGGCAGCAGACTGCTTGGCATGGCAACACCAAGCATTCCAAGTCGTGAGCCTCTTTGAAGATCAATGAGGCAACTCGAAATCTCCAACTTAAGGAAAGAGAACCCTGGACACCCTCTCCATAGCTATACAAATTGAGGTATACCAACTGTGGTATAACTTGTGCCTCCAGGATTAGCCTCTTAAGTCACCTCCGTATTAATTAGAATTAAGTTTTGACTCAGTGCTAGTTTAGTACAGTTGCCTAAATCAAACATGAACTTCCGCTGCCTCACTGCATTTGTGATGGGCATTGGGATGTTCCGGTCCACTTTTATGCTGTTTGGGTTAAGATGGCACATTTCTTTAAAAAATTAAATAATGTCCACCATCCAGGCTGTCTGCCCTGGAGTTGTTATATACAGTATGTTAACTTGGTGACATTGTGGTGTAGAGCTCTACTATCCGACCCAAGTCCCAACATTATACATTGGGTTAGGGCTGGGTAGGGCCTGTTATTTCATCAATAACTAGGGTACAGGTAGGACTCGGGTATCACTAAATTGATCATTAACAATTTGAAGCTGAGCCATTTGCTTGTGCTCTGCTGCGCAGTGCATATCATGGTGTCAGAAATGCTTCAACCTCGTCAAATCTAAATATTTGTCACATGCGCCAAATACAACAGCCTTACAGTGAAATTCTTACTTACAAGCCCTTAACTAACAATGCAGTTTTAATACAAATAAAACAATAAAATAAATAAAAGTAACAAATATTTAAAGAGCAGCAGTTAAATAACAATAGCGAGGCTATATATAGGGGGTACTGGTATAGAGTAATCTTCCTTGAGTTTTGCTGGAGTTTAGAGTGACAAAGTAGCTAGTTTACAGCTAACTGCTCTTTGTCTCGTCGTTGAACAGAACAGCAAGCAGAGGCGTTGCTATAGATACTAACAAGCACACCATGCACAGAGCACATGCAGCGCGAGGTACAGACAGATGGATACTAACAGAGGAAGTTATTTCTGAAGCGATCGGGCCTGGGTAGGGTAGGGTCTGAACGTTGCGGGCATGGGTAGGGCTTGGGCTTATAATTCATGCCCACGCAGTTTTTAAAAATAAAATTTCTATTTTGTGTATTTTACCCCCAATTTCAAACTTCTCCCCAACAGGCTCAGGAGGAGAAAGTCGAGTTATGCCTCCTCCGAAACACCAAACTGCGATTCTTAACACACGCCCGCTTAACCAGGAAGCTAGCCGCACCAATGTGTCGGCGGAAACATAATTTAACTGATGATTGAGCTCAGCCTGCAGGCGCCCGGGCCTGCCACAAGGAGTCGCTAGAGCGCGATGAGCCAAGTAAACCCCCCCTTGGCCAAACCCTCCCCTAAACTGGACTACGCTGAGCCAAATGTGCGCCACCCTATGGGACTCCAGATCACAGCCAGTTGTGATACAACCCGGGATTGAACCCGGATGTGTAGTGACGCCTTAGACCGCTGCGCCACTCGGGAGCCCCGTCAGTGCAGGACTCTAATGGGGTGGATGCAACCACACATGACAAGCACATAAGGCAGGTGATCAATATCAATTCCATCCTGAATCTCCCAGAACTGTCGATAGGCCCACTCCACCATCAGTCCCCCCTCTAGCAGTTAATATAGACACCATGGAACTGGATGTCAGGAGGCCATTCAACAAAATGCCATCTGGAAAGTGCTGGCGTGCATTGCCCTGATATGTACCTATTTTGCTACCACCCATGGCTGACTAGCCCATGTGACACCTGAACTGAACTTGCATTTGAAGAATGAGCTCATGCTTTGATGACTCATGCATTGGTCTGGGGAAATGTTCAGTAATCCCAACATCCATATAAGGACATAATGCCACCTGTGGCAAAAAAAGACGCCCCTTAGGATGGCAAACTTAAAGACGCTGTATGTCATCGTGTATGGTGGTTGGGGATTGACTCTGAGATAGTGGTCTTTGTGCACCATGCTTGATCAGTTCCACCACCTCTGCAACCCCTTTACTTCCCATCAAAGCCCAGGGGTCATCTTCAAATGTATATGTGTGTGGTGCTGTGCTTAAGTTCCTCACAGGGGTTGGAACCAACATTATTTTCCAATCATTTTGTTCTGAACTGAACCACTATTTTTTCAGTTCCGTTCCACTGTTCCGACCAGCAAAATAAAGTTGGTTTGTGAAAAAAAGCAAGAGAATTTTGAGGAGCAGGCTTGAAGCGCTAGGCATCTTGTTATGACATGCATTATCCGAATTAGGTCCACAGAATTATGCCTAGTGGAGCAGCTTCTATGAAGGAAGTTTGAATGTCCTTTGAACTAGCTAGCTAACAAGCTTGAGCTAGCAAGCTAACAAGCTTGTGTGTGCAGAGCAGCACCAGAATTAAAAACGAATAAAAACTAAAGCGAATAAAGAATCTCTCTCCCTATCGTCGCACGCTTCTAACATCAGTACAGTAGCCTTTGCTTCGGAGGGGAGAGGTGCAAGTAGCCTAAACACATACACACAGTGGCAAAGATTTTCAGCTTGCAGGCAGACACTGGAATACATTTCTGAATGACAGAGTGAGGGTTTTGCATAGGCTCTTTGTTTAGTTTTTTTGTGGCACTAGAAAAGAATGGCTGGAACGTACAATACTGTTATTATCCTGTTTCCTAGCATTTTTAAAATAACGATTCTGTTCCGGAACAGTATGGATCACTTTTATTCCCGGTGTTTGGTTCTGTTCCCTGAAGCATTTCCAACCCCTGGTCCCTCATAACCAATGAGTCATAGTTGTACTCTATGACCTATACTCCAAGTAACCTCTAGGTAACCTGAGGTCAACCTCACAGGTTCTATCACTCTCCTCATCTCCTGCCGGGCCTGCTCCAGACCGTAATCACAGCCAACTACCCACAGTAAATATCGGCCAAATAAACATCCCGCCCGACTCCCAAATAAATTTAAAGGAATATGTAGGACGTGACCTGCAGGATTTCTTTCCCACATTCAACATAAAAAAATGAAATCACAGGTTAACTAGGTGTTGGAAAGATCTAACAGCAGATCCATTTGCCACAGCCCTTTCACAGATTCTCCTTCACAACCAGACAACCAATCATTCCACTACTGGAGTATCCCCAGCATCATTCAGGCTGAGATAACATTCCAGTTAGTCAATGGGTTTAGTTAGCAGGCAAGCCGCATCTGCTGAGTGCCTGCACCCAACTGTTGTAGAAATAGAAATTGATCACCACCGAGTACCCTGCCCTCTCTGAATACCCTGCCAATCAATACAGGAATGATACTGCATATACCCTGACCCAGTCTTTAATACTTACATGTTTCAAGCAGACCACCATTGTCCCTGTGCCCAAGAACGCCAAGGGCACCTGTCTAAATGACTATCGCCCCGTGGCACTCACATCTGTAAGCATGAAATGCTTTGAAAGACTGGTCATGGCTTACATCAACACCATCATCCCAGACACCCGGGACCCACTCCAATTCACATACTGCCCCAACAGATCCACAGATGACGCAGTCTCTATTGCACTCCTTATTGCCCTCTCCCACCTGGACAAGAGGAACACCAATGTGAGAACGCTGTTCATTGACTATAGCTCAGCGTTCAACACAATAGTGCCCTCCAAGCTCATTACTAAGCTCAGGACCCTGGGACTGAACACCTCCCACTGCAACTGGATCCTGGACTCCCTGACGTGCCGCCTCCAGGTGGTGAGGATAGACAACAACACATACGCCACACTGACCCTCACCACGACACGGGGGCGTCTCAGGGGTGCGTCCATTGTCCCCTCCTGTACTCTGTGTTCATCCATGACTGTGGGGCCATGCACGACTCCAACACCATCATTAAGTTTGCTGACGACACAACAGTGGTTGGCCTGATCACCGATGACAATGAAACAGCCTATAGGGAGGAGGTCAGTGACCTGGCAGTGTGTTGCCAGGACAACAGCCTCTTCCATAACATCAGAAAGACAAAGGAGCTGATCGTGAACTACAGGAAATGGAGGGCATTGTTGGGAGGGACTTGTACGTATGCATTTCACTGTTAGTCTACACCTGTTGTTTACAAAGCATGTGGCAAATACATTTGATTGGATTTTTTTATTTGATGTGCCCTTGTTGCTGCAGCTGGGCAGAATGACGTAGCTGTTAGCTGTGCAACCTGGTCAGGCCCCAGAACTACACTGGATACTACACAACCTGGCCAGGGCACAGAACTACACTGGATACTACAGCAACCTGGTCAGGGCACAGAACTACACTGGATACTACACAACCTGATCAGGGCACAGAACTACACTGGATACTACACAACCTGGTCAGGGCACAGAACTACACTGGATACTACACAACCTGGCCAGGGCACAGAACTACACTGGATACTACACAACCTGGCCAGGGCACAGAACTACACTGGATACTACAGCAACCTGACCAGGGCACAGAACTACACTGGATACTACAGCAACCTGGCCAGGGCACAGAACTACACTGGATACTACACAACCTGACCAGGGCACAGAACTACACTGGATACTACAGCAACCTGGCCAGGGCACAGAACTACACTGGATACTACACAACCTGGCCAGGGCACAGAACTACACTGGATACTACACAACCTGACCAGGGCACAGAACTACACTGGATACTACACAACCTGGCCAGGGCACAGAACTACACTGGATACTACACAACCTGGCCAGGGCACAGAACTACACTGGATACTACAGCAACCTGGCCAGGGCACAGAACTACACTGGATACTACAGCAACCTGGCCAGGGCACAGAACTACACTGGATACTACACAACCTGGCCAGGGCACAGAACTACACTAGATACTACACAACCTGACCAGGGCACAGAACTACACTGGATACTACAGCAACCTGACCAGGGCACAGAACTACACTGGATACTACAGCAATCTGGCCAGGGCACAGAACTACACTGGATACTACAGCAACCTGACCAGGGCACAGAACTACACTGGATACTACAGCAACCTGGCCAGGGCACAGAACTACACTGGATACTACAGCAACCTGACCAGGGCACAGAACTACACTGGATACTACAGCAACCTGGCCAGGGCACAGAACTACACTGGATACTACAGCAACCTGGCCAGGGCACAGAACTACACTGGATACTACACAACCTGGCCAGGGCACAGAACTACACTGGATACTACAGCAACCTGGCCAGGGCACAGAACTACACTGGATACTACAGCAACCTGGCCAGGGCACAGAACTACACTGGATACTACACAACCTGGCCAGGGCACAGAACTACACTGGATACTACACAACCTGACCAGGGCACAGAACTACACTGGATACTACAGCAACCTGACCAGGGCACAGAACTACACTGGATACTACAGCAACCTGGCCAGGGCACAGAACTACACTGGATACTACAGCAACCTGACCAGGGCACAGAACTACACTGGATACTACAGCAACCTGGCCAGGGCACAGAACTACACTGGATACTACAGCAACCTGGCCAGGGCACAGAACTACACTGGATACTACAGCAACCTGGCCAGGGCACAGAACTACACTGGATACTACAGCAACCTGGCCAGGGCACAGAACTACACTGGATACTACACAACCTGGTCAGGGCACAGAACTACACTGGATACTACAGCAACCTGGCCAGGGCACAGAACTACACTGGATACTACACAACCTGACCAGGGCACATAACTACACTGGATACTACAGCAACCTGGCCAGGGCACAGAACTACACTGGATACTACACAACCTGACCAGGGCACAGAACTACACTGGATACTACAGCAACCTGGCCAGGGCACAGAACTACACTGGATACTACAGCAACCTGGCCAGGGCACAGAACTACACTGGATACTACAGCAACCTGGCCAGGGCACAGAACTACACTGGATACTACACAACCTGACCAGGGCACAGAACTACACTGGATACTACAGCAACCTGGCCAGGGCACAGAACTACACTGGATACTACACAACCTGGCCAGGGCACAGAACTACACTGGATACTACAGCAACCTGGCCAGGGCACAGAACTACACTGGATACTACACAACCTGGCCAGGGCACAGAACTACACCGGATACTACACAACCTGGCCAGGGCACAGAACTACACTGGATACTACAGCAACCTGGCCAGGGCACAGAACTACACTGGATACTACACAACCTGGCCAGGGCACAGAACTACACTGGATACTACAGCAACCTGGTCAGGGCACAGAACTACACTGGATACTACAGCAACCTGGCCAGGGCACAGAACTACACTGGATACTACACAACCTGGCCAGGGCACAGAACTACACTGGATACTACACAACCTGGTCAGGGCACAGAACTACACTGGATACTACAGCAACCTGGCCAGAGCACAGAACTACACTGGATACTACACAACCTGGCCAGGGCACAGAACTACACTGGATACTACACAACCTGGTCAGGGCACAGAACTACACTGGATACTACACAACCTGGTCAGGGCACAGAACTACACTGGATACTACACAACCTGGCCAGGGCACAGAACTACACTGGATACTACACAACCTGGCCAGGACACAGAACTACACTGGATACTACACAACCTGGCCAGGGCACAGAACTACACTGGATACTACAGCAACCTGGTCAGGGCACAGAACTACACTGGATACTACACAACCTGGTCAGGCCCCAGAACTACACTGGATACTACACAACCTGGCCAGGGCACAGAACTACACTGGATACTACACAACCTGACCAGGGCACAGAACTACACTGGATACTACACAACCTGGTCAGGGCACAGAACTACACTGGATACTACACAACCTGGTCAGGGCACAGAACTACACTGGATACTACACAACCTGGTCAGGGCACAGAACTACACTGGATACTACACAACCTGACCAGGGCACAGAACTACACTGGATACTACAGCAACCTGACCAGGGCACAGAACTACACTGGCACTTTGTCTCCTCACTATGTTAGGACACACTCATGTCCTGGTCATCTCAAATACTTTGATTCAATTTTACACACTTAGTTTTAGTTTGAAAAAGAAGGGAAATGTTAGAGCTGTGCATATACAGTGCATTTGGAAAGTATTCAGACCCCTTGACTTTTCCCACATTTTGTTACCTTACAGCCTTATTCTAAAATGTATGAAATTGTAACTTTTTCCCTCCATCAATCTATACACAATGCCCCATAATGACAAAGCAAATGTAAAAAAAAATCTAATACTGAAATATCACATTTACGTACAGAAGTATACAGAAGCAGCCTTCCTCTTCCTCGTGAGAAGAGAGGGTGTAACAGGGATCGGACCAACACGCAGTGTAGCCAGTGCTCAACATGTTTAATAAAACGAAACAGTGAACACTTACAACGATACAAAATAACAAAATGTTGCAAAACCGATACAGTCCTAGCTGGTGCAGAGAAAACACAGAGACAGGAAAACAACCACCCACAAACCCCAACACAAAACAAGCCACCTATATATGATTCCCAATCAGAGACAACACAAAACACCTGCCTCTGATTGAGAACCATATAAGGCCAAACATAGAAACAGACAAACTAGACACACAACATAGAATGCCCACCCAGCTCACGTCCTGACCAACACTAAAACAAGCAAAACACACAAGAACTATGGTCAGAACGTGACACTCAGTACTTTGTTGAAGCACCTTTGGCAGCTATTACAGTCTTGAGTCTTTTTGGGTATGACGCCACAAGCGTGGCACACCTGTATTTGGGGAGTTTCTCTCATTCTTCTCTGCAGACCTTCTCAAGCTCTGTCAGGTTGGATGGGGAGCGTCGCTGCACAGCTATTTTCAGGTCTCTCCAGAGATGTTCAATCGGGTTCAAGTCCAGGCCCTAGCTGGGCCACTCAAGGACATTCAGATACTTGTCCCGGAGCCACTCCTGCGTTGTCTTGGCTGTATGCTTAGGGTTGTTGCCCTGTTGGAAGGTGAACCTTCGCCCCAGTCTGAGGTCCTGAGCGCTCTGGAGCAGGTTTTCATCAAGGATCTCTCTGGACTTTGCTCAGTTAATCTTTCTCTCGATCCTGACTAGTCTCTCAGTCACTGCCGCTGAAAAACATCCCCACAGAATGATGCTGCCACCACCATCCTTCACCGTAGTGATGGTGCCAGGTTTCCTCCAGACGTGACGCTTGACATTGAGGCCGAAGAGTTTCTCATTGTCTGAGAGTCCTTTAGGTGCTTTTTGGCAAACTCCACGCGGGCTGTCATGTGCCTTTTACTAAGAAGTGGCTTCCATCTGGCCACTCTACCATGAAGCCCTGAATGGTGGAGCGCTGCAGAGATGGTTGTCCTTCTGGAAAGTTTTCCCATTTCCACAGAGGAACTCTGGGGCTCTGTCAGAGTGACCATTGGGTTTTTGGTCAACTACCTGACCAAGGCCCTTCTTCCCCGATTGCTCAGTTTGGCCGGCCAGCCAGTTCTAGGAAGAGTATTAGTGGTTCCAAATGATGGAGGCCACTGTGATCTTGGTGACCTTCACAGCAGAAATGTTTTAGTACCCTTCCCCAGATCTGTGCCTCGACACAATCCTGTCTCAGAGCTCTACAGACAATTCCTTCGACCTCATGGTTTGGTTTTTACTCTGACATGCACTTCCAACTGTTGGACTTTATATAGACAGGTGTGTGCCTTTCCAAATCAAGTTCAATAAATGGAATTTACAACAGGTGGACTCCAATCAAGTTTTAGAAACATCTCAAGGATGATCAATGGAAACAGGATGCACCTGAGCTCAATTTAGAGTCTCATTGCAAAGGGTCTGAATAGTTATGTAAATAAGTATTTTCCAAAAACCTGTTTTCGCTTCGTCATTATGGAGTATTTTTTTATTTTTTTAAATCCATTTTAGAATGAGGCTGTAACGTAAAACAAAATGTGGAAAAAGTCAAGGGGTCTGACTACTTTCCGAATGCACTGTATGCTACTAGAGTGGCTGACTGTTGTATTACAGGTTGCTTTCCTGTAACTTGTTAACAGTACTACGTGCTTGTGTTGTGAAGAACATGAACACACATTGAAAAGGTAGTTGACTTCCGCTATTCAAACACAACAGAGGCATGGCAGTGCCATTCATACGTGGTTCTAGTTATACCAAGAGCCGTATGAAACCATTTTAAAGACAAAATAACATAATACAAAATAAACCAGGGCAATTCATATGCAGGCGAAGGTGTCTGAGTGTAATTATGTTGGCCATATTGATTCAGAGAAACATTTATTTACACCACAACAGTCTTTATGGGCATGCGTGTTGTACACAATTCTGAAAAATCCTCCCATCTACAAAATTCATATTTACAGGTGATTTGACCTCCATTAAATGATACTATGGCAGCCATATTGGATTTTGGATGCCGTATTGGATTTGAGGCAAAATCCAGGGTGACCCCGAAGATACATCTGTGGTGGCCCCCTGACTAAATTGCAGGGGTAGGGGCAAAAGATACAAAATCCTTTAAGGAACGCTGGATCCCAAAAATATAAATTTGAGCCCCCTTTTATCCCCTTAGAGCCAATTACAGTAGCCACAACGTTAAAAGATCTGTAACTGTATGTATTTTGTCAGGCAGGACCATACAGCATTGAATGAGAGCAAATTTGACTTGGAAAGTGGTCTATTAATCAGCTACCAAAAATTAAAGCTTACTGTACATTCAAAATTCATAGTTGATATTTCCGCATATTATAAACCTGTAAACACAGGGATACATTTCCACGATACATTAAGATATCCTAAAGCTGTTTGTTTGTAGGGCAGACAACTGACTACTTACAGTATATTCCACATTTTTGCAATATCAGAGCTTGCAATATTGGGTTACATGACTTTGTGCCCACCCCCCCTCACAATATCAATGTAACAATTTTTGCAGTAAATTATTTGCAGTAAAGCTTTTGGACATAATGTGCATTTTTTAATACATGAGGATATCTTACACTGGGATAATATTGAATCTTACTGATGAACGGAGCTGCCACAGTATTTGCAGTGCACAGCATAATGTATGTCATCATATGATTTAAAAGAAGGGTGGGATTTAAGCCTACTTGAGCATGATAAATAACAAGTCATGGTCTCCAAAATGTTGGCATTTATAACTTGTCATACAACAGAGTTAGATTTTTTTGTTGAATAAAGTGATGCATAATATTCATATTGAAAGTAGTGAGCACTGACACCAATAGGTACCAATTATAGAATGACTTGAAAACATGATCATAGTGTATTGTCAGATTGCGCAACTCTTTCACTTGTTTGACATTAAAATGGAGCTCATCTGTAATGCAACGACATCAACATGCTACAGCATGAAAACATCTCTCACACACACACACACACACACACACACACGCACACACACACACACACACACACACACACACACACACACACACACACACACACACACACACACACACACACACACACACACACACACACACACACACACACACACACACACACACACACACACACAGCGTGGATGCCTGCAGCTGTGGGCCATATAATATTACCATACATCTAGAGTTCATCTGGAAGAATAATTTATTGGTCACCTCATGTGACATCTCATGGAGAAACTCCCAAAGCAGCGTGGGAGAGGAAAGCATCAGAAGAGGATACTGTAAAGAAAGGTAAACAGTGACAGGGGAAGAGGGAAGGAGAGGCAAAAAGGAGGTGTGGAGGGCCGGAGAGAGGGAGGTGTGGAGGGCAGGAGAGAGGGAGGTGTGGAGGGCAGGAGAGAGGGAGTGGTGGTGAAAGGGAGACTGTACACTACTAGACAAAAAAAGGTTATATCTAGAACCAAAAAAGGTTTTTCGGCTGTAGGGTAACCCTTTAAATAGGATATACCCTTTAAAGATCTCCTTTTGGTTTCAGGTAGAACCCATTTGGGTTCAATTTAAAACCCTTTCCACAGAGGGTTCTACATGGAACCTAAAATAGTTCCACCTGGAACCAAAAGTGGTTCTCCTATGGGACAGCCGCAGAACCCCTTTTGGAACCCTTTTTTCTAAGAGTGTACTGTTAGTCGAGCATCACGTGAGGCTGTGGGTGGCCACTTGGGTAAGCCATCGTGGAATTATTTACAAACACAGAGTGGGCATGATGGGCATACCTCATTACGTTTTAGGCCTGTAGAAAACAAAAAAGTGGAAATGTGTGACTTTGTGTTTCTGATTTGGTTTTATTGGGTCTGGCAATTAGCTCCCTGTAGAATCATTTGGAAGGTTCTCTCCCCCTCTATTTGTATATCTCTCTCCTTTTCCTTCTCTCTCCTTTCCGTTTCTTTCTCTGTCTCCAACAGCTTTCTCCTTCTTCCACCCCCTCTCCCTTCCCCCACTCCATGCTCTGCCGGAGCCCCACATCACAGCCCCCTGTACAGTTCCTTGCCAGATGGAGAATAGGAGAGCTAGCTCTTAACTAGCCAGCCTGAGCCTATGAACGCCAACTGCTGCCTCCTCTTTATCTCCACATCAAATCTAGTATCTCCACATCAAATCTAGTATCTCCACACAAATCTAGTATCTCCACACAATCTAGTATCTCCACACAAAAAGTGCAGTCCCAAACTCTGCAGTATCTCAAGGCTACAGCTCCTCCCTCTCCCACTCTCTCCCTTCCCTCCTGAGTAGTGCAGCAGTCTAAGTCACTGCATCTCAGTGCTAGAGGCATCACTACAGACACCCTGGTTCGAATCCAGGCTGTATCACAACCGGCCGTGTTTGGGAGTACCATAGGGCGAGGCACACAATTGGCCCAGCGCCGTCCGGGTTTGGCCAGTGTAGGCCGTCATTGTAAATAAGAATTTGTTCTTAACTGACTTGCCTAGTTAAATAAAGGTTAAATTCAAATTCAAATTCCTCCCCCCCTGTACACGGTCTCGTCTGGCGGTGGCAGTGTTCTGGCCAGGCGCAGCTGGTTTGACCACCAGTTGAGATGTTGCTGAAAAGCCTACTGCTGCTCGGTGTTATTCGCAGGCCTGTCTGTCCAAGGGAATCTGGTTTGTAGACTGTCACTCAGAGGTGTATGGTGTTTTTGTCAGGCTGTAATTCTACCACAGGGAGCTGCTTGTCCATCTGATCAGTGGTGAAGCTCCAGCCCCGGGGCCAGATGACATTGTCTCTGTTGCACGACCAGACGTTGATGTTTGTAGGGGCTGCTCAGCTGCTGCTTGGCTCAAGACACACACACACACACACACACACACACACACACACACACACACACACACACACACACACACACACACACACACACACACACACACACACACACACACACACACACACACACACACACACACACACACACACACACACACACACACACACACACACACGTACACACACGCACACACACACACACACACACACACGTACACACACGCACGCATGTACACACACACACAGTGCAAAGAAACCACCCTCCCACTGTGATTTGTCTTTGTCACACACAAACAAACACACACACACTGCTCGGACAGATGCTGAGACTGATGTTCCTTTCACACAGCGGCTGACACTCCCGTTTTGCCCGCCAACCCGTGTCAAACCCTGGCTGGACAGCAGTGATGGAGGCTGAGAGTGACTGTGGCTGGGCCTTTTGCCGCGGGGCTGTGTGTGTTTGTGTGTTTGAGAAAGAGATGGAGAGAGCTTGGCCTGTCAGCTGGAGAGGATAGAAGCCTCTCTGGCCAGTCAGGGCTTCAAACTGGACATCTCCCTGCCTGCGATCCTGTTTCAGGCATACGGCAGGACCGCAGCAGGACCTAGCCGCTCCTGAACAACATATGCTTCAGCTTGAAGGTCAGTCAGAGTGGCTCAGTCCAAATAGCTTGAAATAAATGCACTACTAGCCACTGCCCAGGCAGACCGCCACTCAAGTCACAGCCTGGAATCGATGGGCTATGGTTCTGCCAAGACAATAACAGACACGGTGAAATGGGACTGCATTGCATTTTCCTTTGTCTGAGATTTTGTCTGAGATGTATTTTATTTTATTAGGATCTCTTTCAGTCCTCATTTGGACTAATCATCCAAGAGTCCTTGGAACAAAGAAAATGTTCAGACACATCGTACAGTTTGATTTAAATCATTGATATACAGTATTTCATGGAACTAAATGCAGGTCCTTAGTCAATATGGATCATGCTTGACACAACTATTGATACTACTTAAATATAACAATAATTTCTATCAACACAATATGTAATCACACTCATTTCTTTATGGTTAATAATATGTAACAATACAGTAGCTATTGCACAGGACAATGTAACATATTCATTATAGGTTAAATACTTAAACGCAAACAATTCCCTGAGATATTCTAAAGAATCCAGAATTCACAAATATAGCCCTATATGTCATGAGCAAATTCAGCACCAGGTCCTGACAACGCGACAAGCCAGGAGAGAGCGGGGGACATTTCCAGTTTCCTGTTTCTTGCTACTGTGAGTTTCCCAGATATCTGTCTAGCTAGCGCTGCGGAGGGACTGACTGAGTGCTCTGCTGCTGTGTTTGCATTTCAGTCGCCAACTGCTGTAGCACAGAAGAAGAAAAAAACTCTCCAACTGTGCCATCAGTGGAGTGAGGCGACTGAGAGAGATGAGGCAGACATGAAAGTTGGCCTATTTCATAGTCAGGCTGCGGGAGCGCGCAGGCCCTGAATGGCAATGCATCTAGTGTAATGTGACAGACTAGTCCCTAGGCAAAACTCCCAGACCCGTGGCAGGCAGGCGGGCCCAGGTACTTGATGACTGTGACACCTTCCTTCGCCATTCCGTGTAGAACTGTTGTTGCCACTACGCTCCGCTGCCTCGCTTCATAACCGTTGCCCAATAAATTTGCCTCTCATCTGGGCTGACGACGCGTTGCGGCAAACCTGTCCTGCTCAGCACTGTTGGGATCATGAATCTCCTTGTAGCCGCTCGCCGGGGTTTGCTCCTGATCACTAAGCACTTTGCCTTTGGGACCCACCTGTCCGGGAAAATTGTGGCCGCGCCAGTAGGCGGCTTCAACAGGATTCCGCGGCAGACACACTCACTCATCCCGACGCTGTTTGCCCCATCAAGCGGAGATGGGCAAGTGTGTGTGGCAGGTTCGGAGCCAGTGCCCAGGGGTATAGCGCTACCTCCTACCACCCACATACACACAAGTCACACAGGTTTAAACATCTCTGGTTTATTCAAACACACGCGCACAGGTACTTCAATGTAAGGTTGTCCTCAGCTCACTCTGGCTTTAGGGCTACGCTGTGCGGTGTCTTCTACAATGCCTAAAGTCTGGTTTTAGAGGAGACCTTCATTGCAATCTGCCCAGGTCTGTGTATTTGTGTGTGTCCATGTCTGTGGGTACGTGCGTTTGTGCATGTGCCTGAGTGTGTGCATGTGTCGGGGTGGTCTGCCTCCCAGTGTTGCAGGGCTGATGAGAGGCCCAGGGTTCATTAGGGCTGTGTATCGGGGGAGCAGCCGCAGGGAGACATGGAGAAGCCTTGCGATGCCAGAAGGCTCCTTGGTAAATACAGCAGGGAGCGAGCCTGTTGATGTCCACCGCTTGTTTGTTAACAGGCTGGCTCCATCAACTTATGTACAACCAGCTAGCCAGGCTGAGAGATGAACCTTGACCTGCACACTATTTTTAACTGCACATCCTTTCAGTAGTAGACAGACAGTTCAGTGGAGTGTTTTGTGTTTTAAATGGTTCTCAAATTCACGTGTGTACATTTGGAAGATAAATACCTAGGGAAAATGAAGAGATATGGGTTTCCTCTGGCTTTGTCTCCAATAGTTCTACCCTGAAGGCAGAGATCCTGTAATGCACTTTTGAGTGTGCTGGATGCCTATCTCACATACTCCCTCAAAAAATCTAGACAGTAACTAAATAAATTGGATACAGTAACAGTATTATCATTATTAACTCAGACATTCATTGAAATAAAATAAATACATTTCAAGTCATAGTCAAGGGAAAGAATGTACTTATTTGCAGTACATTCCATCACTGATGAAAAATGAACATGGTCAAATGTTAAAACTTAAACAAATGTAGGCTGCAGTGAGCAACCCCTTCTCCAGCCCCCCACTGTTGTGAGACTAAAATCCCACTCAGAATACTAGTGATTCATAGGATGAGGGTATTGCACACACACCACTCTGAATTTCATCATTTAGCATGGCGCTGAGAAAGAACACACACACCCTCAAAGCAGTCCAAAATAACACAGTACACAGACTATATCATGCCTTCCACACTAAACCAGTGTGCTTGGTGCATCCCGGGCCGGAGCTAGCCTTTTGGGGGGCCTAGGCAAGATTTGGTTGGTTTATTTCTTTCATCACATTCCCAGTGGGTCAGACGTTTACATGCACTCAATTAGTATTTGGTAGCATTGCCTTTAAATTGTTTAACTTGGATCAAACATTTCGGGTAGCCTTCCACAAGCTTCCCACAATAAGTTGGGTGTAACTGAGTCAGGTTTTTAGGCCTCCTTGCTCGCACACGCTTTTTCAGTTATGCCCACACATTTTCTATAGGATTGAGGTCAGGGCTTTGTGATGGCCACTCCAATACCTTGACTTTGTTGTCCTTAAGCCATTTCGCC
Organism: Salvelinus fontinalis; assembly: GCF_029448725.1. NCBI lineage: Eukaryota > Metazoa > Chordata > Actinopteri > Salmoniformes > Salmonidae > Salvelinus > Salvelinus fontinalis. The sequence continues at coordinate 44,164,461 of NC_074669.1, forward strand.
ACAACTTTGGAAGTATGCTTGGGGTCATTGTCCATTTGGAAGACCCATTTGCGACCAAGCTTTAACTTCCTGACTGATGTCTTGAGATGCTGCTTCAATATATCCACATCATTTTTCTACCTCATGAAGCAATCTATTTTGTGAAGTGCACCAGTCCCTCCTGCAGCAAAGCACCCCCACAACATGATGCTGCCGCCCCTGTGCTTCACTTTTGGGATGGTGTTCTTCGGCTTGCAAGCCTCCCCATTTTTCCTCCAAACATAAAGATGGTCATTATGGCCAAACAGTTCTATTTTTGTTTCATCGGACCAGAGGACATTTCTCCAAAAAGTACGATCTTTGTCCCCATGTGCATTTGCAAACCGTAGTCTGGCTTTTTTTATGGCGGTTTTGGAGCAGTGCCTTCTTCCTTGCTTAGCGGCCTTTCAGGTTATGTCGATATAGGACTCGTTTTTCCTGTGGATATAGATACTTTTGTATCTGTTTCCTCTAGCATCTTCACAAGGTCCTTTGCTGTTGTTCTGGGATTGATTTGCCTTTTTCGCACCAAAGTCTGTTCATCTTTGTACAGATGAACATGGTACATTCAGGCATTTGGAAATTACTCCCAAGGATGAACCAGACTTGTGGAGGTCTACAATTCTTTTTCTGAGGTCTTGGCTGATTTCTTTAGATTTTCCCATGATGTCAAGCAAAGTGACACTAAGTTTGAAGGTAGACCCTTGAAATACATCTACAGGTATACATCCAATTGACTCAAATGATGTCAATTAGCCTATCAGAAGCTTCTAAAGCCATGACATTTTCTGGAATTTTCCAAGCACTGTCAACTTAGTGTATGTAAACTTCTGACCCACTGGAATTCTGATACAGTGAATTTTAAGTGAAATAATCTGTCTGTAAACAAATTACTTGTGTCATGCACAAAGTAGATGTCCTAACCGACTTGTCAAAACAATAGTTTGTTAACAAGAAATTTGTGGAGTGGTTGAAAAATGAGTTTTAATGAGTGCAACCTAAGTGTTTGTAAACTGTACATAAAACATTGAGTTAAACTGTTTTTTGTTGGCTGGGTCTACATCGACTTGGCCATATGGACACTGTGAGAAGAATGAAATAATGAAATTAGTTAAAGAGGAAACAGAGGTTTGGGTTGAGGGGTGGGGGACAGAGTGTGAGTGAGTTTTACTGTAACAGCAGGGCTGTGTGTTTGTCTGTGTCAGACCAAGAAAACAGAACTCATGTGTCTACTGCCACTACCGCGGCAATTTCCTCTCTGGCGGTGTGCAAACTCTTTTTACACCTTGTACCCATTGGCTGGGTGCATGTACATCCGCCTCTTAGCCTGGAACACACACACACACACAAACAGATTGCGTTAGGTCAGAGAGGAGAGAAGACACGACCCTAAGCATGGAAACAGATGTAAAGAGCTGCCTGGATCTTGTGATGTTGATTTTTCACTACAGGTACCACTGCACACAGAGGGTATACCGTGCCAAGAACAGAATCAAAAGCTTATACACACAGCTGAGCTGATGAGAATTCTTGCCTGAGATTGTACAGCGCACACACACTAAGCACATTTAAATGGCGAAATGGAGAGCTTGACAAGGGGTTTAAATGGGGATTTGTGTAAATTGTAAGATAAACTGTGGCGTACTCAACCCCACCGCCTGTGTGTTTATGAGACATGGTGTATGAGGTATATGAGACATCAGCCAACACCTTCCTGTACATGAGAAAAACATGAACCAAACCCCTTCATTCTGTTCTGAAGTTCCAAAACGTCACTTCTCAGTTTGTTTCAAAAAGCAGAGTTCACTAGTTTCGGCTTTGACAGGCAGCCATGCAGCCAGCCCACAGTCAGCCAGGCCACAATCGGAGAAAGGCTTGGGGCTCTCTGATGACACGGCCTGTCATTTCACATGACATCGCAGGGGCCCCAGAGAGGAGCAGGTACTGGCACTGCTCTCTCTGCATTGTTCTTTCCCCACCCACTGTCTGCCACTGCCACACTCCTCAAGTCTCTCTCACCCAACTTTGCTTCACTCAGTCCAGACTCAGGAGCCATGGAAAATATTTACTACAGAGAAGCCCAGCAGGCATTGAAGGGTGACACCTACTGCTGCTGCTGCTGCGGACCGGGCTGGGAGTGGGTTAATGGAGAAAGAGTTCTGTCAAAGGTTTGGTGGGGAACATCAGTGGCTTGACACACACACACACACACACACACACACACACACACACACACACACACACACACACACACACACACACACACACACACACACACACACACACACACACACACACACACACACACACACACATTATGAGCCAATGTTAAGAAAACTAGGTCTATACAAATGTTAAGTGTTTGGTTAAGTGAGACACCTTGGAAGGTAGAACAGTGAACACACTTGCATGTCTTGTCCAGCTATTACCCATCTCATCACCCCAGTCAGTGTTAACATTATTACAACAATGTAATATTTAAAGTGGTAATTTACACGTTTTGACTTTTGGCACAATGTCAATGCCGATGGCAGTGAGAGTAATTGCAAGCCTGCACTTGAACGCACGTTATCTCGTGCACCATACTTTATGAGCGTGCTCGACTGACAGGGCTCTCTAACGGAGTGCCTGCTCAGAATTGCATGGACTCTTGGAGCAGGAAAATGTTAGGACTCTTGGAGCAGAATTGATAGCAGTAATTTCTTCTCCACATGCTGTATCTGTGTTCAGTTTCCCAACAACTTGAATATTTTTAGCTGTGGAGTTGTATAAGCATGTAAACATTAGCGCTAGCAGCAAGCGCCTCGCGTCCACCGCAGTACACAGCTAACATGACATAGAAAAAGCTTAGTATCAATAATGGAAATTGACATCTCACGCACACCTAAGATAGTTTATGGCTTTGGTCAACACTACTTTGCAGAGGTGTGGACTTGGGTCACATGACTTACAAATATGATGACTTACAACTCGACTTTGACTTTAACACCAATGACTCGTAACTTAACTTGGACTTGAGCCTTTTGACTCGAACTGACTTGATACCGTCCCAAAGCCCAAATATGAAAAATGACGCTATTAAAAAAAGTGTGCAGTGCATCAACTCTTCATTTAATGGATTACAGTTTGATACGGACAGCATCCAATCAAATTGTGCCAGCTGAGAAAAAGTTGCGCTTGGCAGTGCAGAGGAACGTCGTTTGGTGAATTCAGACGGAGCCCTTGGAAAGATGATACCGCAAATTATTATTTTAGGATATAAGTACTACGCAGTAGTCAACAAAAAACAGATTGCAACTTGCAAAACATGCGGCGGGAAGAAAATTACAGACGGAGGAGCAACAACTTCCAAATTTGTTCAACATTTGAAGCTGCACAAGAAACGGTAAGTCGTGGCTAATATATCCGACAGCTATATATAACTTTGCTAGTGTAGCATGTAGGCTAACGTAACATTAAATCAATGAGCCTCTACACAGTCAGTTAGTGCGGGAACGTGATCATTGCACCCAAGATTGCGCTACAACTGGCTAGGCAGTTGGCAGCCTAAATCCTGCCTGATGTTACTGCTGTTCCTAAAACCATTGACATACATTCGCCTACTGTAACCACACACAGAGAGAGTGTGTGTGTGTGTGTTAAGGTTGGGCGATTGTGTACAAGCCTACATCGCCCGATAGCGCCCCATAGCGATCCTGGATAGTCGATCGCTATGGGGGGGTCTTTCTCATGGCTACCCATGAATTTCCATGGAAAAATAGAGATTATTTGGAAAGCAATAAATATAGATATTTTTTAAAGCATTCATGATTTGCGTAAATGTAATATACTTAATATACTAACTATTACTCTTGTTAAAAATATGAAATGGTATTACATTTGGTGAAGATATGACTTATTTAGGACTCGAAACGCAACGTTTAGGACTTGAGACTTGACTCGGACTTGCCTGTCTTGACTTGGGACTTGAGTGCTAAGACTTGAGACTTACTTGTGACTTGTAAAACAATGATTTGGTCCCACCTCTGCTACTTTGTATTTTAGTTACATGGTTTATACACACTTCATATTTATTTATATACTGGATTCTTGACACAGCTCACTCTAATATAGAGTGCATTCGCACAGTATTCTTCCCTTTTTATCTTCCCTTTTTCCACATTTTGTTACGTTACAGCCTTAGTCTAAAATTGATTAAATAAAACAATTTCCTCATCAATCAACACACAATACCCCATAATGACAAAGTGATTTAAAAAATGTTTTTTTTTTTTTTTTTTTACAAATAATATATATATATATATATTTTAAATACCTTATTTACATAAAGTGGGGCAAAAAAGTATTTAGTCAGCCACCAATTGTGCAAGTTCTCCCACTTAATAAGATGAGAGAGGCCTGTAATTTTCATCATAGGTACACTTCAACTATGACAGACAAAATGAGAATTTTTTTCTCCAGAAAATCAAATTGTAGGATTTTTAATGAATTTATTTGCAAATTATGGTGGAAAATAAGTATTCAGGACCTCAGACTAGGGCGAAGGTTCACCTTCCAACTGGACAACTACAAGCACACAGCCAAGACAATGCAGGAGTGGCTTCGGGACAAGTCTCTGAATTTCCTTGAGTGGCCCAGCTAGGGCCTGGACTTGAACCTGATCGAACATCTCTGGAGAGACCTGAAAAATAGCTGTGCAGCGACACACCCCATCCAACCTGAGTTCTTGACAGGAGCTGCAAAAAGAATCGGAGAAACTCCCCAAATACAGGTGTGCCAAGCTTCATACCCAAGAAGACTCGAGGCTGTAATCACTGCCAAAGGTGCTTACTTAAGTAAATGTGATATTTTCATTTTTTTATTGTTAATACATTTGCAAAAATTTCTAAAATCCTGTTTTTGCTTTGTTATTATGGGGCATTGTGTGTAGATTGATGAGGGGGACAAAACGATTTAATACATTTTAGAATTAGGCTGTAATGTAACAAAATGTGGAAAAAGTCAAGGGGTCTGAATACTTTCCAAATGCACTGCATCTACTGCTGTACATATCATTCTTAGTTTATCTTGTGTTAATTCCCCCGGTGTACAAACAGTATGAATAGATTGCATTTTGATACCGCTACAGTGCTATTTGGGTTGTTAATTGGATTCATCCCGTCATTCTTGATTTTGGGGGGGGATTTTTTTCCCTTTACATTTGAATTGTTTGACATTTGATTGCATTGTTAGGAACTCTGCCTAAAAGGCCAGCATCCCGGAGTCACCTCTTCACTGTTGATGTTGAGACTGGTGTATTTAATGAAGCTGCCAGTTGAAGACTTGTGAGGCATCTGTTTCTCAAACGAAACACTAATGTACTTGTCCTCTTGCTCAGTTGTTCACCAGGGCCTCCCACTCGTCTTTCTATTCTGGTTAGAGACAGTTTGCACTGTTCTGTGAAGGGAGTAGTACAAAGCGTTGTACCAGATCTTCAGTTTCTTGGCAATTTCTCGAATGGAATTGCCTTCATTTCTCAGAACAAGAATAGACTGACGAGTTTCAGAGGAAAGGACTTTGTTTCTGGCCATTTTGAGCCTGTAATCAAACCCACAAATGCTGATGCTCCAGATACTCAATTAGTCTAAATAATGGGCCTCTGTATGCCTATTGTAACGAGTGACGCTCTCCTCATCCTCGGATGAGGTGAGGAGAGAGGGATCTGAAGACCAAAACGCAGGCTTTGGGAAATAAGCCATCTTTATTAAACAACGATAAAGATGGAAACACGAAACGAAACAACACTTTCAAACTACAAAACAAGAAAACGACGTTGAACGAAACCTGAACATAAACTTACATAACTAAACATAAACTTACGTACAGGAAACGGACGACATCGAAACGAAACGAAACAAACAAACAAACGCTACAGTCCCATGTGGTACGAACGTACATACAGACATAGGAGACAATCACCCACAAACAAACAGTGAGAATGCCCTACCTAAATATGACTCTTGATTAGAGGAAAACGCAAACCACCTGCCTCTAATCAAGAGCCATACCAGGCAAACCAAAACCAACATAGAAACAGATAACATAGAATGCCCACCCAACCACACGTCCTGACCAACTAACACACAAAACTAACATAAATAGGTCAGGAACGTGACAGTACCCCCCCCACAAGGTGCGAACTCCGGACGCACCAGCACAAAGTCTAGGGGAGGGTCTGGGTGGGCATCTAACCACGGTGGTGGCTCAGGCTCCGGGCGCGGTTCCCACCCCACCATAATCCATCCTAACTTCCTCCCTCCAAGAATGTCCACCCTCTTTTTTCCCCCACACAATTCTCTTAATAATACATCTAATAATGACAACACCGGGACAGAGAGATAAACCAAGACAGAGGGATAGATAAGAATATAGAGGTAGATAAAGATAGAGAGGGAGATCAGGATAGAGGGGCAACTCCGGACTGAAAGGCAGCTCCGGACAGAGAGACAGCTCTGGACTGATGGGCAGTTCTGGGTATTTAGCCTTTTCAGGCTGAAGGGCAGCTCATGGCTGACTGACGAATCTCGACGCTCATGGCAGGCTGACGGCTCTCGACGCTCATGGCAGGCTGACGGCTCTCGACGCTCATGGCAGGCTGACGGCTCTCGACGCTCATGGCAGGCTGACGGCTCTCGACGCTCATGGCAGGCTGACGGCTCTGGCTGCTCATGGCGCTCTGACGGCTCTGGCTGCTCATGGCTCGCTGGCGGCTCTGGCAGATCCTGTCTGGTTGGCGGCTCTGGCAGATCCTGTCTGGTTGGCGGCTCTGGCAGATCCCGTCTGGTTGGCGGCTCTGGCAGATCCTGTCTGGTTAGCGGCTCTGGCAGATCCTGTCTGGCTGACGGCTCTAGCGGCTCCTGTCTGGCTGATGGCTCTAGCGGCTCCTGTCTGGCTGACGGCTCTGTAGGCTCATGGCAGACGGGCGGCTTTGCAGGCTCATGGCAGACGGGCGGCTTTGCAGGCTCCTGGCAGACGGATGGCTCAGACGGCGCTGGGGAGACGGATGGCTCAGATGGCGCTGGGGAGACGGATGGCTCAGATGGCGCTGGGGAGACGGATGGCTCAGATGGCGCTGAGGAGACGGATGGCTCTGGCCGGATATGGCGCACTGTAGACCTGGTGCGTGGTGCCGGAACTGGAGGCACCGGGCTAAGGATAAGCACCTTCCTACTAGTGCGGGGAGCAGGGACAGGGCACACTGTATTCTCAAAGCCTACTCTATCCCTGATGCGTGGTACCGGCACTGGTGACACCGGGCTGAGGACAAGCACATCAGGATTAGTAGGGGGAGAAGATACAGTGGGTTCAGGGCTCTGGAGACGCACAGGTAGCTTAGTGCGTGGACCCGGAACTGGAGGCACCGGGCTAGATACACGCACTACAGGGAGAGTGCGTGGAGGAGGAACAGGGCTCAGGATACGCACTGGTAGCCTAGTGCGTAGTGTATACACTGTAGGTACTAGGCTGGGGCGGGGAGGTGGTGCCGGAAATACCGGACCGTGGAGGCGTACTGGCTCTCTTGAGCATTGAGCCTGCCCGACCTTACCTGGTTGAATGCTCCCGGTTGCCCGACCAGTGCGGGGAGGTGGAATAACCCGCACCGGCCTATGTAGGCGAACCGGAGAAACCATGCGTAAGGCCGGTGCCATGTATGCCGGCCCGAGGAGACGCACTGGAGACCAGACGCGTTGAGCCGGCCTCATGACACCTGGCTCAATACCCAATCTAGCCCTCCCAGTGCGGGGAGGTGGAATAACCCGCACTGGGCTATGCACTCGTACAGGAGACACCGTGCGCTCTACTGCGTAACACGGCGCCTGCCCGTACTCCCGCTCTCCACGGTAAGCCTGGGAAGTGGGCGCAGGTCTCCTACCTGCCCTTGGCCCACCACCTCCTAGCCCCCCCCCAAGAAATTTTTGGGAATTACTTACGGGCTTTTTCGGCTTCCGTGCCAGACGCGTTCCCTCATAGCTCCGGTTCCTCTCTCCGGTAGCCTCCGCTCTCCTCAGTGCCTCCAGCTGTTCCCATGGGAGGCGATCTCTACCAGCTAGGATCTCCTCCCAAGTGTAGCAACCCTTTCCATCCAAAACCTCGTCCCATGTCCATTGCTCCTTTCTCTCCTGTCCCTTACTCCGTTTCGTTTTCCCTTGCCGCTTGGTCTTAGCGTGTTGTTGGTGGGTGATTCTGTAACGAGTGACGCTCTCCTCATCCTCGGATGAGGTGAGGAGAGAGGGATCTGAAGACCAAAACGCAGGCTTTGGGAAATAAGCCATCTTTATTAAACAACGATAAAGATGGAAACACGAAACGAAACAACACTTTCAAACTACAAAACAAGAAAACGACGTTGAACGAAACCTGAACATAAACTTACATAACTAAACATAAACTTACGTACAGGAAACGGACGACATCGAAACGAAACGAAACAAACAAACAAACGCTACAGTCCCATGTGGTACGAACGTACATACAGACATAGGAGACAATCACCCACAAACAAACAGTGAGAATGCCCTACCTAAATATGACTCTTGATTAGAGGAAAACGCAAACCACCTGCCTCTAATCAAGAGCCATACCAGGCAAACCAAAACCAACATAGAAACAGATAACATAGAATGCCCACCCAACCACACGTCCTGACCAACTAACACACAAAACTAACATAAATAGGTCAGGAACGTGACACCTATGTAGATATTCCATCAAAAAATCTGCCGTTTCCAGCTACAATAGTCATTCACAACATTAACAATGTCTACACTGTATTTCTGATCAATTCGATGTTATTTTAATGGATTTTTTTTTTTTTTCAAAAACAAGGACATTTCTAAGTGACCCCAAACTTTTGAACGGTAGTGTATCTAAATTAGTTAATAAAGCTGCATAGAAACATGGTCTCTTTTTTGCTTCCTTGAGTAAGGCAGTTCCAAAATGCAGGTTTTTCAGCCTAGCTAAGTGCTTTCTGTGGTGGTGGCGCAGCCAGTGGAAAATAAGGAGCGTAGGGGTTGGTAATGTTCTCTAGTTGCGCCGTGATTTGCTCAGTGTTCTGTCACTCATGGGGACACTACGTCAACGCAAAATCTACGGGTAGAGCTTGAAAGTTCAAGCCCCTCGGGTGCTGCCATAGAGTTACATTAGAAGTGCCCATCCAAGAAGGCTCAAGGTCATCGGCCACAGATAAAATTACGTTAAATCACGTTATGTCTATCTTAGCTTTGATTTGACTGATCATGTCAACATCATACTTTCAAAATCTTAGCAAGCAGTCATCATCACGCTTCAATTCGGCAATCTACTGGCAAATCCTTTTCAATCATTGTCATATGAAGAGAAATTATAGACAAAACGTATCAGTGTTCATCGGCCATTGGACATAAACATTACGCAACAAGTTGGAAATCACAAATTCAATAATGAGTGCAAAGGCGCCACTGCAGCCTCGGGTTCGATCCCGGGCTGTGTCACAGCCGACCGTGACCGGGAGACCCGTGTGGCGGCTCACAAATGGCCCAGTGTCGTCCGGGTTAGGGGAGTGTTTGGCCGGCCGGGATGTCCTTTTCTGCTCTAGCAACTCCTTGTGGTGGGCCGGTCGGTCGACTTCGGTAGTCAGTTCGAGAGTGTTTCCTCCGACACATTGGTGCAGCAAAATATGAAATAGTTGCAGTTACAGCAACTTGTAGGCTAAAATGTGGCAGATTAAAGTAAAATCAATACATTGTATCATGCGTTTCCTCAGTCCTTGTCGCCTGTTGGCAGGTGACCATCACAGCAGTCCGATCATCTTCACGGCACCCCTACTTGTATTGAATTTGCATTGCTATGAGATTTATAGAAATAATTCAAGTCAAATTCTACGTGATAAAAAGCTATTGTAGTAACCAACGCATTTCAACCAGGAATATTACTGTAATTCGCCACAAAGATTACTCAAATATGCCCTGCTGTATTTCTCCCAAAATCAAGGATTTCAAAACATGAACAAGCTCACTGTTCGAGACAGGCCAAAAGAAAACAGCAATGTAGACGACAGAAAACACACAGCAATACTTTACTGTAGTATGCATGCATTGTATTACACATGTAAAACATGAGGTTGATGAGTGGGCAATAATTGGTCCTTTCAAGGTTATGTTCTGCTCTGAGCCATGTTTGTTTACTATGTGTCTACTGTGCATATCCAGCTAATGTAATGTGGCAACTGAATTTGAGTGACAGTGGTGGGTTAATTCTGCCCGAGACTAATAACACAAAATGTGTATTCATGTGTATTAAAATAAAGATTGTTTGTGGTCGGAAATGCAGAGGACGTGAGAACTTCAGTGAAATGGTTTGCTTTCAACGTTGGAAATCAGAATTTTATACCACATTTATCTAGTTGTATAGGCTAATCCTCAACATATGTTTAATGTTTAAATGAAATATACTATACATACAAAAATACACTATGGGGCGGCAGGTAGCCAAGTGGTTAGAGTGTTGGACTAGTAACCGAGCTGACAAGGTAAAACATCTGTCGTTCTGCCCCTGAACAAGGCAATTAACCCACTGTTACTAGGCCGTCATTGAAAATAATAATTTGTTCCTAACTGACTTGCCTAGTTAAATAAAGGTTAACAAAATATATATAAAAGTATGTGGACACCCCTTCAAATTAGTAGATTGGCTATTGTAGCCACACCTTTTGCTGAGAGTTGTATAAAATTGATCACACATCCATGCAATCTCCATACACAAATATTGGCCTTTCTGAAAAGCACTGTGACTTTCAACGTGGCACTGTCATAGGATGCCACCTTTCCAACAAGTCAGTTTGTCAAATTTCTGCCCTGCTAGAGCTGCCCAGGTCGTCTGTAAGTTGACCGAGTCATGCGCAATGCCAAGTGTCAGCTCGCCACCATTGGACTCTGGAGCAGTGGAAACACGTTCTCTTGAGTGATGTTTCACCATCTGGCAAATGCTAGGAGAACGCTACCTGCCCAAATGCATAGTGCCGACTTTTAAAGTCTGAATAATGGTCCGGGCTAGGCCTCTTAGTTCCAGTGAAGGGAAATCTTAATAATACAGCACTCAATGACATTCTAGATGATTCTGTGTTTCCAACTTTGTGGCAACGGTTTGGGGAAGCCCATATCTTGTTTCAGCAGGACAATGCTCCCGTGCACAAAGTGAGGTCCATACAGAAATGGTTTGTCGAGATCAGTGTGGAAGAACTTGACTGGCCAGCACAGAGCCCTGACCTCAACCCTGTCGAACACCTTTGGGATGAATTGGAACACAGACTGCGAGACAGGCCTAATCGCCCAACATCAGTGCCCAACCTCACAAATTGCTCTTGTGGCTGAATGGAAGCAAGTCCCAGCAGCAATGTTCCAGCATCTAGTGGAAAGCCTTCCCAGAAGAATGTGGGTTGTTATAACAGCAAAGGGGGGACCAACTTCTTATTAATGCCCATGATTTTGGAATGAGATGTTCGACGAGCAGGTGTCCACATACATTTGGTCATAAATGTAATTGTCAATGTGGGGTACAGAGTTGAGGTAGTCATTCAAAAATCATGTCAAAAGTCCATGCAACATATGTGACTTGTTAAGCACATTTTTACTCCTGAACTTATTTAGGCTTGCCATAACAAAGTGGTTGAATATTTATTGACTCAAGACATTTCAGCTTTTCTTTTTTTAATAATATGAAAACAATTCTAAAACCATCATTCCACTTTGACATTATGGGGTGCACTGTTAAAATGAAGTGCTCTGTAACACTACAACTAGCGACAACTGAACTGCCACCACCTTAAAGGAGATGAAACCTCAACATTTCTGGAGTATTTTAACACATGGTTGAGAGGGTATTGGGACAGATTTAAGGTGTACTGAAATATTCATTCTGAGGCGTTCTGAAACATGACATGGTGTGTTGTAATACCACAGAATCAAGAGTTGTGTAACACCTTGCCAGAGACTGTGTATATTAACCTGGAAAAGGTTGGAAACACTATTATGGCGTTTCGAGTCATCGAGTTGTGCAGAATTAGATCCCTTCTCTTTTGGTGTTGTTTTCACTCTCAAAAGCGCAAACATTATTGTGGTGTTTCGAATCCCGTCTAGTGCAGAATTAGATCCCTTCTTCTAGAGTTTCCATACTAAAAATAGGAATCTCTCCTTTTTATTGTATATTCCTTGCTCTTACAGTATATGGTGTGTTTATGAACTCATCAGTAATTCCAAAAGGTTGAATGTACAGTATTATGGTCAAACAAAGGACAGGAGGAAAGATTGATTTGTGAAAACACAAATTTGGTTTGTACAGGATTATTCATATGTTCAAAATACATTTTTTAAGACATGATTTTAAAGCTTCAAATGCTTTATTCTCTTTGCAAATGATCAAATGACAAAACATTAACAGGTCTTACACATTTTTATATGGATAAAGACAGTTCAAAGATCTAAGGTATTTATCATATTAATATTCTTCAAAATCAACAGAAATGTCATTATATTTCACATTCATGGGGGGGGGGGGGGGAATACAGCAATGACTGCTAATGCTGGCAGTAGCACTTGAACAAAACTGAATAAGATCCGCCAGTCATCCACTGAGTCTATATAATTAAGATGATGCGTGGCATGGAAAGTTGTTCAGATGGATTGAATTACAGTACAGTTGAGTTAGATGACAGCGTAGACAGTTGGCATTAGTCTGTGATTCTTGTCTTGATCGGCTTTGGTTAGGATTGACCAGCTGGTGGATAAAGTAGAATGTATGTATGTATGTTTTTCTGTAGGGAGACCGAGAAATAGCAAATAACAAGCAATAATGATAATACGTGAATGCATAATTAGGTTATTAAACGCTTACTATAGTATTAATACATTGCAATACAAATATGCAATTATTAAATATATCAAAATGCTAAAGATCTTGGTACACAAAACAAATGTCATTTTTACGTTTCCATCCACAGTTATGTGAGTAAAGTCATAAATACAAATTTTAAAAATGACAGCTGTGATGGAAACAGTAAGTTTCTGTACAATTTTCTAAATGCTGACAGATCATTTGTCTGCTCAACATGGTGGGTGTCACGTCCTGACCATAGAGAGTCCTTATTTTTTATGGTGGAGTAGGTCAGGGTCGTGACTGGGGGGTTAGTGTAGTTTATTGTTTCTATGTGGGTGTTTAAGTTTTCATGTTTCCATGTTGGTGGTTTGTATGATTCCCAATTAGAGGCAGCTGGTAATCGTTGTCTCTAATTGCGGATCATATTTAAGTAGTGTTTGTTCCCACTTGTGTTTGTGGGATATTGTATTGTGAGTAAGTGTATGTAGCACCTCTGTAGTCACAGTTCGTTGTTCGTTTATTGTTTTTGGTAAGTTTCACTATTAATAAATTATGTGGAACTCAACATTCGCTGCGCCTTGGTCCGTTTCTACAAACGAACGTGACAGAATATCCCACCACAACAGGACCAAGCAGTGTGCCCAGGAGGAGAGTGTATCCTGGACTTGGGAGGAGATCCTGGATGGGAAGGGATCCTGGACTTGGTAAGAAATCCTGGCAGGACAGGATCGCCTTCCTTGGCGGGATACCGGAGAATGGAGTTGGCGAGGAGTATGTGGCAACGCAGGCATTTGGAGCAGCGTGTTAACAGTCCGGTGCAATCTGTGCTGGTCCCACGCATCAGGCCTCCACGTCCTGTGCCTGCTCCTTGCGCTCGCCCTGAGGTGCATGTCACCAGTCCGGTACCACAAGTGCCGGCCCCACGCACCAGGCTTCCTGCGACGATACCCAGTCCAGAGCTTCCGGCGACAGTTCTCCTTCCAGAGCTTCCGGCGACAGATCTCCGTCCAGAACTTCCGGCGACAGTTCCCAGTCCAGAGCTTCCGGCGACGGTTCCCAGTCCAGAGCTTCCGGTGACAGTTCCCAGTCCAGAGATTCCGTGACAGTTCCCAGTCCAGAGCTTCCGGCGACGTTTCACAGTCCGGAACCTCCAACGACAGTCCACGGTCCGGAACCTCCAACAACGGTCCACGGTCCAGAACCTCCTGAGACGGTCCACGGTCCAGAACCTCCTGAGACGGTACACGGCCCGGACCCTCCTGAGACGGTCCACGGCCCGGAACCTCCTGAGACGGTCCACGGCCCGGAACCTCCTGAGACGGTCCACGGCCCGGAACCTCCGGCGACGGTCCACGGCCCGGAACCTCCGGCGACGGTCCACGGCCCGGAACCTTCGGCGAAGGTCAACGGTCCGGGCTTCCAAACACGGCATCCAGTCCAGCTCCATGGCAGGAGCCTTCCTCGGCATCTAGGTCCAGTCCAGGCACAGTGTTCAACCTGGGTCCATGGCTGGATCCTCAGGATGAGCGGGTTCTTCGGCCCGCACCAGAGCCGCCACCAAAGATGGTGGATCCGCAAGCCGAGCGGGTTCTTCGTCCCGCACTAGAGCTGCCCCCGATGCTAGGGAAACCATGCTACAGATGAAATAAGTTATGATGAACTTCCCAGGGTGGTGAAAGTGCACAGTGATCTTAATGATCCTTTCAAATGAATATCGAGGGTCTTATTCTGGTGACATGATGATCGATGCTTGACTGCCGTTTGACAGTAATATCCATAATAATCACATCATGTAGGCTCGCCTACCCACACTATCTGCGAGCTGTTGGCTTGAGCGCACGTGCCAAGATCAGAGTAGGCACGTTAGCTATTTAACGCAACCGTTTTTGTGACAAAACTATCAGTCGAGTTGAAAATGCAATGGAAACACATTCAACATTAGATTTTTATTCGGTACATGAAAACTTAAGCAAAAAAAGTAAACTGTGTGCACTACGTCATCACACACTGATTTTTATCTGCAACAAATCAGTATGGTGGAAACACCACTGGTGAGAAAATGCGCACATTTTCTTTATACTGATTATAGAATATTTGCATTGGAAATTTGTCACCAATTCCATGGAAACCTAGCTATTAAGTGAAGTCATTTTCTGTTTACTTCATTTTATACTCACGTTTTCATTGGCACATACTTTCTTCGAATGTTTCGGAGAGTTTCATTTGAGCGTTTGGTGTATTTCCACCTGTCCAAGTTTGTGAAGGACCAGAACACAGGAGAGGCGCCCGCAAACTTGCATGCTTTTATACTTGACCATAGAGTTTGTCAGAAGGCACACCTGCCACGAACGCATTATCTTTACCTCTATGCCTCATGGGGGGTGGGGCAAGTTCCTCACACAGTACGTGGCTGTGTGGTTGAGTGGGTAAAATTCCAAAGAAATGTTCCATCTTACTTCCTCAGCAGTTGTGGCGTTAAATTCCTACTTTCACCCCTTCTCTGTTTATAAACTGTCTAAACAAAGCACAGAAAAAATGAAGGTTGAATTTCACAAACAATATTCTCCCTAGGACCTATTTAGATTCAACATAATTTGATTTAACATGGACTTAAATAAATGTTTTATTGAGTTCATGTTAAGTCTACTTATATCAAGTCGGAAGACTGGCTGAGTGGACTAGGAAGTATTTTGACAAGCAGGAGACCCAGGTTCACATACACCTCTTAACATGAGTACCTACTTTACACATTACCTCTGCTATAACTTACATAACTCAAATAATTTTTGATTGCGCCATTATTTCTAATCTCACAATAGGCCTGGCAACTGTAGTTTATAATTAGTGCCAAAGCCTACCATTGGGAAAGTATTCAATTTGTCTTTAAAATGTTAATCAAAATATTGACTGAAAATCATCAATATTTATGCTATAAACCATTTTCAATTTAAAACCATTTGATTGTAAGCGAGACACAGTCTGCCAAAACATTATTTTTGTGTTTTGATGCTGCCTTTTACATGCACTGAAACACCAGATCTCAGCATAGGTGTACTACTTTTGCTGGTTATACTACACAATGATGGTGTTTTGAGACTTTCTATTTTAACAGTGTATTGTGTTACAAAATCTCAATTTAAGAAATGCAGGCTGTAACACAACAAAATGTGGAAGAAGTCAACTGGTATGAACACTTTGTGAAGGCACTGTACATATGCTACACATGAGTACACACTACACAGCAGCCACAGTCATTTGAGAATGTTATAACTTCATAATTTCTCTGCACCAACAATAAAGCATGCCTAGCTATCTGAAGACAAGTCTTGCTTTGAAATGATAGAATCTGACATGACATCTTCCTTTAGTGTTGGCATTATTATTTTATATTTTACCCACATTTTATTTGTTTTGTTATTTGTTTGTTGGGGGGGGAGTACACCTACATTATCCATTTCAAATTATATGTTTATTTTTATTTTTTATTTTATTTAACCTTTATTTAACCAGGTAGGCAAATTGAGAACACGTTCTCATTTACAATTGCGACCTGGCCAAGATAAAGCAAAGCAGTTCGACACATACAACAACACATAGTTACACATGGAGTAAAACAAACATATAGTCAAAAATACAGTGAAAAAAAAAATAAGTCTATATACAATGTGAGCAAGTGAGGTGAGATAAGGGAAGTGAAGGCAAACAAATATATGTATAAATAAATAAAAATATAAGAGGCCATGGAGGCGAAGTGAGTACAACACAGCAAGTCAAATAAAAAACTAAAAAAACACTGGAATGGTTGGTTTGCAGTGGAAGAAAGTGCAAAGTAGAGACAGAAATAATGGGGTGCAAAGGAGCAAAATAAATTAATAAATAAATACAGTAGGTAAAGAGGTAGTTGTTTGGGCTAAATTGTAGATGGGTTATGTACAGGTGCAGTAATCTATGAGCTGCTCTGACAGCTGGTGCTTAAAGCTAGTGAGGGAGATAGGTGTTTCCAGTTTCAGAGATTTTTGTAGTTCGTTCCAGTCATTGGCAGCAGAGAACTGGAAGGAGAGGCGTCCAAAGGAAGAATTGGTTTTGGGGGTGACTAGAGAGATATACCTGCTGGAGCGCGTGCTACAGGTAGGTGCTGCTATGGTGACCAGCGAGCTGAGATAAGGGGGGACTTTACCAAGCAGGGTCTTGTAGATGACCTGGAACCAGTGGGTTTGGCGACGAGTATGAAGCGAGGGCCAGCCAACGAGAGTGTACAGGTCGCAGTGGTGGGTAGTATATGGGGCTTTGGTGACAAAACGGATGGCACTGTGATAGACTGCATCCAATTTATTGAGTAGAGTTTTGGAGGCTATTTTGTAAATGACATCACCGAAGTCGAGGATTGGTAGGATGGTCAGTTTTACAAGGGTATGTTTGGCAGCATGAGTAAAGGATGCTTTGTTGCGGAATAGGAAGCCAATTCTAGATTTGACTTTGGATTGGAGATGTTTGATGTGAGTCTGGAAGGAGAGTTTACAGTCTAACCAGACACCTAGGTATTTGTAGTTGTCCACATATTCTAAGTCAGAGCCGTCCAAAGTAGTGATGTTGGACAGGCGGGCAGGAGCAGGCAGCGATCGGTTGAAGAGCATGCATTTGGTTTTACTTGTATTTAAGAGCAGTTGGAGGCCACGGAAGGAGAGTTGTATGGCATTGAAGCTCGCCTGGAGGGTTGTTAACACAGTGTCAAAAGAAGGGCCAGAAGTATACAGAATAGTGTCGTCTGCGTAGAGGTGGATCAGAGAATCACCAGCAGCAAGAGCGACATCATTGATGTAAACAGAGAAGAGAGTCGGTCCAAGAATTGAACCCTGTGGCACCCCCATAGAGACTGCCAGAGGCCCGGACAACAGACCCTCCGATTTGACACACTGAACTCGATCAGAGAAGTAGTTGGTGAACCAGGCGAGGCAATCATTAGAGAAACCAAGGCTGTCGAGTCTGCCAATGAGGATGTGGGGATTGACAGAGTCAAAGGCCTTGGCCAGGTCAATGAATACGGCTGCACAGTATTGTTTCCTATCGATGGCGGTTTCGATATCGTTTATGACCTTGAGCGTGGCTGAGGTGCACCCATGACCAGCTCTGAAACCAGATTGCATAGCGGAGAAGGTGTGGTGGGATTCGAAATGGTCGGTAATCTGTTTGTTGACTTGGCTTTCGAAGACCTTAGAAAGGCAGGGTAGGATAGATATAGGTCTGTAGCAGTTAGGGTCAAGGGTGTCCCCCCCTTTGAAGAGGGGGATAACCGCAGCTGCTTTCCAATCTTTGGGGATCTCAGACGACACGAAAGAGAGGTTGAAGAGGCTAGTAATAGGGGTGGCAACAATTTCAGCAGATAGTTTTAGAAAGAAAGGGTCCAGATTATCTAGCCCGGCTGATTTGTAAGGGTCCAGATTTTGCAGCTCATTTAGAACATCAGCTGACTGTATTTGGGAGAAAGAGAAATGGGGAAGGCTTGGGCGAGTAGCAGAGGGGAGGGCAGTGCTGTTGTCCGGGGTAGGGGTAGCCAGGTGGAAAGCATGGCCAGCCGTAGAAAAATGCTTATTGAAATTCTCAATTATAGTGGATTTGTCGGTGGTGATAGTGTTTCCTATCTTCAGAGCGGTTGGAAGCTGGGAGGAGGTGTTCTTATTCTCCATGGACTTTACGGTGTCCCAGAACTTTTTTGAATTTGTGTTGCAGGAAGCAAATTTCTGCTTGAAAAAGCTAGCCTTGGCTGTTCTAACTGCCTGTGTATATTGGTTTCTGGCTTCCCTGAAAAGTTACATATCACGGGGGCTGTTCGATGCTAATGCAGAACGCCATAGGATGTTTTTCTGTTGGTTAAGGGCAGTCAGGTCAGGAGAGAACCAAGGGCTATATCTGTTCCTGGTTCTAAATTTCTTGAATGGGGCATGCTTATTCAAGATGGTGAGGAAGGCATTTTTAAAAAATGACCAGGCATCCTCTACTGACGGGATGAGATCAATATCCTTCCAGGATACCCCGGCCAGGTCGATTAGAAAGGCCTGCTCGCTGAAGTGTTTCAGGGAGCGTTTGACAGTGATGAGTGGAGGTCGTTTGACCGCTGACCCATTACGGATGCAGGCAATGAGGCAGTGATCGCTGAGATCTTGGTTGAAAACAGCAGAGGTGTATTTGGAGGGCAAGTTTGTTAGGATGATATCTATGAGGGTACCCGTGTTTACGGAATTGGGGTGGTACCTGGTAGGTTCATTGATAATTTGTGTGAGATTGAGGACATCAAGCTTAGTTTGTAGGGTGGCTGGGGTGTTGAGCATGTTCAAATTTAGGTCGCCTAGCAGCACGAGCTCTGAAGATAGATGGGGGGCAATCAGTTCACATATAGTGTCCAGAGCACAGCTGGGGGCAGAGGGTGGTCTATAGCAGGCGGCAACGGTGAGAGACTTGTTTTTAGAGAGGTGGATTTTTAAAAGTAGAAGTTCAAATTGTTTGGGAACAGACCTGGATAGTATAACAGAACTCTGCAGGCAGTCTTTGCAGTAGATTGCAACACCGCCCCCTTTGGCCGTTCTATCTTGTCTGAAGATCTTGTAATTGGGGATGAAAATGTCTGAATTTTTGGTGGTCTTTCTAAGCCAGGATTCAGACACGGCTAAAACATCCGGGTTGGCAGAGTGTGCTAAAGCAGTGAACAAAACAAACTTAGGGAGGAGGCTTCTAATGTTAACATGCATGAAGCCAAGGCTATTACGGTTACAGAAGTCATCAAAAGAGAGCGCCTGGGGAATAGGAGTGGAGCCAGGTACTGCAGGGCCTGGATTCACATCTACATCACCAGAGGAACAGAGTAGGAGTAGGATAAGGGTACGGCTAAAAGCTATGAGAATTGGTCGCCTAGAGCTACTAGAGCAGAGAGTAAAAGGAGGTTTCTGGGGGCGATAAAATAGTTTAAAGGAATAATGTACAGACAAAGGTATGGTAGGATGTGAATACAGTGGAGGTAAACCTAGGTATTGAGTGATGATGAGAGAGATATTGTCTCTAGAAACATCATTGAAACCAGGTGATGTCATCGCATATGTGGGTGGTGGAACTGAGAGGTTGGATATGGTATAGAGAGCAGGGCTAGAATCTCTACAGTGAAATAAGCCAATAAACACTAACCAGAACAGCAATGGACAAGGCATATTTACATTAAGGAGAGGCATGCTAATCGAGTGATCAATAAGGGTCCAGTGAGTAGAGGTTGGTTGGGGTCGTGGCGATCCAGACAGCTGGCCGGGTATATGGCTATCGGTAGCAGCATAGGATGGAGGTCTGTTTGTAGATACCTCGTGCGTTTCCGTCGGTAGGTTAGTGGGGTTCCGTGTGGTAGAGGGGATCAATCCGAATTGGCAAAATAGATATAGTGACCCAAGGAAAAAAATAAAATAAATAAATAATAATAATAATAATAGTTGTCCGATATACTTGTTCAAATAGCAGCCGATAAGACAGCTAACGATTAGCGGGCCTCAGATGAGCGTTCAGGTAACGTCGGGACGGAGGTGCCAGTTGGATAAATCCCTCGGGCAGATAACGTCGGCAGTCAGTCGCGGCAGTCAGTCGTGAAGGCCCGGTGGGGTTCCGTATCTGCAGCAGCAACAAAAGAAACGGGTCCGGATGGTGATGGAACTCCTCAGCTGGCTAGCTCCAGAATGATTTGAGTTTGCTCCGGGGTCGACGTAAGCCAATAGTCACACGGTTTGCAGCTAGCTAGCTGCGAAATCAAGGTGCAAGTGTCCAGAGCCTGCGGCTGGAATCCGGGGAAACTGAGAGAAAAAGAGTCCCGGAATGCTCCGGTCCGAGTCGCGTTGCACAAAAGTGCCGGTAGATTATCGAGCTAAAGGAATAACTGATGACCACTAAACGTGGGCAGCTGAAACACCAACGCTAGCCAGCAAACCGGCTAATTTCGGGGCAGCTACAGATTAGCTTCTGGCTAGCTATCGGAGTAGCTTCTGGTTAGCTTTCAGGCTAGCTTCTGAATTAGCCCCTGGTTAGCTTCCACGATGGATTTTCAGATTGAGGTAAATAACACTTTTTGTAATTGGTGAAGCGGGTTGCAGGAAAGCTTTTGCAGGAAAAGCTTTTGTAGTTGAGTTCTTGGATAATAAAATAAATAAATAAAAGATATGCGAAGAAAGGTGTAAATATATATATATACAGGACACGACAATACGGAACAGAAAAAGACGTCTGAACTGCTAAGCCACCTTGGACTTTATTGAACCTGTACCTGTAGGCTGCTGCTCAGAAGACCCCCCCCCCCCCCCCCTCCTGGAAAACATGTTTCCCCACCACCCCTTAGCAAGTAGGATTGCTCGTCAGTCACCTGAGCGATTGAGAGAGTCAAGGAGCTATCATTGTTAAGTTACATAATAGATGCAAAGCATTGAGTATTTATATTCATGCACTTCAAAATTAGTTTTGTAACTATACCCCAGAGGCATTTACATGCAGGGCACTCCCACATCATATGGAGGAATTTGCCTACCTGATTTAGGGGACACAGTGAACAGTTGGGAGTTAGGGCCAATCAGAAGATCTCTTTGTTTCTTGGGGCCAAGAACAAGCATCTCTGTTTTGTCCGAGTTTAAAAGTAGAAAGTTTTCAGCCATCCACCTCCTTATGTCTGAAACACAGGCTTCTAGCGAGGGCAATTTTGGGGCTTCACCATGTTTCATTGAAATGTACAGCTGTGTGTCATCCGCATAGCAGTGAAAGTTAACATTATGTTTTCGAATAATATCCCCAAGAGGTAAAATATATAGTGAAAACAATAGTGGTCCTAAAACGGAACCTTGAGGAACACTGAAATGTACAGTTGATTTGTCAGAGGACAAACCATTCACAGAGACAAACTGATATCTTTCCGACAGATAAGATCTAAACCAGGCCAGAACTTGTCCGTGTAGGCCAATTTGGGTTTCCAGTCTCTCCAAAAGAATGTGGTGATTGATGGTGTCAAAGGCAGCACTAAGGTCTAGTAGCACGAGGACAGATGCAGAGCCTCGGTCTGACGCCATTAAAAGGTCATTTACCACCTTCTTCCTTGCTGAGCGGCCTTTCGGGTTATGTCGATATAGGACTCGTTTTAATGTACTGGGATTGATTTGCACTTTTCGCACCAAAGTCTGTTCATCTCTAGGAGACATCTCTAGGAGACATCTCTAGGAGGCGTTCTGCGTCTCCTTCCTGAGCGGTATGACGGCTGCGTGGTCCCATGGTGTTTATACTTGCGTACTATTGTTTGTACAGATGAACGTGGTACCTTCAGGCATTTGGAAATTACTCCCAAGGATGAACCAGACTTGTGGAGGTCTACAAGGTCTACGTGACATCATCACACAGGTTCCGTGTGGCTCAGTTGGTAGAGCATGGCGCTTGCAATGCCAGGGTTGTGGGTTCAATTCCCACGGGGGGACCAGGGTTCAATTCCCACAGGGGGACCAGGATGAATATGTATGAACTTTCCAATTTGTAAGTCGCTCTGGATAAGAGCATCTGCTAAATTACTTAAATGGAATTTTCCAAGCTGTTTAAAGGCACTGTCAACTTAGTGTATGTAAAATCCTGACCCACTGGAATTGTGATACAGTGAATTATAAGTGCAATAATCTGTCTGTAAACAATTGTTGGAAAATATACTTGTGTCATGCACAAAGTACATGTCCTAATCGACTTGCCAAAAATATAGTTTGTTAACAAGAAATGTGTGGAGTGGTTGAAAAACCAGTTTTAATGACTCCAACCTACGTGTATGTAAACTTCCGACTTCAACTGTACATTTTGAAACCGAACTATAGGTTTTATCCCAATAGCCAGAAGGGGGAGACAAGAGAAGCATTGAACTACAGAAATGCAGCCGTGGCAATATATTCATTTTGACAATAGATATTCCGCCAGTTAAAGAAACTGGGATATTAGTCCATCTACTTAGGTCGAATTTAATTGATTTGAGCATTCTGTTAAAGTTTCTGGCAATGGTTTTATCTAAGGACGGAAATAAGTATTGTCCTCCATCAGAGAATTGAGGAGCAATATGGTACATTTGGTTAGGTTTATTATTTATTGAGATGGACAAATTCAGTTTAATCTTCAGAGCTTTTGGGAGGAATTGGGATACATTGTCTAGATAAAGTAAGATATTGTTGGCGTATAGTGAGATTAAATTATCTGTAGAATTGAGAGATACTGGTGTAATTTCTTTTGATTGTCTAATTGCCTGGGACAGGGACTCAAAAGGCAATAAAAATAGCAGAGGTGAGATGGGATCACCTTGCCTGCTACTTCTAGTTATTCTGAATGGAAAAGAGCAGGTATTGCCTGTTATTACTATGGATAAGAGACTGGCATAATGTATTTTAAACTTATGAATGAAATTAAAGCCAAGTTCCATATGTTCCTAAACTGACCAAAGGTATGACCATTCTAGTCTATCAAAAACTTTTTCTGCATCGAGAGATATAACTGTGGAAGTTTCTGATGATGCATGTAAGATATGTAAATAGACGACGAAGGTTATCTGAGGATAATTGATAATTGTTTGTTGACATACATTTGTTAACATTTGGTTAAGATGTACCAATTTGGGTAAATAAGTTTCGAGATGAGACAACAGACTTGTAGAAAATACACTATATATACAAAATATGTGGACACCCCTTCAAATTAGTGGATTAGACTATTTCAGCCACACCCGTTACTGACAGGTGTATAAAATTGAGTACACCGCCATGCAATCTCCATAGATAAACATTGGCAGTACAATGACCTTACTGAAGAGCTCAGTGACTTTCAAAGTGGCACCGTCATAGGATGCCACCTTTCCAACAAAGTGGAAAGGAAGATGGAAAAAGTGGAAAAATCTAGGAGCAGTAACAGCTCAGCCACGAAGTAACAGGCCACACAAGCTCACAGAACGGGACCACAGAGTGCTGAAGTGCGTAGCACGTAAAAGTCGTCTGTCCTCGATTGCAACACTCAATACCGAGTTCCAAACTGCCTCTGGAAGCAACGTCAGCACAAGAACTGTTCGTCAGGAGCTTCATGAAATGGATTTCCATGGCCGAGTAGCCCCAAACAAGCCTAAGATCACCCTGCGCAATGCAAAGCGTTGCCTGGAGTGGTGTAAAGCTCGCTGCCATTGGACTCTGGAGCAATGGAAACGCGTTCTCTGGAGTGATTAATCACGCTTCACCATCTGGCAGTCCGACGGATAAATCTGGGTTTGACAAATGCCAGGAGAATACTACCTGCCCGAATGCATAGTGCCGACTGTAAAGTTTGGTGGTGGTTTTAGCATGTTTTAGCAATGCCCCCGTGCGCAAAGCGAGGTCCATACAGAAATGGTTTGTCGAGATCGGTGTGGAAGAACTTGACTGGCCTGCACAGAGCCCTGACCTCAAGCCCATCGAACACCTTTGGGATGAATTGGAACACTGACTGTGAGCATGGCCTAATCGCCCAACATCAGTACCCGACTTCACAAATGCTCTTGTGGCTGAATAGAACCAAGTCCCTGCATGTCCCAACATCTAGTGAAAAGCCTTCCCAGAAGAGTGGAGGCTGTTGTAGCAGCAAAGGGGGGACCAACTCCATATTAATGCCCACGATTTTGGAATGAGATGTTCGACAAGCAGGTGTCCACATACTCTTGGTCATGTAGTGTTATTTAATATCTGTGTTTATCAAAGATTGAGGGCGATAGTGAGAGCACTGGGTGGCGTCCATGCCTTGTTTTAAATAAAAGCTACATTTGTTTTGTATTTCCATCCTTTCCGAATGAACCTTTGTGAACGGCTGTCTTAATCATTTCAAGTAACAGTGGACAACAATGGTTCTAAAATGTTAAATAGACCTCAATAGGAATACCGTGACAACCAGGTGATTTGCCCTTATTCATGTTAGCCAATACCCTTTTTAATTCAAGGAGAGATACATCATTTGGGGTCCCAGCAAGCCATCTTCTTCAGTTGAGAGAAGAGTAGTTGTAATTCTTTAAAAAATGACTTAATCTGCCTTGGTGTGGATTTACATTCAGAGGTGTACAAGTCTTTAGAAGCAGGATAATCTTTGGTTGATTCATTTTGGTTCTGATAATAGTTCACCTAATTCACTTTCAAATTGTTCATAGAAATTAGAATTTTGTAGGAAGGAAACATTAAAGCCCCATTTTGTGGCTCTTTTAGGAGATTCTGATGTTTGTGCCTAACAGTAAAACGCATGATGATCAGATAGGCTCATATGTAAAACTTGTATTTTGTGCCCGTTTGAATAGAAAGTGTACTCTTTTGCATTAGTATTATGAGCATCAATGAGGTTGTCATCAGAGAGTATACAGTGCATTCAGAAAGTATTCAGTATCCACTTTTCCACTTATTCTAAAATGGTTTGATTAGTTTTCCCCCCTCATCAATCTACACACAATACCCCATGATGACGAAGGAAAAACAGGTTTTTAGAAATGTTTGCAAATGTATTAAAAATAAAAACTGATATTTCACATTTACACAAGTACTCAGAACCTTTACGAAGGTATTCTGTTGAAGAATAGGCATCGATTACAGCCTCGAGTCTTCTTAGGTATGACGCTACAAGCTTGGCACACCTGTATTTGGGGAGTTTCTCCCATTCTTCTCTGCAGATCCTCTCAAGCTCTGCCAGGTTGGATGGGGAGCTCCTGCACAAAACGGATAATTCCAACGATCCCCAAACTCTCTGGCTATTTCTACCCATTTTCAACTGCGGGATAAGCAACAAAATTCTCCTTCAGAACATGCCAGATAGCCTGGCACACTTCCGTGACGATGGCACAAACTGTCGAGATTCCTAGCTTATAACTCTCAGCGATACTTTACTGTGTACTGCCACTTGCTAAAAATGTCAATGCTTCACATAGGTTTGACAAATGTAATATATATTCTTGTATTAAGTATTTTTTTTTATAACTAAGAACAAATTCTTATTTACAATGACGGCCTACCCCAGCCAAACCCGAACAATGCTAAGCCAATTGTGCGCCTCCCTATGGGACTCCCAATCACGCCCGGATGTGATACAGCCTGTATTCGAACCAGAGACTGCAGTGCCTTAGACTGCTGCGCCACTCGGGAGAGAGACATGTATTCTCCATCGTCCCCTCTCTTGTAGCGTTCAGTGGACGAACTAGCCATTTTCTCAGTTGTTTTTTTCTTCTTCTCCTCCTGAGTAGTAAGAGCAGTTTAAGCTCTTGGTGTACAATATCTAGCAACTGCTAGAGAGACAAGTTTGCTTCTGTGGCTAAAATTCGCATATCTGAGTAGTCTTTAATGTAGGTGATTAGTAACAGTTGAATAAGATGGCTACAAAGTAACGTCGTAAAATATAGAACGCCAGACTAGCTAGACTAAAAAGGCATATAAAATTGATCAAGAAGATGAAATGTTGTTGCTAGCTACAGTCAAAGAGTGCCTTGGACCCTTATGTTTGGTAAGCTACTTTTGGAATCCAAAGCCCCCTAGTGTATATACACTACACAAGGCAGACTTCCTCTCTAGGTGGAAGGCAACGAGGATTTGGACAAAAGTGCGTGCTGCCCCAATAAAACTGACTCCGTCGATCAACGAGCCACCTTCATGCTGAGGGAAGCATCATAACCATAGGCTAGGCTACATGATTGTGAATCGATAGCATACCTGGATAATACACCAGTCATGGGGTTCCATCTGTCGGCTTGTCCCCTTGTGCGTTGGGTTTGATGTGCTTCTCAAAGACGTCTTGAGCTTCCTTGACAGTGGAAAATGTGTGCGTTGTGTTTTGGAAGGTCAAGAGGACTTTTGCTGGGTGGATGAAGATGCATCTCTGGTTTAGCTTGCGTAGCTGGGATCTCACCTCATTGTAGGTCCCCCTTTGTTTTAACAGTTCGGCACTCAGGTCGCCTTTGACTTACAATTAAAACCTGTAAATGAATCATTGGCAGTGCTCAGTGCTGAAGTGGAGACCTATTCAACAGAAGTGGACATTTTGGAGAGGACAGCCAATGCAACAGCGGCACAATTGTATAACCTGGAAACAACAAGGTAGGCTCGAAGGGATAATCAAACTCCTAAAAGAGAAGACAGAATCACTCAAAAAGAATTCCCGTAAATTCATGTGCAGGTCACAGGACTTGAAACTGGTGTGGAAGTGGGCAACCCAACTGCCTTCATGGGCAATCTTTTCTATGAACTGTTGAAGCAGGAGAAGCTGGGTCCCATGCCACTGATTAACATTGCGTATTGCACGGGTCTTCTCCGGAACGGATCTCGGTGTATGATTGTACAGATCCACAGCTTTGAAGTCAAGCGGAATCCGGGGTCTGACCTATGCAGGGAAGAGGATCAGCATATACCCTGACCTAAAAGGCCGAGGTAATCTCCTCATAAACAATCTCTGGATACAGTAGAAGCGGCCAGCTCTTTCTGTTGAGTGATGTCATGTTTCCACAGTTGAATTGTAGATAGACAAATTCTTGTCACACAATGAGTGTCCCACACCTTAATATGATGTTAAGTATTGACAAGTTTTACAAAATAAGTCTGCTAATTCATAGTAATTTGCAAAAGAAAGCCATGAAGAGACCACGTGTTTCAATGCATGCCACTGGAACCGGAACTCCGGACTTCTGGTGTCATTTTATTTTGATCCTCTATCTTTGGTATGCAAGAGTGTTTTACATATCCAATGGACATCACTGTCATTATATACCTTTACAACTGTCCTGTTTAATAGGGTTTATCCTAATACGTTTTTATTTTTTGCTTCAAATAATGTTCAGTGGAACTGCTACTGCACTGTGTATGCTTGCCTCATAAACTGTACATTGAAATAAAATATACTGTGAACCAACCCTGTGTATGTGACTGACTGGGTCATCTGCATGCCACAAAAATATATGCCTGCTTGATGAGCTAAAGCCTATAGTCTTCAGCTCTCAGGCAATGTTACTCATCACACAAGCATGATTTACCAAACCATCCCTATTACACACACACACACACACACACACACACACACACACACACACACACACACACACACACACACACACACACACACACACACACACACACACACACACACAAAGAAATAAAATAAATGTTGAACCACATAAAGTGGTGTATTTAATCCACAGTAGGCTATTCCCTCCTGACTCCAGCCCTATGCGTATTGTGCATATAGGTAATGCTTTTGTGAAGGTTGAGACAGCACCAGCAGGATCCTTCCATTATCATATCATAGGAGAAACCTGCAACAGCATGTCCCAGTCTGCTGCCACTTAATTACCTTCAGTCTGCCTGCAGGAAACTGGCTCCCAGCCAGGTCTACTCTCAAGAGGGCTAGGAGACACATACACACACACACACACACTGGTTTCAATTTACCAAGGGACAAATATGGGCTTACACAGGGGCTCTCTCCCAATACTTCATATAATGAGTAAGCATCTTAGGCTGGGCTACTAAGAGTTGTGTGTGAATTATTGCCTATTTACCGCAGCAAATGTGGAATGCATGCATAAATGCCCAAAATATGCACACTGGAAAATCCTCTGCATCAAGAGAAGCATTTTATAACAATCAAAAGGCTCTGGTCATGTTTGTTGTAAATGACATCAGATCCAGGCAGTCGAGTGAAGGTGAATAACACACAATAACAACCTAGGAAGCTACCTTCATGCCATAGCATTACACATATTACACATCACTGCTCTTACTTGTGAAGAAGCAGTCCCTATTCCACTTGTGTAATAACAACAAAATAAAAACATAAAACTCAATTACTAAACATTTACTATGAAACAACATAATAAGGAGATCAGATTTAATCAAGGAGGGAGACATGATGAAACCACTCCTGTTCTGAGGATTTGGGGGAGACACTCCAAAGGGTTTATCAAACGAGGTGACGTCACTACATTTTTGACAGCCACTTCCTGGTGTTATTTGTTGTGGCAATACCATGGATTTAGCCTAGACTGGATACAGTTTGTGTCAGAATTGACTTTTCGTAGGTTAGGAGAAGTCACACAGGTTACGATAATCAATGTCACAGGTTAGGATAATTAGGTCAAGGTTAGGTTAAAATAAATCTACTTTTGACGTATATTTGACATAAACTGCATCCCATCTAGCGATGAGCAATACTGTGGCACTGAAACCTCCAGCTGCACAGATCAGGAACAAGGAAGACACATCGCTACTAGATACCATGCATATTTGAAGTGTGCCTGTACTATCGGCAGCGATCAGACAGAAAGGTTGAACAAGTTACGGACCTCACGCTGCTTCAGAACGCAAGCTTGGTCTCGAACAGTAAAGCCGGTGGCGCGATCTGTCGCGATGTTGTAAACCATGGACAGCAGAATAAAGTAAGAGGAGAGTTTATTTACTTATATAGATAACACTGTTTTATGGATTGTTATTAAACGTGTGTGAATTGTAGAACAACGCATGGCGTAATTTGAGATATCTATAGTTAATGATGGAATTGTTTAGCCGTCTGTCAGGCATGCGCTAGCATTTGGGTCAGTCTAATGCTGTCTCGCGCTAGCTGACCAATTAGCAAGCCTGCTAACGGCTAGCCATACATCTTCATCAAGTTGCTAAATTAAGTAGCCTGTTAGCCTAGGACAAAGCTCACCGATATTCTAGTATTTAACGGTCCAAAAGTAAACAATATCATCTGGTATCAATACAGACTTTTAGGTACAAGGCATTTCACCACGAATGTCAGCTACCGCTAGCTATCATCAAGTTATTTCTCGACCATCAAATGAATCACGCGAGAATCCAATTGCTTTGATGTCTGGCCAGCTCACAGAGCGAACTCGACAGATGATTCCTTTATATGAACTGCTATGTTGCATATATTGTTGATGTAGCAAGTTAGCAATTGTTGCATACCGTAAATTATGTTTGTACACATACGTTTATTTTGCCCCTAGCTAAAGTCATAATCTCGTTTTTATTACAGCGAGATTCCCGAAAGGACGTTTGATTTGGTACTACAGATTGCATGCCCAACATCTGAAAATGAAGGTTGGTAAGATAACATGAGCATGCTTGTGTTACACCACAAATCCTTATTGATTTGCCCTGGATGGAGAGAGAGAAATGGACAGATCTTTTTTTCCCTCTGCCTAGTTAGTATCGTACACACTGCCAGACAATACTATCAATACACTTTAGAAACAGAGACGTTTGCCTTTATAAAAGCTGTGAATAGCGTGCCCATTTAGGTTGAATACTAGGAAACTCTTAGACTGCAGATAACAGACATTAGTGAGAGTCGCATTCTCACCAGACATGCTTGAATCAGAGTCCACGTTGGTACAGTAAGCCCTAGGCTACAGTGGAGGTGGTGATTAGGTAAGTCTGTGTAGTTATTAGGCGTGGCCCAAGACTACCAGACTGTTTCGCCAATATAACAGGCTTACAACAGTTAACAGACTGACACCTGGTGAAGATCTAAGGATAGGTTAAAGGTTGGAATGTTGACTAAGAAACTCACACTTAGTTGGGAGCATAGATTCCAGTGTTTGGAGTCTTATTTCACCTTCTCTCACAGGGGATGTGGGAAAGTTAAGGGAGTAGTTGTTTTCTGAAAGTTTTTGCATTATGGTCCAGATCTACCATTTTTCATTTTCTTGTGACTCACCAAATAGATTATTCTAAAAATGTTTTAACCACAACAACCCAGGTTCCAGCAGCGACTCCCAACATAGACTGTTTTGGGTCCAGTCCAGGCCATGAGTAGCCAGCATCAGCTGTTCTTTATATTTGTGATTGTCAAACATTCCACCAGTCGAATAGAAAACACAAGTGCTTAGAATAACCAGGGAATCATTCCGGTCAACAAAGAATGGTTCTAACTTTTCTGAGTAGCCTATGGGAAACAAAACAACCTATATTTCACATTGATATCCAATGTCCACCCTTAAGTCGAATATCAGGTAAAAACAGTTGTTGTACACATTATACCAGCTCTCTCGTTTCCCCCCTCAGTTCTGACATTAAAGAGGTGTTCTGTGGATGGTTCAGTGGTGCAGCTGCTGAGCTGACCAGAATAAAGAGGGAAACTTATCCTTGGACCTAACGAAGATATTAGATTTAAAACCAAACTCATAAACCTTGGGCCTGTACTGAAATAACTGGCTTCTCTCTCAATGATCCAGGGTCAGACTCGTATCCGGAGCCAGACTCTCAGGAGCTCACATCTACATTACACTCCCCTCAGCTCCCATGGAACAACCAAATGCTTATACCTCATTGGATAAGTGTGCTGCTACAGCCGATTACTACCTCCTCATTGGACAGGAGAGTTGTAGGGTACAGGAAGTGGGTTATGATGTGGATGAATGGCCAGGCATTAGGAGAGGTTGTTAGGCTCACAGGAGATCCAGAGAGATATATTTGTTGCAAATGGAATCTTGTGATTTTGACAGGTTGTTGTTTTAAAATAATGGGTTTCAGATATCAAAACAGGGAATTGACCAAACTTCCAATTTTTATTGATTTCCCTTTTCCTTTAAAATTGGCCTGCGTTCTAGTCTATGGGGATGTGTGGAATGATACGTTTCTTCTACACTGCTGCTTATGAATGAAATAGATTGTCTTGTTTTTAAGATATTATTCAATTCAGATTGATGGATTGTGTGGGAGCATGAAATGTGTACTTACTTTAGGCCTGTATTGAGGTATTAGGTTGCTATGGTGATGCTGAGCTCCACTGTGTGCTTTAGACTCTTTTCCTCAAGACAAGTTTGTCTTGTTTTTGTGTGTGTGTGTGGTATTAGATGGTGTTCTTTCTGAGTCATAATGGACAGGCTTTGGCCTAGCTGTTTGAAACTTCCTCTATTACTCTCACCACAGCCCAGCCATAGCATGCCTTAGGTACGCTGAACATGTGTTAGGTACGCTGCCAAAAGCACCTTGCATATATCTACCCACTGTCTTCACATGGCTAAAGACAATTCATTTGATATAGATTTGATTTCCAATAATTTTATCAAAATCGGCCATGTTTTCACAGCTAATAGCCTAAATGAAGAAGTAGTTCTCATATTTCAGCCTCTTCATGTTTCTATTGTTCATAATGGAAGAAGTTTCACTTCCAACTACTTAGCGATATCACAGAAGGTTTTAGTCGTGATGTTTTTTTAAATAGGCCCGTTTCATTTTGTCTGGCTTGCCATTCCAAATAAAATTTCTAGCCCCTTGATATTATTGTTCGATCTGATTTTAAGAGCTATCATTTTGATGGCCATAATAAATAGATATGCCGATAGTGGACAACCTTGTTTTACTCCTCTTGACAGTTTGATACTTTCTGAGAAGTAGCCATTATTTACTATTTTACACCTAGGGTTAGTTACTATACATAACCTTAACCCATTGTATATGAGATTCTCCAAAATTTAAATAATCCAAGCATTTATGAATAAATTCCAGTCATACTTTATCTAAAGCCTTTTCAAAATTAGCTATGAATTCCATGCCTGGTTTCCCAGATTTTTCATAGTGTTCTATTGTTTCCAGTCTTATTATCTCCAAAGTATTATCCATAAAAAACCTGTCTGATTTAGGATGAATAATATCCAACAATATCATTTTAATTCGATGCATTTTGCTAGAATTTTTGCGTCACAACACTGAAGTGTAAGGGGCCTCCAATTTTTTAAATTAAGTGCGGAAATGTTGCAGGACATGCAGGTGCAGAGGTTGTGTTTGTACAACAGATGATAGTGGTCCAGAGAGCTTTTGGCAATATTTTCCAAATAATCCAAATTTATATTTGCATACTTTTCAACAGGCTATATAACTGTTCAAGCAAAAGAAAATGCATTGGAGCAGGCAAACCTGTCTATTCAATAAAGACTTAGTTTGGGGCCTTGTCAGCCTCGGCTCACAATTGCCAAGATCGAACTGCCAAAGAAAGCTGAAACGGGTATATTCTTGTAGCCCTTCCCTGGGATATATCACTGTCAAAATGACATTTAAATAACCAAACTGGTATTCAATTTGTAATTACATTGTATAATAATAGTCTAAAGCAGACAATCATAATCATAACCCATCCATAAAGGAACTTTAATTCACAATTAGCGTGCACTTGTAATTTTAAAAGGTAGGCTTATCGTCCATTTGACACAGATGAGGAGCTCCAGCAAACAAACACCATTTATTCTAAATAAATCGGCAACTTCGTATTTCAAATGTTCATGTGCACTTTAAACATCTCAGAGGAGAGGAAATGTTCAATGAAATGCAATAATGTATGTATAATGTATCGTGGGCCTCCCGAGTGGCGCAGTGGTCTAAGGCACAATGCACGCTGACACGGTTGCTAGGTGTACGGTGTGTCCTTCGACACATTGGGTTAAGTGGGCATTGTGTCAAGAAGCAGTCTGGCTTGGTTGGGTTGTGTTTCGGAGGACGCACGGCTCTCGTCCAACGGCTCTCGACCTTTGCCTCTCCCAAGTCCGTACGGGAGTTGCGGCGATGAAACAAGACTGTAACTACCAATTGGATACCATGGAATTAGGGAGAAAATTGGTGTAAAAAGTAAGAAAACAAAAAAACTACGATGTATCGTACCTAAATATAACAGACATTTCTACAATGTTGCAAGTAACGGGAATTAAATGTTGTAACTCTCGCGATTATTGTAAGATTATTTGGAGTGTAGATTTAGCAGAAATTAAGTTTAATTTGGGGAAACATGAACAAACATTCAAAATGCAGGAATAAAGCGGTCTGAAATGGCGGGAATCTCAGATAGCCAGAACTAAAATCTTGTGTAATTGCTCAGATGCTTTATTACTTTCTAGGGTAGATATGTCAGAAAAGATACTAGAAAACAGAAGCTGAACGAGGAGGGCCACCCCCTCTCTTTGCAAGTCTATGGGTCAAATGTCCCCCCCAATTCGAAAGATGCTAAAACCTGCAAACTCGTGATATGTCCAAATTAAACATTATTTAAAAAATAACCAAATGAGTCGTCGCATCCCACAGTCTGTTGACAGCTGCTATGTTACCAGTTATGTTACGTGCATCTGTCTACAAGAGATTACACCTAGTGTAACCCCATTTGTCAATCCGATGTCATTAAATGTGGGCTACATTTAATTTAATAAGGGCTTCATTCATTATTTGATTTCTGTTTATCAGAAGTCCAATTTAATAAAGTCCTTTATAAAATTGAATGTAGCTTACGTTTAATGACATCGGATTCACAAATGGGGCTTTGTAGTGCGTCTTCGTCACATGCCTGTAGAATAACCCTGTTAGAATGACCGTAGGAAGGCTATAGGTAGGCCTAGGTCTGTATGTTTTTTTTCCTCCTTTTGCTGATGGGACAGTATGGTAACCTTGGTCAGCAGAGTAGACCACTTAGTCACACTGTGCTGCCTAGTGCCGCTGCCTATTATTAGCCTACATGGCTGTTACAATGAGGAGTTCCCTGGTAGCTGAGAGAGGAGAGGAGAACAGTTGTTATGTAGTGATCTTTTGAAGTCAGATCCAGTACATGGCCAAAAGTGTACACCTGCTCGTCGAATATCTCGTTCCAAAATTAATATGGAGTTGGTCCCCCCCCCATTGCTGCTATAACAGCCGCCACTCTTCTGGGAAGGCTTTACACTTGATGTTGGAACATTGCTACGGGGGACTTGCTTCCATTCAGCCACGAGCATTACTGAGTTCGGGCACTGATGTTGGGCGATTAGGCCTGTCTCGCAGTCGGCATTCCAATTCATCCCAAAGGTGTTCGATGGGGTTGAGGTGAGGGCTCTGTGCAGGCCAGTCAAGTTCTTCCACACCGATCTCGACAAACCATTTCTGTATGGACCTTGCTTGTGCACGGAGGCATTGTCACAAAGTTGGAAGCACAGAATTGCCTAGAATGTCATTGTACGCTGTAGCGTTAAGATTTCCCTTCACTGGAACTAAGGGGCCTTAGCCAGACCATGAGAAGCAGCCCCAGAACATTATTCCTAACTTTACAGTTGGCGCTATGCATTCGGGCAGGTAGCGTTCTCCTGGCATCTGCCAAACCCAGATTAGTCCACTGGACTGCCAGATGGTGAAGCGTGATCCATCACTCCAGAGAACAAGTTTCCCCTGCTCCAGAGTCCAGTGGCGGCGAGGTTTACATCATATTTAGGGAGTTGCTTTAGGACTTGGTCAGGTGGATAAAGCATGTGCCAATTTAGGTCACCTAGCAGGACAAGTATAAGGTGCCAGGAGAAAGCTTAGGGCAGGCAGGGTACCTGCTGGTGCTGATGGTGGATGATAACACCCAGCAACAGTCAACAAAGAGCTATTTCAAAGTTTAATGCTTAAAACCAGCAAATCAAATTATTTGGGGATACATACTTGGTGGAGACAACTGAGCACTGAAGGTGTTCCTTGGTAAAGATTGCCACTCCATCACCTTTGGAAGATCTGTCTTTCTGAAAAAGGTTATAACCAGAAAGGTTAACATCAGTGTTCAAAAGACTCTTTCTTAACCACGTCTCAGTAATGACCAACACATCTGGATTTGAGCTGTGAACCCACACTTTCAATTGATCTATTTTAGGTAATACGCTTCTAGTGTTAACATGCAGAAAACCCATGCTTTTACGAGAGCAGAAATCAGTGAAGCAGATATCAGAGTACAAGTCAGAATTGGGGATAGCGACAGTAGATGGGCCAGGGTGTACATGCACATTTCCAGACATCATCAGCAGTAATACAATTAGGACACGGCAGAGGACAGGGAGAGCTCTGCGTTGTTGATTTATGACATTTGAATGTGCATTAGATGGAAACAATATCATATTGTACAGCAATTGCATCAGGTAACATGAATACAAAGCCGGCAGAGGTGGTTAGAATTAGATGGGAGGCCAAGAGTCCTTGTAACCAATAGAGAGTCAGATTACCGAGTGTGGGAACAAACAGTCTGTCCCACGGTTGGGTAAACAAGCAAGTTCATAGTCAACAAAGCACGCAGGAGGCAAATAGCATAAAGCACAATAAAAAATATAACGACTTGGGGCTAATCATTTTAAGTTCAGAGTCACTCGCCCCAACAGTGCATGTGTTCTGGAGGCAAGTGAAATCTTAGAGAGAGGGCGGAGTGTGGCGGGGGTACCTGTAC
The DNA here is from genome assembly GCF_029448725.1 of Salvelinus fontinalis. Lineage (NCBI taxonomy): Eukaryota > Metazoa > Chordata > Actinopteri > Salmoniformes > Salmonidae > Salvelinus > Salvelinus fontinalis. The sequence goes on from NC_074669.1 coordinate 44,200,584, forward strand.
CAGACAGGGGGAGACAGGCAAAGGGAGTAGGTATCACACCCACTTGGGAGAAGCTTTTTTTCCGGAAGGCAGATTCCTTGTAGAAAATCCGAGCTAGCTAACGTAGCTAGCCAGTCTCTGTCCACAGTTTTTTTTTTCCCATGTGGAAAAAGAGGTTGTTAGCTAGCTATATGTCTTCCGTTTCGGAGAATGGTCCTTTACGAGGTCCAAACAAAGTTGTCCTGTGGCTGTTTTATTTTGGAGATTGCGAGGAGATCTTCTGATGTGATCAAAGCAACAATATTGTTTATTGAGGTACTTTACAATTGAATTGTCCTGGCTGCATATCAGTACAAAATTAAGGAAATTAGAAGCCTGTCTCTTTTTAGCTCCTGTTGTGTTCTGTGATTTTAAGCAAATAAACGCCCAGGCTATTAAATTTTGCGGTATGACGTTTTCATTTAATCACCATTTTAGTAAATGTATAAAATACACTGCTCAAAACAATAAAGGGAACACTTAAACAACACAATGTAACTCCAAGTCAATCACACTTCTGTGAAATCAAACTGTCCACTTAGGAAGCAACACTGATTGACAATACATTTCAAATGCTGTTGTGCAAATGGAATAGACAAAAGGTGTAAATTATAGGCAATTAGCAAGACACCCCCAATAAACGAGTGATTCTGCAGGTGGTGACCACAGACCACTTCTCAGTTCCTATGCTTCCTGGCTGATGTTTTGGTCACTTTTGAATGCTGGCGGTGCTCTCACTCTAGTGGTAGCACGAGACGGAGTCTACAACCCACACAAGTGGCTCAGGTAGTGCAGCTCATCCAGGATGGCACATCAATGCGAGCTGTGGCAAGACGGTTTGCTGTGTCTGTCAGCGTAGTGTCCAGAGCATGGAGGCGCTACCAGGAGACAGGCCAGTACATCAGGAGACGTGGAGGAGGCCGTAGGAGGGCAACAACCCAGCAGCAGGACCGCTACCTCCGCCTTTGAGCGGGAGGAGCACTGCCAGAGCCCTGCAAAATGACCTCCAGCAGGCCACAAATGTGCATGTGTCAGCATATGGTCTCACAAGGGGTCTGAGGATCTCATCTCGGTACCTAATGGCAGTCAGGCTACCTCTGGCGAGCACATGGAGGGCTGTGCGGCCCCACAAAGAAATGCCACCCCACACCATGACTGACCCACCGCCAAACCGGTCATGCTGGAGGATGTTGCAGGCAGCAGAACGTTCTCCACGGCGTCTCCAGACTCTGTCATGTCTGTCACATGTGCTCATGTGCTCAGTGTGAACCTGCTTTCATCTGTGAAGAGCACAGGCCGCCAGTGGCGAATTTGCCAATCTTGGTGTTCTCTGGCAAATGCCAAACGTCCTGCATGGTGTTGGGCTGTAAGCACAACCCCCACCTGTGGACGTCGGGCCCTCATACCACCCTCATGGAGTCTGTTTCTGACCGTTTGAGCAGACACATGCACATTTGTGGCCTGCTGGAGGTCATTTTGCAGGGCTCTGGCAGTGCTCCTCCTGCTCAAAGGCGGAGGTAGCGGTCCTGCTGCTGGGTTGTTGCCCTCCTACGGCCTCCTCCACGTCTCCTGATGTACTGGCCTGTCTCCTGGTAGCGCCTCCATGCTCTGGACACTACGCTGACAGACACAGCAAACCTTCTTGCCACAGCTCGCATTGATGTGCCATCCTGGATGAGCTGCACTACCTGAGCCACTTGTGTGGGTTGTAGACTCCGTCTCGTGCTACCACTAGAGTGAGAGCACCGCCAGCATTCAAAAGTGACCAAAACATCAGCCAGGAAGCATAGGAACTGAGAAGTGGTCTGTGGTCACCACCTGCAGAATCACTCCTGTTTTGGGGGGTGTCTTGCTAATTGCCTATAATTTCCACCTTTTGTCTATTCCATTTGCACAACAGCATGTGAAATTTATTGTCAATCAGTGTTGCTTCCTAAGTGGACAGTTTGATTTCACAGAAGTGTGATTGACTTGGAGTTACATTGTGTTGTTTAAGTGTTCCCTTTATTTTTTTGAGCAGTGTATAAAAAAGATACCTTATTTACATAATATTCTGTCACACTCGAAATTGAGCTCAGGTCTTACCTGTTTCCATTGATCATCCTTGATGTTTCTACAAGTTGATTACCAGTGGTAAATTCAGTTGTTTGGACATGATTTGGAAAGGCACACAGCTGTCTATATAAGGTCCCATAGTTGACAGTGCATGTCAGAGCAAAAAACAAGCCATGAGGTCGAAGGAATTTTCTGTAGAGCTTTGATACAGGATTGTGTTGAGGCACAGATCTGGGGAATAGTACCAACAACATTCTGCAGTATTGAAGGTCCCCAAGATCACAGTGGCCTCCATCATTCTTAAATGGAAGAAGTTTGGAACCACCAAGACTCTTCCTAGAGCTGGCCGCCCGGCCAAACTGAGCAATCGGGGGAGAAGGGCATTGGTCGGGGAGGTGACCAAGAACCCGATGGTCACTCTGACAGAGGTCTAGAGTTCCTCTGTGGGAACTCCAGAAGGACAACCATCTTTGCACCACTCCACCAATCATGCCTTTATGGTAGAGTGGCCAGATGGAATCCACTCCTCAGTAAAAGGCACACGACAGCCAGCTTGTATTTTCCCAAAGGCACCTAAAGAACTCTGACCATGAGAAACAAGATTCTCACTCACTCACTCACTCACTCACTCACTCACTCACTCACTCACTCACTCACTCACTCACTCACTCACTCACTCACGCCACACACTCACTCACGCCACACACTCACTCACGCCACACACACATCACAACTGCTGCTACCAGACTCTTAAATACTGCACAATTTAAACACTTGTCCCCCACTCCCCTCTTGCCCAAAACATGTGTAAATATTGGACTATCAATTGTGCGTTCCTGTATTATACTTATGCTAAAATGTTTATTCTACTGAGCCATGTTCGTATTCTTATCTTTTATTATTCCTTACTGTTATCGCATTGTCGAGAAGGAACCCGCAAGTAAGTATTTAGTTGGACAATTTTTATCCTGTACATACGACTAATAAAACTTTAAAACAGCCTATATATATTCACACCCTCCTACCGCTCTGTCTGTCCTCTGTTGTATGTGTCAACACAGCCGTTAACACCTTCCATTTATAGTAGTGGCATTAGGCCAGTGGGAGACGGGCAACTTCAGGACACAGAGTGGGTTTTTTCTGATGCAGGTTTCACATTGATTGAGCTGAGATTTTGGCCAGAAGAGAGAATATGTGCATATGGTCTTGTGCGTTTTTTTGCGTACAGTATGTGTCACTTGTGTGTGGGAATTGCTGACTAAACTATAATTAACTATCATTAAACACACAGTGCATGTGGCGCTTAACATTAACCATGTTTGAGAACTGCTCAGTATTGGTTTTCTATTTAGCATACATGTATTGTCTTATTACATTTACATTTACATTTAAGTCATTTAGTAGACGCTCTTATCCAGAGCGACTTACAAATTGGTGCATTCACCTTATGATATCCAGTGGAACAACCACTTTACAATAGTGCATCTAACTCTTTTAAGGGGGGGGGGGTTAGAAGGATTACTTTATCCTATCCTAGGTATTCCTTAAAGAGGTGGGGTTTCAGGTGTCTCCGGAAGGTGGTGATTGACTCCGCTGACCTGGCGTCGTGAGGGAGTTTGTTCCACCATTGGGGTGCCAGAGCAGCGAACAGTTTTGACTGGGCTGAGCAGGAACTGTACTTCCTCAGAGGTAGGGAGGCGAGCAGGCCAGAGGTGGATGAACGCAGTGCCCTTGTTTGGGTGTAGGGCCTGATCAGAGCCTGAAGGTACGGAGGTGCCGTTCCCCTCACAGCTCCGTAGGCAATATAAGTCTTATACCACTCCCAGTTCCATGCACACACTAGTAATAATACTATAGGTCTAAAGGCAATCTAACTTTACATCACTGAATGAGCCCAGCTCATCCACCTCCCTGTAGTATAGCACAGCACACAGGGTTTCATAAGAGGCCTGAGATCAGCACCCTGCAGTACAGGGTTATTCTGATTGACTGCATTGTTCGCAGGGCTGGATGACCACTCACCCATAGGAGATATTGTTGCACATTACTTTGGGCTGGACTCTGACTTAAAGCCTTGGATTTAAGTCGGCTTCTAACTCTGGTACATGGATGCAGTACTTTTTTCAATGCAAATTTTTGGTGTTATGTAATTTAGGGTTATACATTTGGGATAATATGTAATGTTATATAATTTAGGGGAGCTATGCCACAGTGTTGAGTGGTTTCATTCTTACAATGCATAAAAATGAATACGAAATCCTCTGGAAATGATTTGTCTCATAGAGATTGTGTTGAACAATGAGCATGACACTGAAAAATGTCTGACCAGGAGTCATCAAAACCTTTAGGAGAGTGACATCTTGTTGATTTGTTCATGGGCTAGCCTAGAGTCGTTAGACTAGGCTATATTTACTAGCATTCAGTACCCCATTCTTAAGAATTATTGCAACTGTGGAGGCAGAAATGTGGTTTGTGATTCTGTAGAGTTATCATCAGGGCTCAATATTCAGGTAAATTAAAAGGTGAGCAACTTCACTCTGCAACAGAATTAGAATTAGCCTACAATTCCTATGTTCATTATGGGCAGAAGAATTGAATGCTCAGAGGAAGCAACAGGGTCTAACTGTAACGTTGGCCAACCTAGTCAAACTCTCTATGACTGTGAGTCCTTTGCTTTCCCCAGCAGGCCTACAGAGAGCAGTCCTCTCTGCCCTGCTCAGTTCTCTTGGCTCAGAGTAGTGGATGCCTAGGCAGGCAGGCAGTGAGCTGAGCTAGATCATGTCGGCTCCCTGAGAGTGACTGGCATGCTAGCTAGTGCGGGCCCCTGTCGGCACTCCGCTACATAGAGCCATATTGATGTGTTTCCAGGGCCCTGCCAAAGCTAGCAGATGATGCTAGCGGTGCGGTGCCAAACAACGGCAGTAGGTGGGAACAGATGCTACCTGTCCTAGCCGCTCGCTCCAGCCAGATTGCTCCCGGTAACAAAGCTATAAAGTTAATAGATCACCATATCTATTTTACAACTGCACTCATGCTGCAATTAGCTGAACGATTTGCTGTTGTAAAAAAAAAAAAACACAACACCAGTCAGTGGCTTTATCAGTCTTTGATTTTTGTTTATCAGTATTTGATTTATGGACCGTTGGTTTCTGTGTGCGGCGATGGAACTGGAACAGTGGTCGTGTTCCATCGAGTAATGTGTCTTGTTCCACTGAATTGTGGACAAATTCATGGCCTGTCTCAAGGGCCTCAGATGGCTCTTTACTGGTAATACTGTAGGAGTTCACATTGAACTGAGTTACTGAGATTTGCTTGATGGCTGTATTGATATTGATGCATTCTCTCTATCCGGATAAGAGTTGCATCTCCATAGACTTGAGTTGAGGAACCAGACAGCCATAATAACAGAATGGCCTTTGATTCAGATGCCCTCCTAACTTCACTCGCTCCATGCATGCACCAATTATGAATCAGAACTATTGTTCTTGTGCCAGAGAACATTCTCTCACTGCAACCCAAGGTCTCAGAATGTCACCTCCTGCCAGCTAGTTAGCCGGCTGCGTTGCTCTCTGCCTCCCTGCTACCGTATCACACCCTCAAGCATTATTCTCTCCACATATTCTCTCCATATGCATTTTCTCTTTTCCTCCCTCCCCCCTCCCTTCCTGCGTCTTCGCACTGCAAACACCCGCATGGTAGCACTTTTAGAAAAGGTTGAATGTTGACATTCTGCAAAAATGTCACTTTTGCACGTTGACCTCCCGCGCGCTGGTTCTGTGTTTTGATTGGTTGTGGGCCTCGTGGTGCGGTCGCGGCGGGCTCACACCCAGGCGGAAGGCCATTGGAGGAGCTGCAGATGCCACGGTAATGAGGAGGGTGTTGATTGGTCATAAGAGAGGCCATACTCCACACACAGGCACCAACACTCCTGGACAACCCCCGGGTCTCACACCCTTTTCTCTCTTTCTCTCTCTCTCTTGTTCTATCTCTCACTCTCCTTTCTGTTAGTTAAATTGGCTTCCATGTAGATGGAAAAATGTCTGGCTTGTTTTTTTTTCTTCTTAAATTGAAATTAGGAAGTCTCATCATAACTGCTCAGAGTTTGACACTCACTTATGAAGTTATCTGCACCTCATTCTGCCTTGGTCTTTTGTTTGTTTGGATAATTTGTAGCTCCCTCTCATCTGTCACTCATACATTGAGACTCTGTAGTCTTGCTCTAGAGTCCTGCTGGTCTCTGGGCCCTGCTCTGTTGGACTGTAGAGAGACAGACAGCAGGGTGGATGTTACTGGGCAGCGGAGGATTGGCCTCTGGCTGCTTGGCAACCCTGTAGCTGTCTGTCTGTCTTGCCAATGTTGGAGCTGTCTGTCTGACAACTGAAGAGAAACTACAACTCTGGTTCTCCGCTATAGTCTCTCTCGCTCTCAATTAATTTTCAGTTTAAGGGCTTTATTGGCTTGGAAAACATATGTTTACATTGCCAAAGCAAGTGAAATAGATAATAAACAGAAGTTAAATAAGCAATAATAATTTAACAGTAAACATTGCACTCCAAAAAGTACCAAAAGAATGAAGAGATTTCAAATGTCATTATGTCTATATACAGTGTTGTAACGATGTGCAAATAGTTAAAGTACAAAACTGAAAATAAATAAACATAAATATAGGTTGTGTTTACAATGGTGTTTGTTCTTCTTGCCCTTGTGGCACCAGGTCACAAATCTTGCTGCTGTGATTGCACACTGTGGTATTTCACTCAATAGATATGGGAGTTTATCAAAATTGGATTTGTTTTCGAAATCTTTGTCGATTTGTGTAATCTGAGGGAAATATGTGTCTAATATGGTCATACATTTGCCTGGAGGTTAGGAAGTGCAGCTCAGTTTCCACCTAATTTTGTGGGCAGTGTGCACATAGTGTGTTTTCTCTTGAGAGCCAGGTTGACCTTCGGAGGCCTTTCTCAATAGCAAGGCTATGCTCACTGAGTCTGTACGTAATCAAAGCTTTTCTTAATTTTGGGTCAGTCACAGTGGTCAGGTATTCTGCCACTGTACTCTCTGTTTAGGGCCAAGTAGCATTTTAGTTTGCTCAGTTTTTTTTGTTAATTCTTTCCAATGTATCAAGTAATTATCTTTTTGTTTTCTCATGATTTGGGTCTAATTGTGTTGCTGTCCTGGGGCTCTGTGGGGTCTGGGGCTCTGTTTGTGAGCAGAGCCCCAGGACCAGCTTACTTCCAGGTTCGTCTCTCTGTAGGTGATACCTTTGTTATTAAGGAAGGTTTGGGAATCGCTTCCTTTTAGGTGGTTGTAGAATTTAACGTCTATTTTCTGAATTTTGATAATTTGCGGGTATCGGCCTAATTGGGGCGGCAGGTAGCCTAGTGGTTAGAGCGTTGGGCCAGTAACCGGAAGGTTGCTGGAACGAATCCCCGAGCTGACAAGGTAAAAATCTGTCGTTCTGCCCCTGAACAAGGCAGTTAACCCACTGTTCCCCGGTAGGCCATCATTGTAAATAAGAATTTGTTCTTAACTGACTTTCCTAGTTAAATAAAGGTTCAATAAATTCTGCTCTGCCTGCATTATTTGGTGTTTTACGTTGTACACAGTCTCAATTTGGTGTTTGTCCCATTTTGTGAATTCTTGGTTGATAAGCGGACCCCAGACCTCCATAAAGGACAATGGGTTCTATAACTGATTCAAGTATTTTTAGCCAGATCCTGATGTTCCTTTTGATGAGATAGAAGACCCTTCTTGCCTTGTCTCTCAGATCGTTCACAGCTTTGTGGAAGTTACCTGTAGCGCTGATCTTTAGGCCGAGGTATGTATAGTTTTTTGTGTGCTCTAGGGCAACAGTGTCCAGATGGAATTCGTATTTGTGTTCCTGGCAACTGGATCTTTTTTGGAACACCATTATTTTTGTCTTCCTGAGATTTACTGTCAGGGCCCAGATCTGACAGAATCTGTGCAGAAGATATAGGTGCTGCTGTAGTCCCTCCTTGGGTGGGGACAGAAGTACCAGATCATCAGCAAACAGAAGACATTTGACTTCAGATTCTAGTAGGCTAAGGCCGAGTGCTGCAGACTGTTCTAGTGCCCTTGCCAATTCGTTGATCTATATGTTGAAGAGGGTATGGCTTAATCTGCATCCCTGTCTCACCCCCTGGTTCTGTAGAAAGAAATGTGTGTTTTTTGCCAATTTTAACCACGCACTTGTTATTTGCGTACATGGATTTTATAATGTTGTATGTTTTTTCCCCCAACACCACTTAAATTTGTATAGCAGGCACTCATGCCAAATTGAGTCAAGCTTTTTTTGAAATCAACAAAGCATGAGAAGACTTTTGCCTTTTGTTTTGCATATAAAATATATTAACCCCACCCAGTATTGTAATCAAAACTTACCGTAAAGCAGTATATAGTCCTTGGCTCAGACAGTGTAGTAGTGTGGGCTCAATAGCATCTCATTAGTGTGCAAGATCTTGAAAATCAGCTTTACAGGTGATGTAAGAATGCACTGTGCATGCAGAGGGTTGCAATTCCATTGAATTGGACATAATTTAACCAAAATAAGCCACAAGACCTAGAATTGCCATATGTGTATCCCACGAAAAAAGGTTCACTGTTATAAGCAAACTTTTTTAGCTGAATTTAAGCAACATTTCCCAAATTCCAGGACTTAACTTCCCATTTAAAATTCCGGAAATTTCCCGGAAAGTTTCCGACCCTTTGCAACTCTACTTGTTACACAGATGTTTGAGTTGACTGACAGGATTTTGTGTTGAGTCAGGAGTTAGGCCAAGACCTATGGCTCCACTACTTCTCATAATGAAACGTTAGCATCTTTACCCAGAGGAACATGGAATAGCCTAACTGATCACCCTGCAGAAGGAAACTACAAAATAATCTTCATCCTCTTGTTCATTTCCATTATTGGTGTCTGATACTGTGGGTCATTTATGAAGGTTAGAAAAATCAAGTGCCATGCCGTGCCAAAATAAACGTGTAACCTATAGTCTGGAGTGTGTGTCTGTCTTGCATCTCCTTAACCACTCCGTATGTCCTCTGGGGGCTGTAACTGTTCCTCAGCCAGCCAGCAACACCCCCATTTACACGATCTGGGTACATACGCTTACTGGGAATATGCTGGCGTTTAGACGGGGAGCATTGGCCCCTTATTTGGGAAGCAGCCCATTTTTCACAACGGAATGTAGGTCACAGCCAATGGCTGTCATTGTGAGGGATGAGTAGTGCCATTTTGTCATTGCGCAACATTTGGCTCATTTGTTGTCACACATCATTCTCTCACATGATTGTTCCATGGGTGTTCTGTATCTCTGAGTGTCAGAGGGAATTTGCATATTCAGTGTTGTCATTGTTTAAGTGCACTGGTGCATGCTCTGATCCACCTCACCATTCTCTTCCGTCGGGCTTCATTGTCGTAATACCTCAGGACATTCATCTAGGCTAGTTCCTGTCTAGTTTTCAAGGTGAGGAAAGAAAGCCCTTCTGTAGTTGTAGTGTCTCCGTTACTGGCTAGTAGAGAGGACTCGGCTATGATGACGGCAACATGACAGGGCTAACAGATTAGAGCAATGGCGTTGTGAAATATGCTCGTGAAGACACATTCAACCTTGCCTCTCTCTACCTAATGCCCTTGTGTAGTGGTAGGCCAAGTCATTGCTTACTCCTGGTTTGTTTACGTGAATCGTTGTTGTTCATTTGTTGTTGATGCTGAGGCAGGATAACTACAAACTGTATTGATGTAGTTGTTTCTCACCAAGCTATCCTAAGATGAATGCACTGCTAAATGACAAATATGTAAATGTATGCTGAGTGTAGCCTGACTAGTCTCAGTGAAAGCAGATACAAGGGCAACTTTAAAACACCCCCAATGCTGTTTCTTCGAGCTAAAAAATACATTCAGGTTGAGTGTTTCCCATGGGTCTTTTTCTGAGGTGGTCCAGAAAGTACCCCACACAAACATCTGGAGCTGTGCACATTTTTATTTGAACTGAAAAATCGACAGAACCAAATAGTGTCCACCTAGCTACTTTAATAACGGTACGAGAAACAGAAACACTTTAGGATTGTCCATCTTTCCAACAGTATCGTGTTGCCTGCATCGAACCCTTCAAGCAGCAGCAGTGGTGGTGTCGTTCTGCTGGAGATTGATAGCTGTCTGACAGGCTCCTCATGTGATCCTCAGATCCTTGCTACAATATGACGGCACCAGCGTGTAGACGCCAAAGGCAAAGCTTTACTCTGTCATCATCGGCAGCTAGCAGCCTCTGGGCGCCATATGTACAGTACACTACTCTACATGTCATGGAGGGAGATCCATCCTTTTTGATATTGGGAGCCGCGGCCGAGGTACTGCAGGCGGTCCGCAATTTTTATGTATACAGTGCATTTGGAAAGTATTCAGACCCCTTGACTTTCTCAACATTGTTACTTTACATCCTTATTCTAAAATTGATTAAATTGTTTTTCACAATCTACACGCAATTAATCTACACGCAATACTCCATAATGACACAGCAAAAACAGGTTTTTAGATATTTACATAAGTATTCAGACCCTTTACTCAGTACTTTGATTACTGTAGTGCCTACAGCAGTGATTACAGCCTCGAGTCTTGGGTATTGCGCTACAAGCTTGTACACATGTAGATGGGGAGTTTCTCCCATTCTTCTCAGCAAATCCCTTCAAGCTCTGTCAGGTGGGATGGGGAGCGTCGCTGCACCGCTATTTTCAGGTCTCTCCAGAGATGTTAGTTCGGGTTCAATTTCGGGCTCGGTTGGGCCACTCAAGGACATTCAGAGACTTGTCCCGAAGCCAATCCTGCGTTGTCTTGGCTGTGTACTTAGGGTTGTTGTCCTGTTGGAAGGTGAACCTCGCCCCAGTCTGAGGTCCTGAGCAGGTTTTCATCAAGGATCTCTCTGTACTTTCGTCTGTTAATCTTTCCCTTCATCCTGACCAGTCTCCCAGTCCCTGCCGCTGAAAAACATCCCCACAGCATGATGCTGCCACCACCATGCTTCACCGTACGGATGGTGCCAGGTTTCCTCAAGACGTGACGCTTGGCATTCAGGCCAAAGAGTTCAATCTTGGATTCATTAGACCAGAGAATCTTGTTTCTCATGGTCTGGGAGTCCTTTAGGTGCCTTTTGGCAAACTCCAAGCAGGCTGTCATGTGCCTTTTTAATGAGTAGTTGCTTCCATCTGGCCACTCTACCATAAAGGCCTGATTGGTGGAGTGCTGCCGAGATGGTTGTCCTTCTGGAAGGTTCTCCAATCTCCACAGAGGAACTGGAGCTCTGACAGAGTGACCATCGGGTTCTTGGTCACCTCCCTGACCAAGGCCCTTCTCCCCTGATTGCTCAGTTAGGCTGGGCGGCCAGCTCTAGAAAGAGTCTTGGTGGTTCCAAAATACTTCCATCTAAGAATGATGGATGCCACTGTGTTCTTGGGGACCTTCAATGCTGCAGAAATGGTACTCTTCCCCAGATCTGTTCCTCGACACAATCCTGTCTGGAAGCTCTACGGACAATTCCTTCGACCTCATGGCTTGATTTTTGCTCTGACATGCACTGTCAACTGTGGGAGCTTATACAGACAGGTGTGTGCCTTTCAAAATCATGTCCAATCAATTGAATTTACCACAGGTGGACTCCGATCAACTTGTAGAAACATCTCAAGGAGGATGAATGGAAACAGGATGCACCTGAGCTCAATTTCTACATTGTAGACATCAAAACTATGAAATAACACATTTATTTATTTAACCTTTATTTAACTAGGCAAGTCAGTTAAGAACAAATTCGAGTCCAGGCTCTTTCGCAGCCAGCCACGACCGGTAGACCCATGGGTAGCCGCACAATTGGCCCAGCGTCGTCCGGTTTAGGGGAGGGTTTGGCCAACAGTGATGGTCTTGTCCCATGGCGCACTAGTGACTCCTGTGTTGGGTCGGGCGCAATGCACGCTGACACGGTCGCCAGGTGTATGGTGTTTCCTCCGACACATTGGTGCGGCTAGCTTCCGGGTTAAGAGGGCATTGTGCTCTCGACCTTCGCCTCTCTCGAGTCCGTACAGGAGTTACAGTCTTGTCTCATCGCTGCATCTACCAATTGGGTACCACGAAAAAGGGGTAAAAAAAGTTTACACTTGTTGGAGTTTACTCTTCCTATTCCAATGAACTGTTGGGATGTCAAAATATCGAAACTGTCTACCAGATCTGTTAATTGAAAAATGTTGATTACGTTTCCATTACTTTCCATTATCATTCACCTGATCAGACAAGACGAGACAATACTTGCTTTATATGATGAGGGTCCCTGTGTCGCCGATTTGCCTGGGCTGGGGTCTCTGGGCAAAACAAGTGTGAAAACCCCTGCCTTAACCTGCCCCTAACCTCTCAAACTCGCCAGCCCTAACCTTACCATTTTAAGGAGACTTACCTGCATTTTACCCTAGATCTGTTGTTAGGGGCAACCTCAAAGCAGGTTTTCCAGGGAATCGTTATGTCTTTGAAGGGGTAATTGAGTTTTTCACAGGTACTGAGTTTTTAAATGTGTGAATGAGGCAGATGGTTGCACCATATGGGGAGAAAAGTGTTATTACCTGAAGTAGTTCTGTTGCAGTGCATCTTTTTTTTATACCCACAAGTGAGGTGGAATGCTCAACACTGACACTTCACCAAGCCAGTCTAGAATTATTATGTTCTACAGGCATCTAGTTAGGTCTACAATCTGGAATTGGGAGTTTGTTTATTCTAGAACTAATGTTGTCCTGGCATGCTTGGAACGTGGAATTCACATCACAATGTACTGTAGGAGAGAGAGAGAGAGAGAGGAAGTCAGTGCACTCCAAATGACTTGAGATATCAACGACAGTAAGCATTCTTTTTATTATCCCCCATACACAAACACGTAGTGTGGAGGAAGGCGGCGCCTAGCTAGCTCCTCGCTCACTGAGGCGTAGCCAGTGTTTGACATAATGTTGGACCCGTATGGAGGCTAACTGGGAACATCAGTGTTGATAGATACGCAGAGCGGAGCCTGTCACAGAGCTCGCTTCGCCAGCGTCCATATGCTGCTCTGCTCAGTCGTGAAGCTGTGAAATTGGGTTGCTTCCCAACTATCCTGGAGACATCTCCCTCTCCTCCTTAAGGCTTATCCTGGTAGCTCTCAGATAACTGTGCAGATGAAATAACTGTGTTATTACCAGGGTCAGATCTTCATGAAGCTCTTTCTCCTTATCCCCGTTATGCTGTGCTTGTCGGCTTTAGATTCAGTGTAGTTGGAGAATCCCCAGACCCTACTCACATATACAGTATGTAGCCTGTATAGATAGAATCCCTGCAGCAACCATAAAGTACAGTGGTTCTTCCTTTAAAAGTTGCAGTGTACTGCCGCAGAATTCTATGGCATGTTATTTGTGTAAACCACTGGTTCCATTAACCATTAGTGCTAGTTTGACCACCAGAGGGCATCTTTGAGAAGCTTTTGGTAGCCTTCAATAGTGGCTGTACTAGAGAATTTAAAACCTTTTTTTGTATGAACATAGTATTTGGGACTGATTATAAGACTGTTTAAGATTATTTTGCTTAATTTATTGTATTAATATTATGGTTTTTCTATTCCAAGAAAAACAAAACATCCTCTGGGTTTCCATTAGGATGGAATGGAAATATGGCGCAGTACAATGTGACGGTCGGCAGTAGGCTACAGTACTGGGCTATTTACCTAAAGTATCCCCGTGTCGTGTGGGCACGCGGGAGACCTGGGTTCAATTCCCTGATGGGGAGAGGAAGGAGTAGGCTGTCCTTGCTATGACCAATATGACCAATTTATATATTGTCCTGCTCCTAAAGGGGTTAATAATATATCTGTGAGAATAACCAACATTATATAATTCTAAATTAATAATAATCGCTTTGTTTAAAAAAGAACAATATTTTGGAGATTTATTTTTCAAATAACGTAAAATGAGCGAGGAAAAAGGCCATTCTTGAACATTGGGTGAGACATTGTTAATAATTTGTAAATAAAGCCAGTTTGTTATTTAGAATAATTTATTTCTGTTTTTAGAGGGAGAGAAACCAAAAACCTACAGTCATTTCATGGGTCTCCCAGTCGAGGCCAGCACGGGTATTGAGCCAGCATCTGTAGCAACACAGCTTGCACTGCTATGCAGTGTCTCAGCCCATTGCCCCACTCAGGCGCTGTACAACATGACCGGTCGGGAGTGGCCTGCAGTACTACAGTAAGAGCAAAATTATCCAAACAAAATAAAATAATAAAAACCTTAGGGTAACAACAGTTTTAGTGAGTAACACTGAAGTCGTTCACAATTATCACTTTCCATTTAGGTTTATGTCGCCCATTCATTGTCAGTTAGAGACACAGTAGGACCCAAAAGCATAATCAGTGCTCTAACTCCCCCTTGCGCTGGTCTGGAGCAATGAAGTGGTGACGCAGGGTACCGTACTAAACCGCAAATTACCTCTAAAGTCCCGCAGCATAATAGCATAACGTTTAGTGGAGAAACCACTCTACCTACAGTAGGAATGTAAACAGCAGTGCTTTCCCCCAATATGGTGCAGCTGAGAGGCTTTTTTAGGACACACACAGTACATAGGCCTAAACCCTAATATCTACTTTTACTGACCCAGGCTGTTAACACAGACTGACTACCACTAGTAAATTTAAGGACCATATCATCAGTGAGACATTTCCTTTCTTGGGCCCATTGCCTACTAAATCAGCATGAAATGTAATGCCATTGGCTGTGTGATTTCGGAGAGAGGAAAGAGGGGAGAAAAGCTTGTTTTAAACGTCTGTGAGTGTTTTCATTAACTGCCATCTTTCAACTCGCACTTAATCTGCCTACTCCTTTAATTGTGTTCTGGTGGTAGGGCTCCTCCTAGACAAAAAAAGGCTAGTGATCCAGAAGTAAAGCCATGACCACAGTTATTCCTCCTTCCTTTAGGCTCCTAACCCCCTTCCACCATGCCCCTCTCTCACCCCCTCTCCAGTTTCTTGAGTGGGAAGAAAGCCCTTCGTTCCGACAATAGACATTTGGGGCCATATGTTGGCTTGACATCGTCATCAGGTTCACAGCAGGTTACCTTAGTTAACTTTCACTCCAGTGGCTGATGGGATTTTCACCTGCAGCTCCTTGACTAGCTGGCTCAAAGTCTAGACGGCCTCTGAAGCAGGCCCCTGCAGCCCCTGCAGCCCCGGCCCTACAATGGCGGCCATTGTGGATGTTAAGTAGCGGCAGCTTCCTCCCGGCCAGTCGCTGCCTCCTCAGTCAGAAACTGGCGGCTGCTAAAACAATGTCTTTATCCCCAGGCCATACAGGCCGGGGCCTTAATCCGAACCACTACATACGGTGAAATAAATCTCTTAAAGATAAGAGAGAGAGAGGTAGGAAGAGTGGGAGAGAAAAAGAAGGGATTGCCAAGGCGAGGTTAGAGTGCAGCAGTTTAACCCCTGGCCAAGAAAGAGAGGGGGGAAGGGGGAAAGGAGGAACAAGAAGATGTAGGCACTACAGGGCCCTTCATCTTGGTGTAGAGGAGAGGGATGCTGAGGGGTTTTCAACCTTTTCTTCTCACTACAGAACTGCTACTCTCCATATAGAATCTGTCCTCTAACAAGCAGGATTCCTATTCAATATGACATTCAATCAAACTGCTATCCAGTCGTCTCTGGGATTATGCAAAAACCAACAACAGACATTCTGCCTACTCTGTGGGCAAATGTGTGTCATTCATTTAGAGATGAGTTATTGTTAAGACTAACAATAGGTTTAGGCTCATATGTAGCTTATATACTAGATTAATACTGTGCATATTTAATACTGTTTATGAATCCGTAGTATATCGCTATAACTCATAGGTTGAATGTGTGTTTGACACATCTCAATCTTCAGTGTGTCTGTGTGTGCCAGGGTTTCTGTTAGGAAAATGTGGCGCCAGACAACGTGACCGGGAAGGGTGTCACCCACGGTGCTCAGAATGACAGAAAACACATTTAGATTATGGTAATTAATCTTAACAGAACATGCAGCTCGTGTAATGAAGCAGCCAATAAAATGTCATTTTCAAACATGCGCAGGTGTTCCATGTGTGGCAGAGATGAAAATCTCTTTTCGAAACTTAGAAAGAAAGGGGACTGGCACGTTGGCTTGAAGGATCGGGAGACAGATGCAGGAATGTGTAATCGTTTTTTAAAATTAAACCCAAATTACGGGATACCGTGTAAGGGCACGGGGACGAAGACCAAACAAACACGTACACAAAACACAGGGTTGAAACCCAAACAAAAGAGCGAGGAGTACCTCGCGCAATGATTAACGCACGGGACGAGACCCGTAATCATCTGCGCAATCAACAAGGGCACAAAAGACCAAAACACACAGCACACGCACTAACGGACATTGTAACAATAATCGACAGCCAGGGCACACTTTATACAAGTATTAATCAGTGGGAACAGGGGACAGGTGTGCGTAATGAATGTTCCCGGAAGGATCCGTGACAGGGACTCTAAAGACGTAACAACTAGGACGGGTTGCTAAAATGATTAGGATTGTGCCTTTGGGCTTCTGGACAACGAAAGAAAGTTGATTATGAAAATCAATAGAACAGGAGAGAAATGGCGTAGGTGGATCCAATAGCGAAGTAAATGGGAATTAATTGGCCAAAATTATATAATTACCCTTGTCTATACAGAAATAAATAAAATAATAAAAAATACTTCACCAGAAAGCATGACTTAGCCACTAGGAATCGAGGATCATTAACTTCTTTAAAAATATAACTGTGGATTGTTTTGAATCACAAACTCTTAGGCCTATGCCTCGTTGGGAATCCCGCAATTTGTTCAGCGCATGTGGCAATAGGCCTAGCTGATTATTGAGTTGCGGCTGTTAGTGCAAAGCATCTAAAATATGTGTGACGACAATGTGTCTGGAGTAGAACTTTAACTGTTGCGAAAAGAAGAAGGGGAGGGGTGTGTGGCGAAGAAACAGTTTATAATAAAACTATAGTTCTTGACCATAAGCTATTTGAATAATCTTTCCAACAATCTCCCCCTTGATAATCACCAATACTCGGTGTGAAAGAGGAACGGCCTATAGGCTATGAGTTCCATTCGCTCATTTCTTTAGCCGCCAGTGGATCGTCACTGTGTATCAATGTGTCTATATAACAGAGGATGGTAATCTCACATTAGTTGACTTTTAGATTTGAATAATTTTACATTGAACACAAATATAAATGCAACATGCAACTATTTCAAAGATTTTACTGAGTTACAGTTCATATAAGGAAATTAGTCCATTTAAATACATTAATTAAGCCCTAATCTATGCATTTCACATGACTGGGAATACAAAATAAAGTAGGGGCGTGGATCAGAAAACCAGTCAGTATCTGGTGTGACCACCATTTGCCCCATGCAGTGTGACACATCTCCTTCGCATAGAGTAGATCAGGCTGTTAATTGTGGCCCGTGGAATGTTGTTCCACTCCTCTTCAATGGCTGTGCAAAGTTGCTGGATATTGGTGGGAACTGGAACACGCTGTCATACACATCGATCCAGAGCATCTCAAGCATGCTCAATGGGCGACATGTCTGGTGAGTATGCAGACCATGTAAGAACTGGGACATTTTCAGCTTCCAGGAATTGTGTACAGATTGGGCCGTGCATTATCATGCTGAAACATGAGGTGATGACGCCAGATGAATGGCACGATAATGGGCCTTAGGATCTTGTCACAGTATCTCTGCTGCCATTGATAAAATGCAATGTGTTCATTGTCCATAGCTTATGCCTGCCCATACCATAACCCCACCATGGGGCACTCTGTTCATAACATTGACATCAGCAAACCACTCACCCACACGACACCATACGGTACAGTTGATCACCATCTGCCCGGTACAGTTGAAACAGGGATTCATCTGTGAAGAGCACACTTCTTTAGCGGGCCAGTGGCCATCGAAGGTAAGCATTTGCCAACTGAAGTCAGTTGCGACGCCAACATTGCAGTCGGGTCAAGACCCTGGTGAAGATGACCGGCACGCAGATGACCTTCACTGAGACGGTTCCTGACAGTTTGTGCAGAAATTCATCAGCTGTGCAAAGCTGCAGTTTTATCAGCTGGCCTTGTGGCTGGTCTCAGATGAACCCGCAGGTGAAGAAGCCGGATGTGGAGGTCCTGGGCTGGCGTGGTTACACTTGGTCTGCGGTTGTGAGGCCGGTTGGATGCGCTGCCAAATTTTTTAAAACGCCGTTGGAGGGGGCTTATGGTAGCGAAATTAACATTAAATTCTCTGGCAACACCTCTGGTCAACATTCCTGCAGTCAGCATGCCAATTGCACTCTTCCTCAAAACTTGAGACATCTGTGGCATTGTGTTGTGTGACAAAATTGCACATTTGAGTGGCCTTTTATTGTCCCCCAGCACAAGGTGCACCTGTGTAATGATCATGCTGTTTAACCCCCTAAGGTCGATGTCCGCGCCACCCGCAGAAATCTAATTAGCAAAATACACGTGTCAATTGAGCCAGTAATACATTATCTGTAACGATGTGACAATGATTTTGAGAAACGTTATTATTGAAATGAAACTGTTCCATGACAATGCGCAAATTAAAATCATAACTGGTACTCCAGAATAGTAGAAATTATAGGATATTTGCAAGCTTCCCCGAACTTGAAGTCTTTATATAATAATTGCCTCCACATTTCCATGGTCAATTTTTGCTTATAGGCTACTTTGAAGCAAGGTAAGACATGCCAAATATTAGGAAATAAAACATTCAGGTTTCAAACAATTTAAGTATGTTTTCAAAATGCATACTGCCTCCAGCTGACATTGTAAAGTTGTGGGTGACGCGCTGATAGCCTGTTGATTGCCCTTAACACAGCATTGCTTTTAGAATTGTTGCGCTTGGGCTTATAGAAGCACATTTTACTCCAGCAGCAACCAGTTGAGGAGCTTCAAGAGAAATCCAGCTGAAAATAGGCTTTGTATGCTGTGCCCGTGGGATAGTTGTTGGATAAATAAGATGACGGTACATGATGACTAACGAAAATGCACAGGTACATTTAATTCAACATAATTATGCAAATGAACCTATAGACCATTGAGCATGACGGTCAAATGTATTTCCATCAATGAATAAAAAGCATTATTTTGTGATGTGATTTTTTTTTTCTTTTGTCATTTTGGCCAGAAACAGTTTTATTTATCGGCTTTTCATTATTATTTTATTTGCCAAAAGCCGGCTAACGGAAACCCTGGTGTGTGCCTGTATGATTCGTTTCTTCTTGTAGTTTGTCACCACTCTATTTTGAAACCTGACGCTGTTTGTCACATAGAGACGTGGCTGACACTCACACGGTGTCTTAATGAAAAGCTAAAACATCACAGTTTGTACTGGTGATGATGGAAAATTAGTGCCCAGCTCCCACTGGGTTGCAGTTTACATCAGTTAACTGGTTGTTTATATCGGGTTAGTTCTATAGATGTAAAGGGCTCCAACGGGCCGTGGCCCTCTTCCCGCGGTTATGGTTCCGTAACTGACACGCCACTCATTTTTAGCATACACATTTCAAAAACATGCTGGTTATTGTGGTTCCAAACGTTGAATAGGTACAAAAATCTCCGGGTTAACCATTAATTCAAAAGATTAGAATTCACTTAAAATAAACTGTGATATATGTAAGAACAACTCAAGGGTACAAGACTGTGTACATACCAGAGTTAGGGGGCAAACAAACTACTCATCCAATACAGCATTGCGGTCTGTATCGTCCAATCACAGAGCAGATACAAGTCACGACAGACCGGTGGATCAGACTTCTAAGTTAATTGTATTTACACTACAAACAGCTGACTAACTTTGAAAGCACCAGAAACCATGAGGCCAAAACACCATGTTGGCTAGCTCTATAAAGAACAGATTAACAATGAGGACGATTATAAGTCATAACAGGGGCTGTCTAAGCTCTGTTGAACTAGATAAGTATTATCTTGCTATATATAGAGCTTTGGTTTGTAATTTAACCATTAGACTGTTTTAAATTTAAAACAAAGATGTTAATTTCCTTATACTTTCCTGGGGCGGCAGGGAGCCTAGTGGTTAGAGCGTTGGGCCAGTAACCGGGAAGGTTTTTGGATCGAATCCCCGAGCTGACAAGGTAAAAATCTGTATTTTTGCCCCTGAACAAGACAGTTAACCCACTGTTCCCCGGTAGGCCATTGTAAATAAGAGTTTCTTCTTAACTGACTTGCCTAGTTAAATAAAGGTTAAATATATAAAATTGAAAAAGCTCTGACTAAAACGGGTGCATTGTTGTGTTGCGTTTCCCAGAGCGTGATTTTTTTTTACCTTGTCAGAATTACGTGCTGAAGAAGACCCATTTCTGGCAGCAGAAACTCCAAGGTCAGTGTAGTTTTCAATGCTTTTTGAAACTGGGAACTGATGGTAAAAACACCACTTAAGAGGTTGAAACATTCAACCGATGGGCATCAACATAAAAATAGTTTTGCAATCTCGGGAGAAAATATAACGTCTACGTTGCACAGTAATGTCGCTATCTCTAACATTTTATATCACCACGGGTTAAGAGGATTGAGAATCCAGTTCCCAAACCACTATTCAACAATCAGGTAAAAGCAGCTGTCAGCTCCACCCACTCCTATAACCCTTTCTATTTGACACTCATTCATTTTTCACTTAATAGTTATCATCTCTGTTACCCTCCGCTTGTTGCTTCTATCCTTTCTTTGAAGTGGTGTCAGCTGAGGGAGAAGCCTAATCCTTTCCACCCTTTACCTATTAAACATACGCACACGCACACACCCCTATCTCCCTTCACCACTCACCTATTAACCCCCTCTGGCCCCCTTTTCAGCCCCTATCAAAGCGATGCGTATCGACTTTTAAAGACGGGCATCGGTGGGACGTCCAAACATTGATTTGCCACTGACCCCGGCTGCTGGTTGTCTGAGCTGCTGGGGGCTGACTGTGTGTTGCCTTGCCGCACAGCGCATGTCCCAGGTTAGCCACGCTTGAATCCCACAGGCGTCAATGGACACACACACACACACTCTGAGCCCCACACTTTTTACACATATAGACCTATATGCTGGAAAACACAAACACGCTGACATGCATGTGCACACGCACGCATACACCTCAGTATGCTGAGGGATCAATGGCCACTCCTGAGCTTGCTGGCACTCCTGTGCCTGCCTTCACTAGGGGTGTAAATAGAGGAATAGTACCCAGTGATGATAGCTAGGTGATTTCAATTGTCACCTACAGGAGAAAGGGATGGGGACTATGTGTGTCTGTCGCACACTGGAGATGAAATACGCTATAGGTTGTTTTCCCCTTGTCACTCACTGTCAGAGTCAACATGTTCTCACTAATGGAGTGGATATTTGTTTTGGGAGGAAGTGGGGTTGTTTTATTTTGGTGTGAATGGAGATGTGTTGTAGGTGGAGTTGTGATGTGTACAGCAGCTTCTGTTAACACATCTTTATGGGGTCTGGCCTAGTTCAGGATATTGATAGGCTTGTTTTGATTACCGTTAGACTTCTGGTTTAGTTGTAGGACAATGCCAAAGAAGAACTAGCGTAGTGTGTGTGTCTGTATTCCAGCATACGTTTGTGTGCTCATATTTTTTTGTGTGTGTGTGAGCGTTAAGTCTGTTGTGATAACATTTGTCTTTCTACCTCAGCAGCAGAGGCTTGTGGGTGGGAAGGGGGCAGCGGGGGTCTGCTTTACCCTCCAAACCTTCACCTTAACCCCTTCAGCCCCGCGGGCTCTAACACACGCCTGGCCTGGCTTACTACTACAATACAGCAGCAGGAGGGATGGGGGAAAGGGGGAGAGTCGGGGGGATGAGAGGCAGCGCTGTACAGAGAATATTGAGAGACTGGATGAAGGCGAGGGGGTTAGGGAAAGGTAGAGAGAAGTGAGGGAGAGAGGGAATAGTGTGAGGGAAGGGAGTTAGGGAGAGTTATGGTCAGATGGAGAGAGAGTGGAAAGAGGCCCTCCCCTTTTCTCCCTTCATTCCTTCTCCTCTCTACTCCTCGCTCTCGCTCTCAATCTCCCTCTCTTTCTCTCTCTGTCTGGCAGTGGTTCCCATCCTCTCACCCATAAAATCAGCATAAAATTGCCCTAACTCTGGCGGCTCAGGAGGGGGGTGGTCGGGTGGGGGGGTGTGGGGGGGGGGGGTTGTATGTATTTGTGATGGAGTGTTTTATGTATTTGTGATGGAGGGGGGAGGGATGGTGGGTGTATATTTTGGGATGGAGTTCCCTAGGGGAGCAGAAAGTGTCTTTGTCAGGGCCTTTTCAGAGGAGGCCCGTGAAATCACGCAACAGGATTATGGAATGCATCTTTGATTCTGTCTACTCGCTCCTGTTGTCCTTTTCAGTGGGAAATATTGGGGGTCTTTTTATTATGTGTGTATGTGTCCTTGCGAGAGGAAGATTATTGTTTAGTGTTCCGAAATGACACTCTTGATGCCAACATGACTGCTGTTGTAAGTTCTAAATCCAAAACAGAGTTTTCTTAGCCCGTTGAACCAGTTTCTCGGACCCATATTAAAGCTGCAATCTGCCGTTGCTCCATCTATTTTTGGACTTCTGAATGAATTAAATGTACCCATTGATTCTTGAAGAATATTACTAATAAAAGCCTCATGAGCTTAGTTCAATTGTCGTATCCAATCAGAACCCAAAATATACGCTTATTTCATACGGTAAACAAACACTATATAGCCTCAAAACATGGTTAAAACTATAATTCGGATATCATGGATGGCCAGTCATTGCAGCCATAGCTCTGTCTATGCATTTGAGAGTGGTTACATTTCTCCAGCCCTATCCCTCAGCTTTTCAACTAAACAGTGGTGGGGATTTTGAATTGTTATTGTTTAACTGCTGATTGCCGATTTTAAGGCAATTTCTGGACTAAAAAACAGTTATTATTCTGTTGCTGTGGTCTGGAGCCCTAACATTGTGGTGAACTATGTTTACCAGAAGCCCCTCTGATAGTGACACTACGGCTGTGAGTTCTTCCTCATGTAGACTTTGTGCTCGACCTGGGGAGCGTTCAGCAGGACGCAATGTTTTGGATTGTTCAGATAGAAATTGGCTTTGTAGAACAAGCATGCCTCTGTGACATGAAGAATAAGGAATCAAGTCGGCTTTATTCGTGCTATGTCTATTTGCAATGTTCGACAACATTTGGCTATTGAACTAGCCCTGGTGATAGAAAAAGTATTTGTTTGCGTTTCAATGCTTTCGAAGAGCTTGAGATGGCTAACTGTTTTAAACTTTTGGAATGATTCCTTTGTCATGATCTCTGCCATGATGTAGTCTAGGCCTCTCTGTAGGTCCATATGTGTTGTAACACTGTAGGCCTATTTACTGCACCTACTACGTAGTACGTCTGAAGCAAGATGGCGTCGGCAAAGAGAGTCGCCTCACTTCTAGTCCTTAAGAAATTATGCAGTATTTAGTTTTTTATGTATTATTTCTTACATTGTAAGCCCAGAAAATCTTAAGTGTTATTACATACAGCCGGGAAGAACTATTGGATATCAGAGCGACGTCAACTTATCAACGTTACGACCAGGAATACGACGATCCCGAAGCGGATCCTTTGTTCGCATCACCACCCAGGGCATTTGATCTGATCCCAGAGGCCGACCCAAAATAAGGTCGCCGCAGAAGAGGTAGACGGAGCGGCCTCCAGGTCAGACTCCAGACCCACCGCTTCCGAGTATATCACTCTCCAATGTCCAGTCTCTAGATAACAAGGTAGACAAAATTAGGGCAAGGGTTTCTTTCCATAGAGACATCAGGGATTGTAACATACTCTGTTTCACAGAAACATGGCTCTCGGGATGTTTTGTCGGAGTCGGTACAGCCCTGGGATTCTTTATGCGTCGCTCCAACAGAAATAAACATCTCTCTGGGAAGAAGAAGGGCGGGAGTGTATGCTTCATGATTAATGACTCATAGTGTAATTGTAACAACATACAGGAACTCAAGTCCTTTTGTTCACCTGACCTAGAATTTCTCACAATCAAATGCCGACCGTATTATCTCCGAAGAGAGTACATCACGGACAAACTGAAATGGTCCACCCACACAGACAGTGTGGTGAAGAACCTCAGGAGGCTGAAGAAATGTGACTTTTACAGATGCACAATTGAGAGCATCCTGTATCACCGCCTGTTATGGCAACTGCACCGCCCACAACCGCAAGGCTCTCCAGAAGGTGGTGCGGTCTGCACAACGCATCACCGGGGGCAAACTACCTGCCCTCCAGGACACCTACAGCACCCGATGTCACAGGAAGGCCATACAGATCATCAAGGACAACAACCACCCGAGCCACTGCCTGCTCACCCCGCTACCATCCAGAAGGCGAGGTCAGTATAGGTGCATCAAAGCCGGGACCGAGAGACCGGAAAAACAGCTTCTATCTCAAGGCCATCAGACTGTTAAACAGCCATCGCTAACACAGAGAGGCTGCTGCTTACATACAGACTTGAAATCATGATCCACTTTAATAAATGCATCACTAGTCACTTTAATAATGCCACTTTAATAATGTTAACATGACTTACATTACTCATCTCGTATGTACATACTGTATTTTATACCATCTATTGCATCTTGCATGTGCCGCTTGGTCATCGCTCATCCATATATTTATATGTATATATTCTTATTACATCCCTTTACTTAGATTTGTTTGTATTAGGTTGTTGTTGTGGAATTGTTAGATTGCTGTTAGATATTACTGCACTGTCGGAACTAGAAGCAAAAGCATTTCGCAACACTCGCAATAACATCTGCTAACCATGTGTATGTGACCAATACAATTTGATTTGACATATTGTTGCATAGGATTACTTTGTAATTACTGTTAATGGAGATTATGTTTAGAAATAGCCCCAATACAAATACAACCAGAAGCCCTTTGCACCAACATAATTCAACAATGGTCATCTCGCTCTCCATCTATGGCACACACAGGGGTCTTGTGTGTGTGTGTGTGTGTATATATATACACACATACACACACACATATATATATATATATATATACACACACACACGTGTACATACATATGTGTATATACACATATATGTGTGTGTCTGTGTAATATATATATTTTTTATTTTTACTGTGTACTATATGTGCAGGTCTGATTTCCACGCGTCCAAACAGGGATGATGTGGTGTATAATATCACATCATATCTACAT
Source organism: Salvelinus fontinalis (assembly GCF_029448725.1). Taxonomy (NCBI): domain Eukaryota; kingdom Metazoa; phylum Chordata; class Actinopteri; order Salmoniformes; family Salmonidae; genus Salvelinus; species Salvelinus fontinalis. Next base: position 44,225,973 of record NC_074669.1, read on the forward strand.
GAAGGAGAGGCATTAGCATATTGGAGACACACATCCTCCATCTCTCCACGGTGTTAGCTAGCTGGTGCTACTGTGTGTATGTGTGTGTGTGTATTGTTGGTGTGTGTGTGTGTGTGCCGACTGGCGGCAGCCACCCTTGCCTCCACCCCCTCATTAATATGTATATGTTCAGAGGCAGCGCTGCGAAGGCTGTGTTTCTCACCGCTGATTAATGCTGTCTGTCAATTACCTCCAGATCCTGCCGTGCTGTGGAGCTTCCCCCAGGACTACACAGACCAGGTTGGAGACACACACACACACACACACACACACACACACACACACACACACACACACACACACACACACACACACACACACACACACACACACACACACACACACACACACACACACACACACACACACACACACACACACACACACACACACACACACACACACACACACACACACTCCTTTTTCTCTATCCCGCTCTCCTCTCACTCGCTTTCTCTCACGGTGATCCCCCTTCTCCCTCAACCTCTCTTTCTCTCTCACTCCCTGCCTCCCTCCTTTCCGTACTCAACCTGCCATCTAGTGCTAACCCCCCCCCCCCCCCCCCTCACTGAGCGGCTGTTGTTGATAATGAAGGCAGTGAGCAGGTCTTCAATAACGGACGAATCAGTAATTATCGCGCAACCATGACAGGAATGCGCACCTCTGTTTCCTCGCTCTCTCTCGGTCTTCCTTTTTTGTCTCATTTTTACCCTCTTTCTGTTTTCTGTTCTTTCTTCCCCTATTTTCTGTCTCTCTCTGTCCCATTCATTCTCTCGGTCTCGTGTCTAACCAACCACAGAAACACCACTAGGGTCAAAAGAGACCTAAAAGCCTTCCTCCCAGTACCTATACCGCCACTTATTTTCAAAACCTGTCATTTGACAACATCCACCACGAGAGGGTGAAGCTGGCGATTTATAATTTATGCAGGGTGGAAAAGGAAATGGATGCGGCTCTGTTGCATTACAAACCTGTTCTGAGACAGGTGTCGTACCGAGGGTTAGTTCTGCTCAATATTATTTAGCACGGTTGACCATGACGTACCAGTGATTTGACTGAAGTGTAGTACTTCTATTAGTTTCCCTGTTAGTCGTCGCTACCTGCCTTTTCATTACCATTGAATGAAAGAGCACTAAAACCAAATGGTGTCTTGTTCTTTGTCTCCGACTTAGATTTTCCCAGAATTAGCTAGCTGGGACAGTTTAGCACCACAGTCCCAGCTAATAGTAAGGATCATACATTAGAAGACAGTGCTAAAATGTGCATTTGTCGAAGATAACTAATTATGCACGGCTGTCTAAGTAAGTTACAAAAAATGGTAATACTGGTTGTCGTTTTGGTAGTGATCTTTGACTCTACAAGACGTGTGTGAACTGTGGGTCTAACACTGCCATATTGTGGTCCTAAAAGCACGGGATGAGTGGAGGGCTAGAGGGATGTGGCGGAGGTATGGACCATATTGTGGTGTGACCAGGCCAGTGTGTTGAAAGGTGTTGGAACACACACAGGTCTTAGAGCAGAGCAGTGGGCAGACTGCAGCTGATCACAGGAAGGGAGAGAAACAAGAATGGAAGAGTAGAGGGAGAGATGAATATGCGTAGGCTAACTGTGTGTGTATGTACCACAGCAGAGAAGAAACGGCTTTGAAGAATCAACGGGTTGTAGAGACGCTCCCGGCTCTATCTGTCTGCTACCCCCTAATACAACTAGATCCCTGTGTGTGTGTGTGTGTGTGTGTGTGTGTGTGTGTGTGTGTGTGTGTGTGTGTGTGTGTGTGTGTGTGTGTGTGTGTGTGTGTGTGTGTGTGTGTGTCACAATACGATATTATCACGATACTTCGGTGCCGATACGATATGTATTGCAATTATATACTGGGATTTTTTTTTTGCGAATCGATGTTCCAAACATATTGCTCGCCATATGTTTGCTGCAGACAGACAAGAGGGTGCCATGAGAAAACGAGTTTCAGTCAGAGAAATAAAAGCGCTGAAAACAAATTGACTCCCTATTTAAAAAGAAGCTCGAGAACAAGCTATGAAGGAAAATATTGAAGTTTTGGTGCAGCTACAGGCAAATAGTGCAAATCACGAGCATTAAGTAACAAGAGTGTTAGTTTCCCCCTCTCGCTGTCTCTTGCTATCTCTGTTTCTCTCTGTTGTTGACCAGCTTGTGCGTGTGGATAAGATGGCTAGTGTAGCTGTGGCGTGGTGTGACTGTGTGCAGACGGCATGGCCTTTCTTCCGTCGGCAGCCAGAAAGGCCTGTATACTATTCACACAGCTCATTACCAGGAATTGGGCTCCTTTTCCTCTTTGTGGCTCCACGCTGCGGCCGTGAGGAGAGGAGCTGCAGCCAGTCAATCAGTCAGTCACTCCTCTTTTCTCCAGGAGAGTAGCAGCATATGGCTGCAGATGCTAACAGTCTCCGCAGGCCTCCTTTTGTTTGGCCTGGTATTGTTGCCCGGCGTAATGACAGTTGTAGGATCGGGGTGGAGGGGTTAGTCTACCCCTGGGGAGGGAGGGAGGGGAGGAGGCAGGCAGGCAGGCAGGCAGACAGACAGACAGGAGTGTGGATTATGGAAATATGAATGGATTTTTTTCTGTTCTGTGGTTGAATAGAGGCTCAAAGGAGAGCAGGCTGCAGGCTGGCACGCCAGGGCGGATAAATATGAAGTGAGAAACGCTCTCTCCATCTCTCACTCTCTCCATGTTTCTTTCGCTCTTTTTTTCTTTCCCTCCTGCTCCCTCAGCCCCTGAGACTCTTGATGTCCTGGTCATCTACAGCTGCCATGTGGAGAGGGATAGAGAAGGGGAAAGAGAGAGATGGCTAAAGCATATATTTGAATCGTAAGAAGGATTTTGTTTTTCAAATGAAATAGACAGATGGAAATCTATCTGTTTCCTCTCAGATCTCATCCCAAAGTTCTTAAAAATTGGGGACACACATACACACACAGTCTTGTATAACTAACCTTGTAGGGGGACACAATTCAGTCCCTTTCAAAATAATATTTTCCCTAACCCAAAAACCTTAACCCTAGCTCCTAACCTTAACCCTTAAACTAACCCTAGCTCCTAAACTTAAACCTAATTCTAACCTTAACCCCAAACCCCCTACAAATAGCATTTGACCCCAATTGATCATACTTTTGTTCATTTACTATTCTTGTGGGGACTTCTGGTCCAGACACACACACAGACACACACAGACACACACAGACACTGGTCTCTGTCTCTGTTTCTCTCTCTCTTTTGCACACACAGGGATGATATTTTCCAAACTTATCAGGGCATTGAGTCATGCTGATAGCCTCTCTATGCGTCTCTCCCTCTCTGTCTTTTCTCCCATTTCTTCTCAGTGGCAGCTGTGGCAGAAAATTACAAATGACACCTAAACAGCAGTTTTCTGCATGTGTTGTTACATTAGTCCCAGATAAATGCAGTAAAACTTTTACAGTACTGGACACTGCTACTATAGAGTAAATCTGTACCACGGCTACATATTCAACAATCCAATTGTGTGTTTTTACCCTAACACCTGTTTGGTGTGTGTTTAGAAGCAGAGCGAGTCAAAGTGAGGCAGATGGAGAGAAAGGCAGGCAGAGAGACTCAGAGAGGCAGATAGATGGAAGCAGAGCGAGAGACCAGTAGGCAGACTAACAGACAGTGTGGTCTCAGTCAGTAGAGAAATGGAAAGAGCCAGTGTTGTTGTCCCAGGGGTCTCCTCTCTCAGAGCAGATATTAGTCTATCTCTGACACCATGGCGCATCAGAGCATCCACACTGACACCATATGATTGGTGGACCCATCCCTGGGCCGGGGAGGGTGAGCATCAGAGGGGAGAGTGATGGGGTAACATGGGGAAGGAGGAAGAGAAACGCAGGGGCAGGGGGTAGACTGACAGTTGGGCGTAGGCGTGGGAGGCAGGGGAGAGGGGGAGGCATGTGGAGTGATGGGGTGAGAATAGGGGCCTTGCCAGCGCTACGGTTGCTGCTGTTATGACGGCCGTTTTTGTAGGGCTGTAACGGGGTGATGAGCAGTGAGAGATGAGGAAAGAGGCGGTGTGTGTGTGTGTGTGTGTGTTTATGTCTTCACTTCTGCGTCTGTGTGTGTCAAGGGGTCTCGTCTTTCCCCTTCGCTGCACCCTGACAGCAGTGTCAGACAAGGCCCTATAATGTGTGTGTTTGTGTTTATCTGTCTCTAGCCCCTCAATGCCCGCTCTCTGGGGTGTTGTGGGGCACTACCTAATGGAAAGACTCGCCCCGCTGAGCTGGCCTTTATACAGGCACTCCTCTGGACATCTAACTGATGGCCTTTGTTGCTCATGGGTCCTGATTACACTGACCCCTGGGCTGCTTCTTAGGATAGATAGAGGGGAGGAGAGAGCAGGGGCTGAGTGGGAGATGAGGGGAGAGAAGTGAAGAGAAGAAAGTAAAGTGCAGGAGAGGAGAGAACTGCGTCGAGGAAAGGAAAGAGGAGGAGCGGAGGGTGTGTTTTTGACAGTCGTGGAAAGGGATAGGGCACTGCAGGTGTATCTTGGCAACCTAGTCCTCTACCAGATTCTGTTCTAAAAACAGGGAGGTGTTCTGGTAAAGAACTCTGTTCCGCTAACAGAACAGAGATTGTGGAACAAGGTAGACCTGTTGGTCACATGGTGTCTCATAGTTCCTTCCACCTTATAGTCTATAGCCTGTTTCACTATGGCTATACCACTGCAACAATACCCGTGTTTTCCACAAGCACATGGAGTAGTCAGCCAAATAGAAAAAGTAGCCAGCCAGGCTACCCCAGGCTGGGGGTTGTCTGGGGAGGCTTTCCCCCTCTGAGTTAAGACATTTTTGCAGAACAAGCTCTATTTTGGTGGCCTCTGGTAAATTCTAATGCCTTGATTCCGTCTGAAATACACAGTGAAATGATTGAAAACTTTGAGTTTACCTACCAGTTGTGGTATTGTGTTTACAATTTAAGTGACTGAAAATGTCTGAATTCAGACTATAATGGACAGATCGCCACCGTTTTGCAAGCTCTGACCCAATGTTGCTTATTTGTGATTATTTTGTTGTTTATTTTTACTTTATTTTTACAAAATGTATACGCTGTTATTTCTTACAACCAACAAAAACTTTTAACATCAGATCGGCAGTTACTTATCCAAATTCTGGCTTCAACTTTGACTCATCTGCCCTGGGGTCTGTCTGTAATTCCGACCCAATTTTTGGGCTACCCAATAGGAAATTCCGGCGCTACAGAGGCAAGAATAGGGGATCCTGGTGAGATTAAGGCAAAGGAAACACCCGGCTACCCTTCCCGCCATTCTACTGGCCAATGTACAGTCACTTGATAATAAGATAGATGACCTCCGATCACGGATTCGCTACCAACGGGACTCTCGAATGCCCAATTTACATCAACACGTCTCCAACGCCACTAGGGGCGATAAAGTCCGAGACAACTGTTATTCTACCCGCAAGCATACAAGGCCCTCCCTCGTCCGCCATTCAGCAAATCAGATTACGACTCTGTAGTCCTGCTTCCTGTTTACATGCAGAAACTCAAACAGGAAGTACCTGTGACTCGCTCCGTTGAGAAATTGTCACCAGAATCAGAGATTATGCTACAGGACCGCTTTAGCGCTGATTGGAATATGTTTCGAGACTTTGCCGATTAACATTGACGAGCTAACCACCTCCATCACTGGCTTCATTATAAAATGTATTGGCGACGTTGTCTCCACTGAGGGTTCGCTGCTTTCCCAATAAAATACCCCTGGATTAACATGGAGATTGGTGCTAAAGGACAGGGCTACCGCACATAGAGCTATCGTAGACAACCCTGAGGCTACGGCCGAGGACCGGAATAAGTACAAGAAGTCCCGCTATGACCGCAGAGTCGTCAAATGAGCAAAAGGACAATATAGGAATAAGGTGGAATCATATTACACCGGCTCCCACGCCTGCTGCATGTGGCAGGGGCTACAGTCCATTACGGATTACAAAGACCCAACCGTTTTCAGCCCAACGATGCCTCTCTACCAGACAAACTCAATGCATTTAATTTATGCTTTGACAACAGCAACATTGTGCCGGGTGTGAGGGCCGTCACCGACCTAGAGGAGGAGTGGGGGGGGGGGGGCTGTATTGGAGCGGGTCGAGAGCTTCAAATTCCTTGGTGTCCATATCACTAAAGATTTAGAATGGTCCAAACACGGGTACAGTCGTGAAGAAGGCGCGACAGTGCCTCCTTCCCCTCAGGAGGTTTAGAGAGTTTGGCATGGGCCCTCAAATCCTAAAATATCTATAGCTATACCATTGAGAGCATCTTGACTGGTGTAACAACACCTGCACAGGATTGGTACATTCAAACATCACACCTGCGGGACAGGTACAGGATGGCAGCAACAACTGCCCGAGTTACACCAGGAACGCACATTCCCTCCATCAGTGCTCAGACTGTCCGCAATAGACTGAGAAAGGCTGGACTGAGGGCTTGTAGGCCTGTTGTAAGGCAGGTCCTCACCAGACATCACCTAAACTAAAGATTTAAAGTAAACTAACTTTAAATCGTTGTTGCCTATGGGCACAAACCCACCGTCACTTTAACGTTACTATCTGGCAAGTCTTGATGGACTTCATAACGTAAATACAAACTAGATTTTTAGTTTACTTGTCCCGATGTGATACCATGTGTATATAATTATGTTGTATGATTTTTGAATGGCAAGGATATGAGATCGACATTACTCAGTCAGTTTGACACCTTTTGTAAACTAGTCAAGCTTGCTGTTCATTAAAGCACATGAATTTGCCCCTCCTTGGCGGCATATGAAACACGCCAGATTCCAACGTTAACTTTTTCCAATGACACGTGCATCTCCAAGCTTACTGGCTAACAATCTATGGGTCTGAACATAATTTATTCTGGCCCAGACATGGTGTAGTTCTTAAAGTGCAACTGACAGCATTTTAACAACATGACATCTTATTACAATCTTTTCATATACACCCCTGGGAAGAATATTTTTTATTTCATTTATTTATATAATTTTCTGACAAGCGAGCGCTTAGATAATGGTCATTTTGACATTTTCATAAATTCTTAGAATGTTTAGGAATTACTTATACTAAGGCATTTGTGAAAATTCTACAGCAATATAAGGTGAGAAAATGGTCGTGTATTTGGGCAATTAATAGACATTGCAGTAAATTAACCTAGGACCGTAGTTTATGCAGACTGGTGCGCCATAGCCAATCAGAGGTACAGTAGTCCTATATGCAAACAAGCCATTTGCCACAAGGGCCTGCCATTATTCACTTTGAACTGGATTGTGTGTTTACAGGCAGTTGCAACAGGCAACTTCAGATCATTAGAACGCATTCAGCAGAAGTCACACAATACACTTGAATGGATTTCTGCAAATATGTAGCTAAATGCCACTTGAGTCCTCATATATTTGGAAACTTTACAGTCCTATTGATCAAACAACCATAAATAGGTAAGTTATGTTTCCCTATATGCACATCAAAAAGATCAACAACTAATGCTAGCCAGTGCAATATGAGCTAAAATCTAATGAAGGAATAATCGATAAAACCTCTCAAACTTGTTCAGCTAGTTGGCCGTCAAAATTGCACTGATAAACGATGAGGAATAGCCTGCTCGTCCTTCTGCAGCTTGCCTGCCAGTGAATGCAGTGTCCCAACAATGCACCCAAGCTTACTGGCTAAAGTTAGCTAGCTTGCTAGCTAGCTACTTCCAGACACAAAGGTGAGAACACCTCACTGGACATTTTACTCGCCCTGGCAGAGCTTGGTAGGCCGTTTACCTGTTATATTTAGCGTTAGTGACGAATTATAACTTTTTTTTGTCTACGTTTACTGACACCGGTCACATTCAGCGGGTGTTGCGCATATGCAAATTCATCAGTTATTCTGCATTCTGGCACACTTGGACGAGGGCTCTGAAAACAGAGTAAAAAGCTAGCCAGAGTGAATTTACGAACACGAGATATGCTAACTGGAGAACAGTTGTTCAATATAGCTAGCTAGCTAGCAAAGTGATTCACATTTCTTGCTAGCTAACCAGATGACACGCACATCTCTAGCTGTGTAGCAACCAAAAATGTATGAGGGGAACAAGTCAGTCACTCGCCCACTCCTCCAATGACATGACGTTTTCCTAGCAGCTAGAATATTAGCCACCTTATGACTGACTTGCTAGTTTGATTGTATTGACATTCCCAACCTTCGTTACATTCGTCCATTTTTGTCCAAAATATTGAGTAATTGAAACTGAAACAGTGCATCCCGAAAGGAGGCAGCAAACAATGTACCAGGCCAGCTGTGATTTACAACCTGATAGCAATATTTTTATGGACGAAGAAATGTATTGGTGAATTATATTAATCATGCATTGAACTGCATCCATCAATTCTGCCAACAATGCCGCCGTGTACGTCGTGGAATGATGAGTCAAATAAAAACAATTTTTAAAGCTCTTATAAAGTTGGTTTTGTAGTAAAAAAGGGGAATTTTATATTATTGACTGATATAATTGTTTGTTTCATACAGTACCAGTCAAAGGTTTGAACACCTACTCATTCAAGGGTTTTTAAAAACATGTTTTTAATGAAATAACACACATGGAATCATGTAGTAACCAAAAACGTGTTAAACAAATCAAAATATATTTTAGGTTCTTCAAAGTAGCCACCCTTTGCCTTGATGAAAGCTAATAGCATTTCAATCGGTGATGTCACTCACTCTGAGACCTTGAAGTAGTTGCTTCCTTTGCTCTGCAAGGGCCGCGGCTTTTGTAGAGCGATAGTTAACGGTGCTTCAAGGGTGACTGTTGTCGATGTGTGCAGAGGGTCCCTGGTTCGAGCCCAGGTTGGGGCGAGGAGCGGGACGGAAGCAAGACAGTTACACGGAGATCATCTGTTTACCTACTCTGCGTCTCACAAAGACACTGCGGTTGGAACCAAAAATAAAAAAATGTGTACTCATCAGACCAAAGGACAGATTTCCACTGGAAAGTCTCTTCTTCTTATTAGTGTCCTTTTAGTAGGGGTTTCTTTGCAGCAATTCGACCACGAAGGCCTGATTCACAGTCTCCTCTGAACAGTTGATATTGAGATGTGTCTGTTACTTGAACATTTATTTGGGCTGCAATCTGAGATGCAGTTAACTCTAATGATGTTAACCTCTGCAGCAGAGGCAACTCTGGGTCTTCCTTTCCCGTGGCGGTCCTCATGAGAGACAGTTTCATCACAGTGCTTCATGGTTTTTGCAACTTCACTTGAAGACACTTTGAAAGTTCTTGAAATGTTCTGCATTGACTGACCTTCATGTCTTAAAGTAATGATGGACTGTCATTTCTCTCTGCTAATTTGAGCTGTTCTTGCCATAATATGGACTTGGTCTTTTACCAAATAGGGCCATTTTCTGTATACCACCCCTACCATGTCACAACACAACTGATTGGGTGAAACGCATTAAGAAGGAAAGAAATTCCACAAATTACATTCCAGCTGACTACCTCATGAAGCTGGTTGAGAGAATGCCAAGAGTGTGTAAAGCTGTCATCAAGGCAAAGGGTGGCTATTTAGAAGAATCTCAAATATAAAATACACTTTTTTGTTTCTACATGATTCCATATGTGTTATTTCATAGTTGTGATGTCTTCACTATTATTCTACAATGTAGAAAATAGTAAAAATAAAGAAAAGGCCTTGAATGAGTAGGTGTCCAAACTTTTGACTGGTGCTGTATATGCAAAGTAGTTAACCCTGTCAGTTCCACTTAAATGCATTGGGGTCATGCAGGGCCTATGGGTTGGCACGCTTCATCTATATCTTCAGCTATTAATAGGTTACATTTGGTTATGATTATTAAAAAGCTGTCTAATATTATTTAGCAATGCAATTCATTACTCTAGTTATGAAAATACGACGAAAATACGATTTTCCAATAGAGATATCGAAATGGCTACAGTAGTCTAGCCAAGACAAATGCTAGGTGTCTTTTTGTTGCTTTCTTTTTGCAGACTTACTATCAACAATAGCCAGCATATTGCTAGTATGTTCACTATTGAAGGTTTGCTTTTGTAAATCACTTTCCGTAAAATAAACTCAGCGAGTTTATCGACTTGCGCTTCTTTTTGCTTTGGACACAGCTCATGTGTGCTGTGTGAAAGCAGCAACTTCTGTACTGCTTGAGAAGTGGACTCGCGGGAGCATTGTGGTGGTTGAATGAACAGCCAATCATATTGCTCAGATGCAAAACGCATGTCGGTCCAGTGACTGACGAGTTCCAGTATCCCAACACGTTTTTTCCTGGCCCCAGTCCAGCAGGGCATCGTTAATGTCGGACCCTGTACGCAAAATAAATGCGCCACAAAGCAATAGGCTAAGTGGATTTTGACTTCCAACATTATATGGGACCAAGGGCGTCGTTAAGGGGGGGGGGGATATGAATGATTCATGGGCCCTTAAATGTTTAGAGAATTATTTGTTTATCATTTAAAAAATGTTAGACAAAAAATGTGTGATTAAATTAAGACGTAGAACCATACTCAGATCAGGCATCTCTACCCAACCATCCCATTTGAGTAGCCAATATAGCTAGCTGCCTACCGTGGACTCACTCGGCTCGGTCAGAGCAGTAATCATTAACATGATGATGATGATGAGCTACCACTACCAGCTATGGCTAGCTAATTAGCTATTATTATAACTGTTTCCCCCAATATTTGTGTGATATTTGTGAGCTAGCTAGACTAAAATGAAAACCTAACATGTAGCCTGCTGCATGCTACTACTACTACTGCTGTAGACAAAGATTCCAACGTGTGTTTACTACATGAAGTTGAAACAGCGGACCTCGGAGGTGAGGCAGTTGTTTTGCAGCATAACTATACCATTTTTAAATAGTAAAGTTAGGCACATGATGACTTAGACACACTTAAATACGTATTCTATTCGATATGTATACTATTAAAACTTTTTTTTCTTCTTTCATTAGTAGACTTTTTGTATGGTAACCTTTTGTAGGAGTGAACATTACACCTAAAATTCCCTTTGTTTACTCACTTCCTATTGCCTAGAGAGCCCCAGGTAGGCAGAATCTCAGCAGAAAGCTGTCAGACAGACTGATGCAGAGGAGAGCAGGGAGGAGGAAGAGGAGTTAAAGAGTAGCAGCAGTGCAAGTGAAGGAGTGACGGAAGAGATTGAACAAGCATGTAATAAGGGAAAGGAAGAGTATGGACAGATTTGAAGTGAGGAAGATGAGGTTTTAGATGATCCAGCACGGTTGCCAGAGAAAGTACAAGACCATGAAAGATAAGCTATTGTTTGCAGACTAGCCAACAGGTGTGGTGATGAGACAGAACTGTATAAAATCATGCCCCCAGACTCCGAAGGCAAGCCATTCCCAAACTATTTACAGTACAGTAAGTCAGCAAACGGGAGAGAAAATGTGCAGAGAGACGGGCTTATTTATAGTAAGAGTGTAAAGGCATTATATTGCATTCCATGTATAATTTTTTACTCATGCGCAAAGTAAACCATCACCCAGTTCTCTGAATAGTAAGGATAATAATCAGTGAAATGGCGGAGAATGTATGACAAACTACCAGTGCATGAGGATTGTGTGTCTCACAAGAACTGTTACTGGAAATGGAAAAAATCTGCAGCATACCGTAACAAAGGCTACAGGTTTAGACAGTCAGCTGCAGAAACAAATCCAGTCAGAAATGTATAAAAACAGAGGACTTCTAGAAATGATGTTGGATGTGACATCTAGGAATCTGCCATTCCGGGGGAAATCACTCAATCTTGATGATGTACATAATGGACATTACCTAGGCTTACTGGAACTGTTGTCAAATTATGACCCACTATTACGTGAGCACTTACAGAAAGTCAGCGACAAAAAGAAAGGAGCACGACTGACTCTTTACCTCAGCCCCGAGAGACAAAACAAGTTCATAGGAATATGTGGGTTTTGAAAACAGTACTTTATGAAAGAGAAGATGCAATCTATTACTCGGTTATATTGGATGCAACTCCAGACATTTCTCATACTGAGCAAAATGTATTATTGGTGAGATATGTACACAAATATAAAGTTCAGGGAACAGGTGAATGGGAAATAATTTAACCTTTTCTTGAATTTAAAGACAGGCAGTGGAATTACTGAAATGATTGTGAGTGCATTGGAAGGGCATGGTATTGACATAGCAGATTGCTGTGGTCAAGGCTTTCATAATGGTGCAAATATGTCAGGGAAAAGAATCCACTGGCCACATACTCACCTTGTGCCTCCAATACTCTTAATCTTCAACCATTTTTGGCTGTGTGAATCGTCTTTACAATCTGTTCAGTGCCAGCCCAGAGTGATGGGCCATTCTCAAGGATAAGACTGGCAGCTGTCTTAACCGCCTTTCAGACACGCGATGGTGTGAGCGTATTGCTGTGGTCCGACCAGTGGCAACTCATTTACCGTTTATCATAAATGCCCTAGACATGCTTCTTGCTACCTGCAGCCTGACAAAGAAAGCCAAATCTGAGGCAAAAGGTCTGAAAAGCTACTTCATGTCTTTCAAGGCAATCCTCCTGCTCACTTTCTGGGTAAAAGTGTTGCAGTGTATTGAGAATAGAAGCCTAATTCTTCAGTCAGGAAGTATTTCTCTGGATACTGAAGCAGCTCACATGAAGGCACTACAGCAAGAAATACAGGCTCTGCGTAATCAATGGTGACGCTCTTCTGGCAGAAGCCTCCATGGTGGCAAATGAAATGGGTGTAACTACTCAGCTTCACAGTGAACAGAGGACCCGCCAGAAAAAAATGAAAAAGTTTCCCTGATGAGACTGAAGATGACATGGCAAATGAACAGAAGTCAGCCCCTGGATTTCGCAACACAGTGTTTGATGTGGCTCTGGATAGTATAATCAGTCATTTGGACACGCGGTTTCACACGATTGCAGCTATATGCGAGGAGTTTTCACCGATACTTACGTTTAGGAGAATGACTGGAAACCAAATTCGTGTATCTTGCCACAAATTGAGAAACAAGTACTCCAAAGATCTCACAGATGGATTTGAAAATGAAGTGCGACATCTAAAGACGATATATGGTGCCACTTTTTCAGATGGTCTTTCTCCTGTAGAGATCCTAAATGCCATCCACAAGATGCAGCTACAGAGCATTTTTGGAGAGGTGTGCATTGCGCTGCGAATCTTCTGTACAATGCCTGTAACAGTTGCTGGAGGTGAACGTGCCTTCAGGAAGCTGAAACTTAGTTCTTTCTATCTGAGATATACAATGTGCCAAGACGGGTTGAACAGCCTTGCCGTCCTTTCAATTGAAAACCTCTTAGCTAGAAAATGTTAAACTTTAAAGACATTATAAATTAGTTTGCTCACAAGAAGGCTCGACGCTGGGTTCTTGGTGCAGTGTAACCTCTGAGTTTTGTTTATAGGGAACAAACACAAGGACAAATGCCTTAACCTGTTCTACCCAAGCCTGCCCGGGGATGGGCAAAATACTGTTTCAGAGGATTTTCTGCTATGGTTTATGTCCTGTTGAACTTATTCAGGAATGCCCACATAAGGTCTTGAAACTACAGTTGTAGTTTCACAGATGCTTGTTCTCTGTAGGTACCACATTTATGCTTGCAGTCCACATTGTTCAGGATTTTTATTTTATTTTGGGTGTGTTATTTAGACATATATTTAGGAATTATGCATAGGGCAGAAGAGGGTTAGCCTTGTTTATAAGAATTGGTAATACATTCTTTAATCTGAAACATTGATCATTGGTCATTTCTTCATTAAAACGGACTACAATACCATATATTTAAAAAACGAGTCACCAATTGTGTTGTTATTTATAATAAAGCATCATAAAAATCTCATGACACAGACAGCTTTTGTTTACATTAGGAATCAAAAATGTTTGCAATACTGTTAATATAGGCAAAGTGTGAAGGTGTAAACTAGAATCGGCACAATTGTAGTATAGAGCAGCAGAAGCTTATAGTTAGTACATTTAATAACACCTTGTTCAGTACGTTATTTTAATCTGAAACATTTTGATCTCTATGTATGGGACATGCAGATTCACTCACAATATATGGAATGTCCTCCGTGTAAAGAAATTAGACTGCAACCACAGTGCACACATCCTGGAGGCGGGACAGACAGCAGGTTGCTAATTGTGACTGACAGGCGCCTGTCCTATCAATAGATCGCTGGAAGATGCATATCGTTAATTCTAGTGGAAGAGGGCTCTCTGCAGACTTTCTGACTTGTGAATTGAAAAGTGGAAAAAGTAGCCAGCTGAAAATGTGTTTGTAATCGGCTGTATAGCCAACAGCCGGCTCTAGTGGAAAGCACTGCAATACTCCTATGCTGCAGTACTGCTGTATAACCACCAGCTTCTATTAGCCTACATACATGGTTGGTATTGAATTGCTTTCCAGCTCACAACAGAGAAACAGAGGGTTTCTGATGTCCTTCTATGGAAGATGTGATGCCAGATATAGAGAGATTTCTTTATAACGATGCATGTTTCTTTACTGCTCACATCAAAAATATGAGAGGGATGGCAGGAGAAGAGGGGATGGTGCCTAGAATGATGGAGGGAGAGAGGGAAAGAGCAGGGGTGCTCGAGTGTCCTGGAAATCTCCAGTACATTGAACCCTCATACATTGGACATCTGTCAATATTCTGCAAAATGTTTAGGCGCTACTGTCACGATGGCACTTCTCTGCATCGCTTCAATGTATGTATTACAGTCGCGTGGGTGTGCGTGTCCTCTGATAGACCATGTGTTAGTAGCAGCCCCACACCAGGGTTCATAGTGGGAGCTGACAGCTTAAAGAGGGAAACCCGCTCAGGCTGCCTCCCTGGCTGACACACACACACACACACACACACACACACACACACACACACACACACACACACACACACACACACACACACACACACACACACACACACACACACACACACACACACACACACACACACACACACACACACACACACCTCCTGCTACTTAATTAATGTGTGTGTTTGGGGCATATGTAGCGAGAGCCTCTCCTGGCCCACTAGCAGAGCGTCTCAGAAGGAGAGAGACTGTTCCTCTATCACATGGTAATGTATTCTCTGGAGAATCTCTGCATCATAATACTCTCTCGCTCTTGTTCTCTCTCTCGCTCTCTCTCTGAGCCATCTGTGATATGAAGAGGGTACATGATAGACAGAGAGGAATGACACTCACCCAAACAAAAAAGAAAAGATGTAAACGAAAAGGAAGGATTTAACTGAATGTCCGCTCTCTCTCTCTTTCTGCTTGTTGCTTAAGTGGCATCTTTATTTGGCTGGTGATACATTTGGATCGTACATCTCTTCCTAAACTTTTTAACATTATGGAGATGGTACAATAGTACCAAAATAATACCAAGTAGCAAAATTGTCTCTTTCAACATTTGTTTTGTTTTAAAATAACAATATCTATGGGCATATTCTTCCCTCTATGTTTTAATCCACCTAAAGGTTTCACTCTGTCACTGTATAGCCTAAAGGTTGTTGAAGGCAAGACTGATCTCTGTTAGCAGGAGACTGATGTTCTGGCCATCATTTTGTCCTTGGCTCTCTGGCCCCAGCGAAAAGTATAGGAAGGCTACAGATTGAGGATGTGTTCGAGGTCCAGAGGTTGGCCAAGAAGTGGCTACTATTTCCATCACACTCCTCTTCCTTCCTTTTATTGCAGTGGCCAATTGCACCGCACGCATGCACGACGATATGCAGACACACACGCGCACACGCGCACACGCGCACACGCGCACACACGCACACACGCACACACACACACACACACACACACACACACACACACACACACACACACACACACACACACACACACACACACACACACACACACACACACACACACACACGCGCACACACCTGTCAGTGGTTCCAGAGGCTAAGGGATCAATATATCACCTTTTCCACTTTCTTAAGAAGTCCCTCAGTAACCCAGCGGCGTTGTTAACCAAAATAACCTTCGCCTCGCTAGACAGAGAGCCAGCCTCTCTCCACCCCAGGGGTCGCTGTGAGAAACCGCTAGGAGAAAAAAGGAAAAAATATGTGAAATCCTTCCATCCCTCAGCCTGTGCGGTACGGTGCGAGAATGTGAAAATGCAACGCCCTCGTGTCAATTGTAAAGCCCCCACCCCCCACCCCCCCTCCCCCCAAACCAGCTCTGTGCCTCGGTCCAGCTCTGAAGGCCGCTCTTATTACCGGCACAGAGCGCAGGTCAGGATGGCAAGCCAGCAGCATACTATTAAAGTGTAATGAAAGGAATCTCTGCAGGCTCTGCCTTGCTGTTTCACAGGCCACACAATCCACAGGATCTGATCTGCTGCAGTTCTCTCTCTCTCTCTCTCTCTCTCTCTCTGCCCATTGTTCTCCTGATTCTCTGTTCTATTCCGCACGTTTTACACGTCTAATTCTGTCATTAGAAGAGTTCTGTCTTCAATGTCGTTTAGAATACCATGGTATATTCTGTTTTTAATGAATGTATCTGGTGCAGTTGCTGGCCAAGTGAAAACAGGAGGATGGTTGGCTTGTTGGTGAAAGCTCACAGTTAACTGTAGACTATATTGGTCATCTTCACCAAGCAAAGAACACTGCTGAACACCATATCAGTCATGACAATAAACATGTCCTTTTGAGGATATGAAACTATTCTATACGAGTCCTAATCCTATTGGGTTTGTTTTTAGATTTTTTTTTCTGGATTCCCTTGAAAGCTAACTAAAATAGTTCAAATCTGATCATAATCCACTGTGCTATCCCATAGCATCATGTATTTGTCTTTTGAATATTGTAGCTTAAAGTTGCACCCGGGCTGACCCTGCCACTCTGTATCTGAAAGAGTGAATACTAAAGATCTCTTTGTCATGTTAGCTAGAGGCCTGGGTAAAGCAATGCATGCAGGACGGATGGCCAGAGATCGGCTGGGAGACGACCCTAATTGGGGAAAGGGGGTGAGAGGGGGACTGGGAGGACGGTGTGTGAGGGGACGAGAGGGGCTTGGGAAGTTGGTGTTGAGAGAGGGACGGGGAGATGGGATGAGAGGGGGATTTAGAGAGAAAGGTGAGAGTGCAGAGGAGGAATGTCAGGGTGACGGGAGCGAGAGTGGGACTTGAGGGTTGGTTGTTGGTGAGGAATGAGATGGGCTGAGGGGACACGTGGGTTCCTGCATTGATCTGTGAGGAACCATGCTGACGCTGTCATTGGACTGGTGCCATCAGCCTGGGAAACCAGGCGAGTCGATTGCTCTGAGCCCAGAACCGGATCACTGACAGATCAGGATGGACTGGACCAGAGCCAGCCAGTCACTTTCGATTGAAATCAGATGGGGCTGGGTTTTTTTTTGTTGACGAGGCTGAGAGCCTTAGTTGGCCTACTGGCTGGCTGGCTGATTGGTTTGTAGTGCTGAGCGATTATTAAAAATAAAATAATAACGGTTTCTGATTTAATTTCGCAAAAAAATAAAATAAATAATCATTATGAAATAATGACAACGATTTTAGATCCCTCAGCCATCACCTGCCTTTTTCCTGACACTGACATTGGGTTGAATGCTGTAATATCACAGAATAAAACAATGAATAAGAGCCCCATAATGTTAGTGTGTGCCTGTTACTTCTTATCGCTTATTAACCACCATTTATTCGCATTGCTTACTTTACTTTAATAGAATACTTCAGTTGTGCATACTACTTAGTTTGTATTTGATGACTTTAAGGAATGGACCATAATAATAAAGTCATTATCTCATCTCTGTTCAGGCAGTAGCAGCCAGCCAGCCAGACAACCGTCTCATATTATCTCTGTGTTCCCCATTGAATGAGTCATCCTATTGGCTGACAAAATCATTTTACTAGGGAAAGGGGGATACCTTGTCAGTTATACAACTGAATGCATTCAACTGAGATTTGTCTTCCGCATTTAACCCAGCCCCTCTGAATCAGAGAGGTTCGGGGGGCTGCCTTAATCGACATCCGACGGTGCCCGGGGAACATTTTTGGGAAGGACCTTTCCTGTTT